>NW_012153062.1:16608145-16709005 GCF_000956105.1 Propithecus coquereli | reverse complement strand
TTTTTTTTTTTTTTTGGCAGAGACCGGATCTCACTACGTTGCTCCAGCTGGTCTCAAACTCCTGGCCTCAAGCGATCCTCCTGTCTCAGCCTCCCAAAGTGCTGGGATTATAGGTGGGAGCCACTGGGCCCAGCCCCTAATTTTATTTTTATATTTAAACAAACAGATATCTTACAGAGTAGCACAGAAGATTCTCCTGGGCTTTCATGATAAAATAAGTGTTCTCTGTCCCTTGCTTTAGGGGTACTTTGATGGGAAAGTCTAAAAGCCTTCCTCTGAGGGACCCATACTCTAATTGGAAAAGGGGAGGAAGCTCTAATGGGAATGGAAGGCTACACAAGCTGTCCCTATTTTTTTCCTAAATTTTTCCCCTGTTCTCTCAGGAGCTTTAAAGCCATTACCCATACCTCCCTATTTTCTGGCCCAGTTTTCCCCAACCTGAGTTCCCCAAAACCATTAATTTATGTTCTCTAGAGATTAAAGAAAATCTGCACTCAAATAAGACCGGAAAACAGCAGATTAAACTTCCTTAGAACCTTAAATATGCTAATGTGCATTTTCTTATACCAAAGAGAAAGACTGTGTATGTAGCTTCCGCTCAAATTTATTTGACCCTGTAATCCTTTTTAGAGTCTTTTTGTTTGTTTTGTTTTGTTTTTTGATAAACATGTTGGAAAACACTGCACTGACCCAAAAGGAAGAGGATGGTATTCCAAATCCTGAGCACATTTCCAGCTCAGATATCACACTGTGTGCTTTTGACAGGGGTTTGTATACCTAGATTTTCTTTGGTCTTCGAAAAAACCTTCAAGGTAGGAACGATAACCTTCAGTTTCTGAGGAGAATATTGATAAGTAAAATAACTTGACGCAGTTTCCACAGCTAGTAAGAAGTAGAAAAAGGATTTGAAACCATGTTGATCTGGTTCCAGGGGCCCTTTTTTCTACTTAGCAAAAAAGGTGAAATGTTCAAAAGGAGCTTCGGCTGAAGCTAAAGAATAGGATTTCCAGACGTGCTCCTCAAAAACAGAGAACACAGCAAAGGGGCTGGGGAATGAAGACTGAATTTTTAAAATTATTGCTTATTTCAGCTGATATTTTGGATTTATTGTTTGTAAAATATTGATTTATTTTATATTCCTCTTAGAAATAATTATTTTTAAATTGTATGGAATTTTGAAGAAAACAGAACATTTTAGTTTGAATGCACTCTTTATAATCAGTCCATATATAATTCAATACATTTCATATTGAAAATTTTTTCTATGGAAGTATTTAAGAGAGGAATCATACACATTTCTACAGTAATTATGAACTTACTAACATGAAATTCAACATACAACTAGGTTGAATGTCTGTGTTGAATTTCAATTTTGAATCATACTTATAGTCATGAACTATATAACGACGTTTGGGTCAATGATGTATTCATCAATGATAGAATGTATATACCATGGTGGTCCCATAAGATTATAATGGAGTTCAAAAATTTAAATCCTCTAGTGACATCATAGCCATTATAACATCATGGCACAAAGTATTACCTTTTCTATGTTTAGATAGATTTAGATACACAAATACTACTGTGTTACAATTCTCTACAGCATTCACACAATAACATGCTATAAAGGTTTGTAGCCTAGAAATGGAGCAATAGGCTATATAGCCTAGATGTGTAGATGGCTATACTATCTAGGTTTGTGTAAGTACACTCTATGATGTTTGCACAATGACAAAATCACCTAACGACACATTTCTTAGAACGTATCTCATCCTTGAGCGACGATTGTGTGTGTGTATATACACATATATATAATTCAAAATTGTTAAAATCTAATTAATTTTTAAATCTTTACATGCTCTATTTTATTTTATTTTATTATTTTTACCAGATAGACAGCTAAAATACAAGGCTGTATAATTTCAGTACTGAACATATGGCAACCCTATGAGAAAAACTAATTGGAAAATAATTTTTTTCAAAGATAAAGAATAATTTTATGATGATACAATAAGCTAAATGACACCACTTAGCCAGCCTAAGGTCCTATTTCCAAGTCTTGGACTTTTCCCCTTCCACTCATATTTTTGCATCACTCCCTATCTGATAGCAGACCTTCGGGTAGGTATATGCCCCGCCTCCACTGGTATAAGGACAGTAGGTCACTTTGATGGCCTAACAAATGGTTGAAGAGTTGATAGCACATTGTTGGGGTAAACAGTACAGTCCCTCACTCACAGTTGATTGATTCCTGGCAGCCTTTAGGGAAGCAGATAGAATAGCTGCATTCTTGCTTTCAAAAAAAATCATCTCTGAGCCTTCTGAAAAATAAAGCAACTGAGTGATATTCTGGAGACCTGGCTCTTTCCTACTGAGTGTCTTTAGGCAAGTCATTTAACCTCTCAGGCTCTCAATTTCCTTATTTGCAAAATGAGGTTGCTGAAATCACTAAAAATGTATCTAAATTTCTACAAGTTCCAAAATTATATGATTCTTTATCTTAGTTCTCCAAAGTATGATACATCTTTTCTGTTATCCTCTCTGTATCTCATCTTCCTCTTTGTTTTTAATTTGCAAAATTTCTGAAATAAGAGTACTGATGAAAGGCATAATAGAGTTCAAATCAACACAAATTTATTGTGCATTTTTATCAATTTGAAGCTACTCACAAACATTGTATCATATTTATATGCACCAACAACAGTGGGAAGAAGGCATTATTCTTCCCATACTATATTCAGATTTCTCATACAACTTTTATGGGCAAACTAGGATATCATCCAGACTTCCTTATTACATCTGGAATGCAGTTTAAACAACACTACAATTAAATGTCCTTGATTTTATTACTTAAACAAAATTTAATAAATTATCTTTGCAAAGCTATTTTCATTTTGTTGCTATCATAGCTTCAGCTGATATTATTAAAATGTAAAGTGGCCAGAAACATGCCTGTAATCCTAGCACTTTGGGAGGCTGAGATGGGAGGATCGCTTGAGACCAGGAATTTGAGATCGGCCTGAGCATCATAACAAGATCCTGACTCTACAAAAAATAAAAAAATCAGCCGGTGTGGTGGCACATGCCTGTAGTCCCAGCTACTTGGGAGGCTGAGGCTGGAGGCTCATTTGAGGCCAGGAGTTTGAGATTGTAGTAAGCTATGATGATACCACGGCACTTTAGCCTGGGCAACAGAGCAAGGCTCTGTCTAAAGAAAAAAGGAAGTAAAAGCTACAAAGAGCACATCTGAGAGCCATCCTCCTCTGCCTTGCTCTCCCACACTCCTTAAGTAGTTTCTACTCTTCTGGTTGAAAATTTAAAAGGAAAATTTAAAACAGACCCTTCTAATCAGTCCTAAAATAAGTTGTAAACTAGGTAAAGTCAATGTTTTTGCCCTCAAAATTGCCCTTTCAAAAAGTTGTCCTTGCCCTAACCCTTCATCCCACCTCTATAAGAGTAATAATACGGGCCGGGCGCGGTGGCTCACGCCTGTAATCCTAGCACTCTGGGAGGCCGAGGCAGGCAGATTGTTTGAGCTCAGGAGTTCGAGACCGGCCTGAGCAAGAGCGAGACCCCGTCTCTACTAAAAATAGAAAGAAATGATCTGGATAACTAAAAATATACAGAAAAAATTAGCCGGGCATGGTGGCACATGCCTGTAGTCCCAGCGACTCGGGAGGCTGAGGCAGAAGGATCGCTTGAGCCCAGGAGTTTGAGGTTGCTGTGAGCTAGGCTGACGCCACGGCACTCACTCTAGCCCGGGCAACAGAGTGAGACTGTGTCTCAAAAAGAAAAAGAAAAAAAAAAAGAGTAATAACGCCTTACATATGCACAGCAAAGAATTTTAAGCAAGATGCTCTGTCATTCTGAGAGTGAGCTTGACAATGTGGAAAGAGCACTAGAGCCTAGTCAGGAGATCAAGGATGATGGTCCATTTGAAGCCCCGATAAGCCATGTGGCCTTGAGAAAATCTTTGTGCTTAAGAGAAGGCTGACTCCTGTTTAAAATCTTTTGGGGACTTCCAGTTTCTAGTCTGGCATGTAAGAAGTTGGAAGTTGCCATTCCATTCTAATAAGCAAAAAGCTGAACAAACAAAAATCAACAAGTCACCTTTTAGATCCTTCAGAGGTGAGGTCGTGGGGCAAACCACTGCCTCCAAAACTGGGGAGACCAACAAGTAAGTGCAAAGAATCATGGTTTGCTGGAGCAAAAATCCCCAACCACAAACCTCCATAGGAACCAGTGCCAAAGTAGGGAACCCTAAACTATACTTGATGAATTGCTGGAGGCTCAGTGTGAGCAAGCCTGAGAGATAAAAACTCCAGGGGGAACCAGTAATCAGAAGCCCCAACACTTTTGTGAGTTTTACCTCCACGAGCTTGACCAGGTTCTCACAGTTCTCTCCTGCTTCTGGCAGTGGGTGGGGGAAAAGAACCTTTTTGAAATATGCCAGAACATTCTATCTTTAACAAGACTTGCCCTGAGGAGAAACTATTTAACTAGAGCATACTCTGCTGGGATAGTATCAGAGCCTAAGTGATCTGGGCAAAGGGAAACATCAAACTCCAGCCCCCATCCTGTTTCACCAAAAGGAGGGATTAAAGTTCACAATCCAGGGTGCAGGATCATTAGAAGACTGAGATGTAATCATAGGACTATAGAAAGCTTTCCATCCCCCACATCTTACCACAAAGGTAAGTAAAGGCTTACTTACCTTTACCCAGCACATCACATCTGTCCATCAAGGAAAACATCACAAGACTTTGAAGAGACAGAGCAAGCATTAGAACCAGACTCAGATACATCAGGAATGTTGTAGTTATTGGACCAGGAATTTAAGACGACTATGACTAAGATGCTGAGGGCTTTAATGGATACAGCAGGCCACATGCAAGAGCAGACGGTCAATGTAAGCAGAGAGGTGGAAGTTCTAAGGAAGAACCAAAAAGAAATGCAAGACATCAGAAACACCGTAACAGAAATAAAGACTGCCTTTAATGGATTTATTGCTGACAGAACATAACTGGGGAAAGAATCTCTGAGCTTAAAGAGAGCCCTATGGAAACCACCAAAACTGAAAAGTAAAAGAGCGAAAAAGAATATCCAAAACTGTAGTACAACTATAAAAAGTCCAACGTATGCATAATGGGAGTTCCAGAAGGAGAAGAAAGAAGAAAGAAAGAGAAGAAATATTTGAAACAATAACGACCGAGAATTTTCCCAAATTCAAAGACCTAGGAAGCTCAGAGAACACCAAGCAGAATAAATGCAAAACAACAACAATAAAAAACTATACCTAGACATATCATTTTCAAACTACAGAAAATTAAAGCTAAAGAAGCAATCCTGAAAAAAAGCCAAGAGAAGAAACACTTTACCTATAGAGGAGCAAAAATAAGAATTACATCCAACTTCCTCTCAGAAACCATGCAAGCAAGAAGAGTATGGAGTAAACTCTTTAAAGTGTTGTGAGAAAAAAATGCCACCAACCTAGAATTCCGTACCCTGCAGAATTCCTTCAAAAGTGAAGAAGAAATAAAGGCTTTCTAGACAAACAAAAATAGAGGGAATTTGTTGCCTGTAAACCTGCCTTGCAAGAAATGTTCAAAGAAATTCCTTAGAGAAAAGGAAAATAATAAAGGTCGGAAACTCAGATCTACCTAAAGAAAGGAAAAGCATCGAGGAAGGAATAAGTGAAGGTAAAATAAAAACTTTTATTTTTCTAATTCTTAATTGATCTAACAGACAATTTGTTCAAAATAATAATAGCAACAATGTATATGATTATGTATGCATATACATGCCTATTTATGCTTATGTAAGTAAAATTAGTAACAGCAATAATAAAAGATATGGGAGGGAAGAATTACAATTATTTTAGTATTATAAGGAACTCACAGTATCCACAAAATGGCATAATGTTATCTGAAAGTGGATTTCAATTAGTTGTAAATGTATATTGCAAACTCTAGGGCAATCACTAAAAAAAAATTTTAAAAAGAATTATAACTGCTATGCCTATAAAGAAGAAAAAATAAAATTATAAAAAATATTCAATGAAAGCCACAAAAGGCAGAAAAAGAATGGAACACAAAAACAGGGACAAAGAACAAGGGCAGCAAATAGAAAACAGAACAAATATGATAGATATTAATCCAACTTTATCAATAATCACTTTGAACACCAATGGTCTAAATGCACCAATTAAGACAGAGATTGTAAGAATGGATCAAGAAACAAGACCTAATTATATGTTATCTACAAGGAACTCACTTTAAATATAAAGACATATATATATATACACACACACACATATATATGTATATTTTAAAAGTAAATGGATGGAGAAAGATATATCATGCTAACACAAATCAAAGAAAAGCAGGAGTAGCTGTATTAATTTCACACAGAGCAGACTTCAGACCAAAGAAAATTATCAGAAATACAGGGGCATTTCATAATGATAAAGGGGTCAATCCTCCAAGAAGACATAATAATCCATAATGTGTATGTACCTAACAACAGAGTGTTAAAATGTGTGATGTAACTTTCATTCGGCAGGATAATGCTGTAGTAAAAATTTCATAATCAGTAGCTTCTGCAGGTAACTTGCACTCTCTACTTTAATTTAACCCAGTCATGGGATGCTAAATTACTCACTAACTAAACAGGGAGGAATTTGTGCAGTTGATGACACTTCTTGTTTCTCATAAATAAATACACTGGGTATTGTAGAGCAGATTACTTGGTTAAAATAATTAGACTCCTCGTCTGACTATTCGATTTTAGTTGATTCAGTTCATGGGGGCCTTGGCTAAGGAGCATACTCCAAAGTGTTGATATTATCCTACTGATAGTCACAGTAGTAGTTTTCCCAGTGCACTGTATCCTCTCAGTTTTAAATGTTTCCAAACAGCCATCAGTCAAACATCAAATGGTCTCTCTCCAGCTGGAACAACAAAACCCAAAGAAGCACATGATCATGAGGAGGACACCATATCCTACAACTGTCACGCTGAGACTGCAAACCCAGAATGGTGGTAACTGAGAGCAGCATTAGTGCCCTGGGTTTTGGTCACACTCTCACCTAGGTGAAACTCTGACCAAAAGGGGGAATTGTTAAATAAAAATTATAAGGTGTCATTGTTTTGCACTAGGCCCCCATAAACCAGACTAAACATCAAAATGGAGTTACCCATGCTAAAGTTTCTTGGCAGGAAATCTAAACTAAATTGTTATCTGACCTTCCAAAAAATCAGCAGGAAGAGATAGCCAATTTCCCAAACAGGCCAGTTTAAATCTTCAGTTGGCATGATAATAAAGTTCCCTCTGCTTTAATCTTTACACAAAAAAGGTAGCCGGAGGTAACTTGATGCTAACTAATCACTTATTTTCTATTGTTCTGTCTCCCTGTACCTGCCTTACAAGATAAGTAACTAGGAAAGGACTAATATATTCTTTGTTCTTTGCTTATGCTTTCTTCAGGGCTTCTCTGCTGTAAAGGCAATCTCTTCTGCTCAGCTTATTGGAACACTTATTCTATTTTATGGAATGAAGTGTTGCCCAATTCTAGAATCACAAATAAAGCCAATTGAGATTGTTAAAAAAAAATATGTGAGGCAAAAACTGATAGAACTGCAAGGAAAAATAGATAAATCCACTATTATAGTTGGAGACTTCAACAACTCTGTATCTGAAATGGATAGATCCAGTAGGCAGAAAACCAGTAGGGATTTTCAGAATGGTACTGAACAGTGATATCAATCAACTGGGTATAATTGACATCTATAGACTACTTCATCCAAAAAACACCAGAATACGCATCTGCTCAAACTCACATGAAACATTTACCAAGATAGACGACATTTGGGGCCATAAAATAGACCTTAAGAAGTTGATAAGAATAGAAATCATACAATGTCTTCTCTCAGACCACAATGGAATTAAACTAGAAGTCAGTAAAAGAAATATCTAGAAAATGCCAAAATACTTGGGGATTAAACAAACATACTTCTAAATAATACACAGATCCAAGAAGAAATCTCAAGAGATATTTTAAAATACTTTGAACAAAATGAAAATGAAAACACAACATATCAAAATGTGTGGGATGCAGCAAAGCAGTGCTTAAGAGAAATTTATAGCATGAAATGCATATGTTAGAAAAGAAGAAAGATCTAAAATGAATCACCTAAGCTTCTACCTTCAGAAACTAGAAAAAGAAAGTAAGCAGAACTAAAATAATCAAAATTAGAACAGAAATCAATGAAATTAAAAATAGAAAATCAATAGAGAAAATAAAAAAACAAAATCTGGTTCTTTGAAAATATCAATAAAATTAATAAGCCTCTAGCCAGGCTAACTAGAGAATTAAGGAAGAGGACACAAATTACGAATATCAGAAATAAAAAACGGGACATCGCTACAAATCTCATGGACATTAAAAGGATAATAAAGGAATACTATGAGCAATTACATGCCCACAAATCTGATACCTTAGATGAAATGGGCCAATTCCTTAAAAGACACAATCTGCCAAAACTCAGAGAGAAAGAAATAGAAATCAAAATAGGCCTATATCTATTAAAGAAAATGAATCAATAATTAATAACATTCCAAAACAGAAAGCACCAGGCTCAGATAAGTTCACTAGTGAGTTCTACTAAACATTTAAGGAATGATATTATAAGAAAAGAAAACTGGCTCACATGCATAATCCTAGCACTTTGGGAGGCGGAGGCAGGAGGATTGCTTGAGCTCAAGAGTTCAAGACCAGCCTGAGCAGGAGTGAGACCCCGTCTCTACTAAAAATAGAAATTGCCCAGTGTTGTGCACATGCCTGTAGTCCCAACTACTCAGGAGGCTGAGGCAGGAGGATTACCTCAGCCCAGGAGTTTGAGGTTGCAGTGAGCTATGATGATGCCACTACACTCTACCCAGGATGACCAAGTGAGACTCTGTCTTGAAAAGAAAAAGAAAGAAAAGAAAATTAAAGAATAATATCTCTAATATCTCACATGAACATAGATGCAAAATTTTTCAGCAAACCAAATCCAATAATATATAAAAATAATTATATACCAGGACCAAGCAGGATTTATTCCAGGTAGGTAAGCCTCATTCAACATTTGAAAATCAATGTGATCTATCACATCAACAAGCTAAAGAAGAAAAATCACATGATCATATCAACAGAAACATAAAAAGCATTTGACAAAAATCCAACACACACTCATGACAAAAATTCTCAGTAAACGTGGAATAAAGGAGAACTTCTTTAACTTGATAAAGAATATCTACCCCAAAACCCCAAACAAACTCTACAGCTAACATCATACTTCGTGGTGAGAAACTCAAAGCTTTCCCACTAAGATCAGGAATAAGGCAAGTGCGCCTCCTCTCACCACTTCTTTTCAATATCATACTGAAAGTCTAGCTAGCCCAATAACGTAAGAAAAGGAAATAAAAAATATACAGATTGGGAAGGAAGAAATAAAACTGTCTTTGTTTATAGATGACATGATAATCTAGGTAGACAAAAAACTTACTGGAACTAATAAGCAATTATATAGCAGAGTTGCAGGACATGAGATTAATGCACAAAAGTCAGTCACTTTTCTATGTATCAGCAATGAACAAGTGAAATTTGAGCATCAGCACCCTCAAAAATTAAATACTTAACTATAAATCTAACAGAATATGTACATGATCTATATAAAACTCTGATGAATAAAATCAAAGAAGAACTAAATAAATGGAGAGATATTCTATGGTCATGGATAGGAAGACTCAGTATTGTTAAGATGTCAATTCTAGACAAATAGAACAATGGAACAGAATATAGCCCAGAAATAGACCCACGTAAATATAATCATCTATCTGATCTTTGACAAGGGAGCAAAGGTGACACATTGGAGAAAAGATAGTCTTTTCAACAAATGATGCTGGAGCAACTAACATCTACATAGAAAAACATGAATCTAGGCACAGAACTTACAACACAAAAATTAACTCAAAATCGGTCACAGACCTAAACACAAAACACGATACTACAAAACTCCTTGAAGATAACACAGGACATTTGATGACATTGGGTTTGGTGATTACTTTTTAGACACAACATCAAAGGCATAATCCATCAAAGAATGAATTGATAAAATGGACATCATTAAGATTAAAAATTTCTTCTTTGAAAGACACTGGTAAGACAATGAAAAGACAAGTCACAGACTGGGAGAATACATTTGCAAAAGACATATCAAATAAATAAATGTTACCCAAAATATACAAAGAACACTTTAAACTCAACAATAAAAACACAAAGAACCCAATTAAAAAATGGGCCAAAGACCTTAACAACCTCTTCATCAAAGAAGATATACAGATGACAAATAAGCATATGAAAAGATGTTCCATGTCATATGTCATTTTATACATTTGTCCACACCCAGAGAATGTACAGCACCAAGAGTGAACCCTAATGTAAACTATGGACTCTGGGTGACAATGATGCATCAAGGCAGGTTCATCAGTTGTAACAAATGGACCACACTGGTGCAGGATGTTGATAATGAAGGAAGCTATGCATGTGTGGGTCTGTTTGGGGTGGGGGGGTATATTGGAAATCTCTGCAACTTCCATTAACTTTTGCTGTGAATCCAAACTCGCTCTAAAAAATAAAGTCCACTGAAAAACAAAAACCATTTAGGCCCTTTATAGCTCTCATATTCAATGATTCACTTTTGATTGTCAGAATTCTTAGCAATGAGGTATTAATATGTGTATGATGCATTTTCTCTCTTTTCAAACACATGAGTACATGCCAGTGACAAATTCCAACGTTACAGTTTTAAATTCTTCTTCAATTACTACCTCCAATCCCAGCAATAGAGGTCATCATTATTATCCATTCTGAGCATGCCTTCTTAGAATTTATCTATGCATTTCCATAAATATATGAACATATATAAATACACAGTAGGGTTTAAAGGAGAGAGGTTTGTTTGTTTGTTTGTTTGTTTACTTCACAATAGGTATTAACTATGTTTCCATGTTAGTACATATTGATTGGCCTTATTCTATACAACTTCAAAAATTGTATTCTATACAATTTCAAGCCTCAATTCTAATTGTAGAATAAAAGACTGTACCAGCAATTTAAAGGATCATATGAGAAGAGAATTATTTCTCAGACAAGGAGGTTTTCTCACCTCCAGAAATCACATTATGTATTAAAAGTACTGGTCATGATCCACTAGGAATGAGTTGATGTGTGGAAAATCATGATGTTCTGGTTAGAAAACACTTGTTTATGCTGATTGTTACTCAGATCATTTCAGTACCAGAGGATTCTTCAAGTAGCTAATGTGCTAAACTCTGTTCTGAAAGGTAATGTGGTATGACTGTTGAGGAAAGATGAGATATTAGACTTCTGCATCAAAATCCATTTATATTAAATTAACAGGAACCCCATTGAGGTGTGGTTGTATATTTACAGATCTGCAATGTCTTGCTCCAAGCTTATGCGAAGCGTCAGACATTTCAACTATTCAGCAGGTCCTTTCTTGGATTAATAGAGCTCTTCCTATTTTTTTCAGTAGCAAATATGTTGCCTCTGAGGAAGGTCTTTGAGCCTAGGATTCAGTCTGAAGGAATGTGTGCTGCAGGCTGTCACTCCAACCTCTCTGGGCCTCCGTTTTCCTAACACTTCAATGATGCTAAAATGCCTTTACCAGCCTTACAGGGTCGTATGAATTAAAATGAAAATGCTTTGCCATATGTGAATGTACTTTTATCAGCTTTTAAACGGGCACTTTATTAAGTAAATCAACTAATAAAAGAATTTTTTTTTTTTTTCGTTTTTGAGACAGAGTCTCACTTTTTTGCCCGGGCTAGAGTGAGTGCCGTGGCGTCAGCCTAGCTCACAGCAACCTCAAACTCCTGGGCTCAAGCGATCCTTCTGCCTCAGCCTCCCAAGTAGCTGGGACTACAGGCATGCACCACCATGCCCGGCTAATTTTTTCTATATATTTTTAGCTGTCCAATTAATTTCTTTCTATTTTTGGTAGAGACAGGATCTCGCTCTTGCTCAGGCTGGTCTCGAACTCTTGAGCTCAAACAATCCGCCTGCCTCGGCCTCCCAGAGAGTTAGGATTACAGGCGTGAGCTACCGCGCCCGGCCAAGAATATTTTTGAGCACCTATGTGTGGGATACGTCAGATTTCTGCTCACAAATATCTTATGAGAATAAATATTGTTGTTCCCAACAGAAAGTAGTAGCTCAAAGAAATTGATTATCATGCTCAAGGTAAACTTAGCACTGGCAAAAAAATTCATACAAAATTTCTCTGAATCTAAAAATCTAGATTCTTCCCAGTACATAATCTGCCTTCATCCTTTTACACTATACCATGCACATAGATACTTAACTGTATCTTAAATGAATGCAAAAAGGAAAGTTTACATTGTATTTGAATACAGAATTTTGAGTGTCATGAGATTTCATTTCATTTAAATATGCAGGTATATAAGCCATAATAATTAATACAGGTTGAGTGTCCCTAATCTAAAAATTTGAAATCCGAAATGCTCCAAAATCTGAAACTTTTTGAGCACTGACATGATGCCACAAGTGGAAAATTCCACACCTGACCTTGTGTGACAGACCACAGTCAAGCTGCAGGGGTACAACGCAGTCTATTCGGTGTCCCCAAGAGAAAAATTAAATTACTTTCATGCTATGTGTATAAAATGTATATGAAACATAAATGAATTTCACGTTTAAACTTGGGTTCCACCGCTAAGATATCTCATTGTGCACATGCAAATATTTCAAAATTCTGAAAAGTACAAAATACAGAGCACTTCTGGTTCCAAGCATTTTGGATAAGAGATATTCAACCTATATTAGTCATAATGCATAATAATTCAAAGTTCACTCCCAACAAAACAGCATCTACCGGTGAGTAATGCACTGGAATTTTCACTTACAAAATGGATGGTAGGACTGACTAAACAACATGGAAGTTGCTATTCCATGCAGTTTCCCCAGGCTGGTGCCAGTACACATTCTGGGGAGATGCGATAACAGCACATTTTACATCTTTATGTGTTGAAACCAATAAATCCTAGTCCCTCCAGAAGCACAGGCCTGCTTTAGGATAAAATTGCAGCCATTGATCTACCGTTCAGCTCTGACTTACCTTTCTGCCTTTTTCCTTTTCATGCAACCTCCACCTATTTAGATGTGGGTCACTGGGTGGCCAAATGCAAAGAAAACCAAATGTGGGGGATGATAGGAGCAGTTGATAAGCTAGTATTTTGCTATTTCTGCTTTTACATAAAAGCTAAAAGAGAGGCCTTTCATTAAAAATGCTTGTTATATCCTAGAGCCAGCAACGAGATCAGAACCAAGGGGCTCTGGCAGCTAATTTAGAGCTGAACTAAGAATCACCTTCGTATCAGCGATGACTACATCATGGCAACTGAGAGGATTAGAAACACAGAGCAACGAATCTGACTCCCTCATTTTATATACTTGGAAACTGAAGTCCAGACAGGGGACACAGCCGGTATTCCAACTCACAGCTCCAGGCTCAGAGGTCTCTGCTCCAGCACGCTGCCTTCTGCCACCCACCCCCTTCTGGGCTACGGCTCCTCACCACTGAGTGCATTGACATGTTGGAGCCTAATGCTTTATAAATTCTTTCTGTTTACTGCAGCAAAACAAAGAAAACACACATCTTTCTTCTACTAGAACATCGGGCACAAGATCATGCCCGGATGCCGTGGTTAATTACAGTTAAAATGTAATGCCACGAGAACTGATTGCACCAGCCGGGAAGAGAAGATAGAAGAGTTCATGGGCTCCAAAGAGAATCGAATTTCTGACCCAGCTTAAAGGATGGATTAGCTGGGGGCTGTACACAGCTCTTAGGACACATGTTACTTAGTGACATTTCTATAAGCCTCAGGTTTCATTCTAATGAACCCATTTAGTAAGAATGGGGAAGAGATATTTCTCAGCTTCCTATTTTGAAATAGTTCAGAAAAGACATTTAAAGGTGTAATTTAAATATGAATGCAAGCAGGTTTCAGGGAGAATATAAACTCTGCACTTCCAAGGATTTTGACTCAGCTGGCTGGACAGAACAAGTGTCTGCTTGCACAATCCCTTCGACACTTGGAACCAGAGAGTGCTGTGCAGCAGTACAGAGTTTGCCCAGGCCAAGTATCCCAGCTCAGGCATCGGCACCATGCCAGCAGTGCCAAAGGCAAGCCAGGAGATTTTTATTAACACCAGGCAGTTAACAATCCCCAACTAATCTCAAAATAAAGGAAGTTTATTTTGGAGCTCTCCCACATTTTCCAAACTCTTCTTCCTTCTTTTAAAATGCCTGACCTCTCCTCACCAAAGCACCTAGGGCCCTGAGGCTGCCATAGTCCCAGTCGAAGACATCATATCTTCCACCTAATTCTATCTCCTCTAAACCTACCTTTTCCCAAAGTGTACCATAAGCCCTTTCCTGGTTCTTTCAGTCATGAGATCTCAAGTAAAATATCTGATTAAAAGAATTTATAACAGGGTGAATCACTATCCTACCCCCCAGGATTTACATTTTAAAAGATCTGTTAACTTATCCCACAGGAAATCTCTTAATATGTGGAAAAGTTATTTTTGAGCTTTGTCCTGACTAGGGTGCACTAAATGGTTAATTTCCATTTCCATTCTCCTGGAACATCTTGTTTCTTTTATTCCACCCAACTAGATTTTCTGATTTTCTTCTTGTTTTGAAAGAGTTCTACAAGAAAGCTAACAGTTAACCCTTTCAGGGTCTGGACTTTGTGCTAAACACAAGTCTTAAGTTATTTACTCCTTCCCACAACCCCCTGAAGTAAAGTTTATCACGATTCCCGTTTGAGAGAAAACAGGCTTAGAAGGGTTAAGTATTTGCCTAAGGTCATGATAAGGAACTCAGCTTCCAGCCAAACCCAAGTCATTCAAATTCCAGAGCCCACACTCTCAACCACTGCACCGTAATAGGAAAAAATGCTGATTCCCAGTCAGAAGGCCCAAATCTGAGTTGTAGCTCTGCCACTAAGCAATGACCACTAATTGTCTTAATCTTTCTGAAACTCCTTCCTCATCTGTAAAATAGGGAGATAACAATACTATCATGGTAGGCTGAGGTGCGAGTTAATTGTAAAGACTATTTATAAAACTATACCAAATTAGTATGGATTTTTCTCACTGATAAAAGTATGGTGCCTATTCTTTTTTTTTTTTTTTTTGAGACAGAGTCTTGCTTTGTTGCCCTGGCTAGAGTGAGTGCCGTGGCGTCAGCCTAGCTCACAGCAACCTCAAACTCCTGAGCTAAAGCGATCCTTCTGCCTCAGCCTCCCGAGTAGCTGGGACTACAGGCATGTGCCACCATGCCCGGCTAATTTTTTTCTATATATATGTATTTTTAGTTGTCCAGATCATTTCTTTCTATTTTTTGGTAGAGACGGCGTCTCACTCTTGCTCAGGCTGGTCTCGAACTCCTGACCTTGAGCAATCCACCCGCCTCGGCCTCCCAGAGTGCTAGGATTACAGGCGTGAGCCACCACGCCCGGCCTATGGTGCCTATTCTTAAAAAAAAAAAAAAAAATCACCTCTCCCAAAGGGAATTTTATCTCTGTGTATATGCGAGTTCTACAAAAGATGGACTTGTTACAGATGATAGTAAGCTGGGCCCCCCTGTCTTGTTCTTCACTCAAGCTCTCAACAAATATTTGTTAAATAAATAAAGGATTGATTTTTGCTTGGAAAACAAGGGAGGAACATGCCAGGTAAAGGAAGAAGCCTTTGTTAATTGAGAAATTGTAACTGCTATGAAGAAACGCTACTGAGTTTCACAAGATGACCAAGCCCTAAGTAGCTAAGTAGTAATAAGATGTATTCAGACATCATATTAAAATGAATGAAATCTTTTGTTAAATTCTAACAAATCAATAGAGTTTTTAAGATTTTACTTAGAGCCCAGTTTTGACCTGTGTTTAGCACCATTTAGGCTTGCTAATGCTACCTTATTCCTCCTTGAACTTCTGTGCCCCATTTCCCGGGGATTTGCAAGTCTTTAAAAATGACCTTGTGGAAAGTATATTTGTTTAGTCCAATTTCGTTCCCTACCCCCACCTCCATTTTCTATTTTCAGTTTTCACCCTCCCTCTCGTACCTGGCATGTTTCCCAAGAAGTGCTTCAGTTGCAAAGAAGGAAAATACTGACAGTGCATAATTTAAATGAGAGAGATGTGCCATGCCACATTTTCATTAAAATTACAGAAAAATCCAAGCTGTGTGGAGTTTAAGGGAGATCAGAATAGAGTCCAAAGTGCTATCATTACATTTTGTAGTGTTTTTTTAGCTCAATAAAGCAGCTGTCCTATATTTGCAAAATAGCTTGGAAATTGTTGGTCGTAGAAAAAGGAACGATGCACACTAGTTTTTTCTTTCTTCATTTCAGTTTAGAGTTTTCTACTAAGAGTTGGAGGAAGAAAATCAAGTGCATGATTCCTATCATCTCTATTAGCATCTAAATATCAAACCAAGAATATGTTGAAAAGTGGATTGGGACAGAGATTTGCTAGCAGATTAACAAATTCTTACTCATATATCAAATACTTCACTGGTTGATAGTCTTGATAAAACAATGGCACTTGCTTATAATGGTGTTTCAGTAAGCAAGATTTTCTGCAAACTTACACAAAGCAACCAAAAAAAGATGTTATTTTGGAAAAAAAAAAAGTGAAACAAATGTGGAGAATAAAGAATGCCAAAACAGTACTTTTTTTTTCACTAATTATAGGGTTCCACTACTCTTGAGCTCAATCACCCTTTAGAAGATCTAGAGGTTCATTATGCTTTGGCATCAGTTTATTATATTTTGGTATCAGTTCAAATAACAGAATGTTCCTATCTTTAACCAGGAGATTTTCATTTCAGCAATTAATAACTTTTCTGTACATGGCTAAGGCCCATTTTATTATACAATCTTACAGCCCCAAGAATCAGAGATATCAAATAATAAAAAATGATCTTTGCTGTTTGGTAATCCAATAGAAAATCAGCAAGAATGTTTAGCAAGCTCAGAGAAAACTAACTTAAAAGCTAACTCATTTCAATTGTTCTCCAAATAAACTATATTTCTATGGTTTCCTAATTGAAAATATATAAATCTGTGTCTCTGAACACCATATCCTTATACATGTAAATCCATTATCAGCTTTGTTAATAAGTGAGATTTTCACTCTAACATAGACCTAGAACTTTCACTCTACCAAATTACCCTATATATACTATGTTTCTATTTTTTCACTTTTAATGTTATATTTATTTACACAAATAATACAGGAACACATTACTATAAAAAGAATAAACAATACAGATGAATATTGAATAAAAATAAAAACCCATTTGTGCCTCCATTTCATATATAGCTAGTGTCATTACATATTTGTTCATGATTCCAGACCTTTTATTTTTTAGACACTTTTTAAAACATATAAAGCATATAATTTTAGTGCTTTTATTTTGTTTCATAAGTAGGATAATGTAACAACTTTCTTTTCTTTTTTAAAAAAAGTCAACTTTTTGTTGTTAATATATCACAAATGAAGAAACCTATATGACACAAATATGCAACTTAACGAATTTTAAGGTGGTATACTGTTGACACCAGTGCACCCTACAAGTCCCCAGATGCCCTCGCCAGTCATATCCCTCCCTCTCCCCAGAGTAAGGGAGTGACTTATCACTTATTGAACATCCTTGAATAATATAGTTACTTTTTTTCAGTTTTGAACGTTTAAGTCCCTTTAAGTCATAATCCCCTTCCAGCTCTTTCTCATTTTTTGTTTGCAATTTGTAAATTAAATTGAATCATTTGATCATTTGTCCTGAACAGATCCCATAGTCTAGATTTTATTGATTGCTTTCCCTTGGTGTCATCTAACATATTTCTCTGGTCTCTGTAACTCCTATAAATTGATAGTTAATCTAGAGGCTTATTCAGATTCAATGTTAAATATATGTTTATACATACACATTCAAAATACTTCCTAGGTAGTAGAGTTTTCTGTGAATGATGAATCAAGATGTCTCTCTTGGAACTTTTTTTTATTTATTTAACATGTCCTAGAGATTCCCCCCCTCTTACTCAGGACATGTAAGTTTACCTTCATTCTTTATTCCATACCATAATTTGTATATCTTTCCCCTTCTGATGGACCTTTATTTTCACCTTTATGAACAATGTTACTTTGAACATTTTTATATAGAGACCTTTGTGCATACAAGTGAGAGTTTTGTAGGACAATGAAGTCTTTAGTCCTTTTTATCTCATGTACACTGTCAAGAGACCCTGAAGAGGGGAGCATTTCATTCACAAGACAAGAAGCAACAGAAGATCATTTTGTTTAGTGCAATGCATTTAGGTTGCTTCCCAACACAGAAAAGGAATCTAAGATACAGCAGCAGTAAGCAATGGGGTAGACGCCTACCAGAGAATAGTCAAAAACATGCATTGGAGCATAGGAAAAAGAATTTCTATTTCTAGTTATTATTTTCTATGTGTACATTTTATAGTGTACAGAAGTATGTGCAATTTGTAAATGTGTATGCGTGTGCTTAAGATATTTAATCGATAAGGATGTTCTGAGAAAAAAGGTTTAGATCCTGTTGCTGTGTATGTATGTGTCATACACAGAGCACATTTCCTGAGAAGCTGATTGCCTGCTGAATATCTCCACCTAAATGAGTTGTCATCATCTCAAACTCAACCTGTAAAAAAATGCAATCGTCAATCTTTTCCCTCAAAGTTTAGCTTCTCTCCTTGATTTCTGTGTTTCCAGCAATGACATCAGCAGTGTTCTCCCAGTCACCCAGCCTCGAAACCTTGAGTCATCTTTTGTTTGTTTCGCTTTCCATGTCAGTCTTTGCAAGAGCTTCTGCATCTGTGTTTCAGCCCTCCCACCACTACCACCCTTTGCCATGCCCATTTTATGATTGTTACAATAAAGGTCTAATCGGTATCCACTCATTCTTTCTCTGTTTAAGCCCATAGATCCTAAAAGATGAATCTTTCTAAATTACACTTCTGATCACACCATAAACCTGTTGCAACCCCACATATAATTATGAGCTGCCAGCTAAAAAAATGTCAAAACTATTCTTAAATATGGTATCCAAGAACCTTTAGGCTTTGCCATCCAAATCTTTCTTTTTTTCCATCGTATTACTCCTTTTCCAGTTTAATATTATTCAATCGAGTCCTAACTCTGCCTGACACTAGGCTAGGCATATTACAGGTGTTATATCATTTAATTCTTACTGTAGTCTGTGAGGTAGATGGCTCAACTTCATTATGAGAGGGGTTCTGGAACCGGAATGCCCAGATTCCAATCCTTGTCTTATCAATTGTGTGACAAGTGACTTGCTGGACAGGTCTGTTAACCTTTCTTGCCTCAGTCTCCTCATCTGCAAAATTACTCAATAAGTGTCACACTGCTCATTTCTTATTTTTAAGATTACTATTAATTTCCTCATTTTCCAGAAAAAGGCACTGAAGCTCAGAAAGGGTAAGTCAATTGTCCCTGTTCACAAAACTAGTTGAGTGTCAGAACAGGAATTCAAACCCACATATGTCCAAATGCAAAACCCATGTTCTTAAAACAGCCTTTTAGTGGCTCTGGTTTCCAGGCTCATCCTTCCTACTTTCTACACAAGTGTCCTCAAAGTTCTAGTTAAATCAGGTAATCACAGTTCTCCACGGTGCTTCATACTTATTTTTTTCCTTTCTTTCTTTTTCACATTTTACCTTTCTTCCTAAAACATTTCCATTTGAAATGCGTTCCGTTCCTCTCCTTCCTCCTCAGTGGTGATCTCAGACTCTTGAAATTCTATCCATTCCTGTAAAAGGCCACCTACTTTGTGATAACATCCATGACCTTCTTCCCTCTTCCATGAAACAAGCAACTGTGATCCTTCTCTGCCTGAAAAGACATATATTTTATAGTTCTTATCATGTGTGTGGTTTTTATCGCAGATACTTGTGCATCTACAGTAGAAACCAGGACATTATGTTTGAAAGTCTCCCGGAGATCATCTTGCCCAATGACTGTTTTCGGGGCCCCAGGGTTTAAAGGTGCTGCTTCATGCCTGCCAGAGGCATCTGGGAAAGGGTTAGTGGATGGACCTGTGTCCACCTTACACACACCCACACCCCTTCAAACAGAGTATCCCCTTTTTTATCTCTTTTAGATCTTGCACTAAATGTCTAAACACATTCTCATAATATGTTATTGTCTCTTCTCTCCCACTGGATCTCTCACACTTTGTGGGAGGAGAGAGTCTTATAGATAGGATGTCTCCAGCAATAGCTAGCCCAAGGTCTTGACAAAGTTGCTGCTTATTCCTGGCAGGTCCACAAAAGGAGGATACTTTGTGCTCAGCACTCTAATATATCCTGTCTCAAATATTTAACCTTTCAACAATCCTGTGAGGTAGGCATTCTCTCCACTTTAAAGATATAAAAATGGAGGCTTCCTTTTTGAAATTCAGAAATCTGCTCAAGTTCATAAGGCTAGTGAGTGACAGAAAGAAAATTCAAACCTAGATCTGTCTGGCTCAGATTCTGAATTTGGATCGACCAAGATTCAAATCTCTATTTACCTCTAACTAGCTCTGTGGTCTGGCAAGTTATCTAATCTTCTTGAATATCACCTTTGTAATGGGCACAACCACCCCTCTAAACACCATTCCCAGGATCGATGCTGTCTGCCAGATACCTGACTTTCAACTAAAGTTAGCTAATGTTATTTTCGCTCAACTATTTACCACAATATTTTCCCAAGAAAATCTGAGGTATCTTAACCTCTGAATCCTCTTTAGCAACAGGTATTAAAAAGCAGCATTCTGAGACATATTGGGACATAGTCTATGTGATTTTAAAAATGTTCAGAAAGCCATGCAATTCCTCAGGGAAAGATGGCAATTCAAAGTTCCAATATGAACCAGTGATACAACAAGTTGTGCTTTATAGCATGTGCCTTGGTCTGAATGTTTGTGTCTCTCCAAAATTCACATGTTGAAACTTAATCTCTGGTGTGATCATATTGAGAGGTGGGGCTTTGGGGGAGGTGATTAAGCCATAAAGGGGCACCCTCATGAATGGCGTTAGTACTTTATAAGCGAGACCTGAGGGAGTTTGTTCACCTTTCAATCATGTGAGGACACATAGTGCCATCTATGAAGCAGAGTGCGACCGCTAATCAAACCTGCTGGCACCTTGATCGTGGACTTCCCAGATTCTATTACAGAACTGAAAGAAGTAAATTTCTGTTTATAAATCACTCAGTCTAAAGTAATTTGTTATAGCAGCCTGAATGGACTAAGACACACTGGATGTAATAATGAGGTCTGGTGAATCTGTTCTTCTAAAGGAATTCCCTCATAGTTAAAATATCCTAGGAGAAGTAGCACCTCTGCTCCTTCCCATTGAGTCCCTAAGCCCCCAACTCTTACTTCTCCTGCCAGGCGGAACAGAGTCCATTGTGAGATGGGTGTGTGTACATGTGTGTGGTTTTGGGAAGCATTACCTATGGAAACCATCCATTAATATCTTGCGTGCATTCTTAAGAAACTCTGATGTGATTTTTCTATTTCTGTACATTTCTTGGTAAGTGGGCAAAGCTGTTTTATGAGTATAGCCAAAAACAATAGGATAGCTCAAAATCAAATTTAAGACTTTCAAATTTTTTTTTAAAAAAATTAAAGCTATTATAACTATTGCATCTTCTATAATCTTATTATCACACATTATTCTCAATCATAGAACTGTAATATATAACATTTCTTCTTATTTTACTGTTATAAAAACAGGTAAGTTGCTTATAATGCACAAAAGTAGAGAGAATGGCAAGTCAAAAGGCCTATCTGCACCTGGAGGAATGGCGTTGACAGGTTCATTGCCATGTAGTTTCACCACGTATTATGCAGACCATTCATTGGTGTGTAGTCACATCTTACTATTTATTTGTGTACATAAACATTGTTTTTAATTCTTGCTATTGATATACAACTTTCTTTCTTGAACGCATTCTAGTCATATTTTTGAGAAAGTAGTCATGGATATGTGTTGTATCTGTCCCAAAAAGAGCATGCCAATGGAAATAAAAGAATGAATCCAGAAGGGAATTATTCTGTATGAAAGTTTAGTGTAAAGTTTCTTTCCCGTCTAATTTTCCCTTTCCAAGATCTGGGTTCTGTGCTTATCTGAGAACCCAGTCAAAATAGTTGGTTGCTTTTATCAGCCTTCCCAAGGAACACATCCATTTAAAAAATGGATTGACAACGGGATGTGCAACATGTATGACACTAGAGCATTCTCATACTGTGCAAGGGCACTTAGTAAGTATCATTTCATGATGGCTTAAATGACTTGTAGATGGCTAACATGTCACCATTACCTTTCTTATCACATTTGCTTTTAGTGCATCCCACTGTTTTATACATTCTAATCGTATCCCCTATAACTGAATTTAACATAATAGAATGTATCAAAAATATTTCTAAATTACCTTCTTTATTTGGCTTTAAGTAGTGAGCTATTAATCAATGTTTATTAGAAAAACAGAGCTTTACATATAATGAAATGTTGTTTGTGTGTGCCAAAGCACATTTTTGCAAAGAAAACCATTATTTCAATACGTAAATATTTTCTGAATCTATCCCCCACCCCAAATTCCTAACATGATCACTGCCAATGATTTTCAGATTGATTTTTGCTGTTTTGACAATCTATTATCAATATCACATGGCTATATTTTCTTCCTTTCAGGCAAAGGTTCCAGTAATGAACTGGATATATTCTAAGAATTAGGATTTAAAGTTTCTTTCTTTAAGTATGCCCATTTAAAGCTGTGGAAAACAGACCCAAAGGTCTAAGGGGACAGATGACAAAAGTACACTTCTTAAGTTTACAGTTGTTTGATGGGCTCAATTTGTTTTAGCACTCTAAGAAGTAATAATGTGCTGTCTTTTGTATATTAGATCTGCCATCAACTGCTTGTTTTCCAAACTGTTAATAGGTTCTACTGAGTAATCTGCACTCTCTTTGTGACCCAAGACAACTCACTGAGGTTGGAGGTACAATCTGTGACTCTGGGGCAGTTTTTTTCTGTGTAAAGCTAATAAAACCTGCAACCGTACCCTTATTAGTGCTGTCCTTTCACCAACTGACCTAACACCTCCAAAAGTAAATAGATGATTTGCACAGAACCACATCCACATTCAATTTCCAAACCAGTTCTTCCTGTGTCACAGTAGAGAGCCATCCTATGGTGAAAATTTATAGAACCTTTGGTAGTTCTTATAAGCTTCCTTTTCCAGGTTTTAGCGGAAAAGGGATCTTTCAAAAGAAAACATAATCCTGCAAAGACCAGATAGAGAGTGTTAATATTCAAATAGAGATGTCTTATTCTGTTTCTCTAAATTTATGATCAACTTTAATAAATTTGATCCAAAGTATTTTTTGAGCATATACTTTGGGTCAGGCACTACGCAATTTTAACGACAGATAAACACAGTTAGTTCTTGCAAGGCATAGAGTCTAATAGGGAACATAGATAAACAAGCAGTAACATTTAAGTATTAGAGGAGAGTTCAGGGTGAAGTTATGGGACTTTGGGAAGGCTTTCTGAAAGTGTTAGCAAATCATCAAGGCCTGAAAGTTTTCTAGTCAGAAAGATCAATTTTCCTTCCACTTTATTTACGTATGTCTCTTTGCATTACCTTAATCACTATGTTTAATTCTATGCTTTCTAAGACTCTTTACACTTCCCTTTTAGCCTTCTTTATTGCAACAAAGGTTTAGAAAATAAAATATTCAAACTTAAACATCTTAGGTGTTTAAAGTATTTCCATAAACATTCTTTTCTCTATCTTTATTGTGCCTCTAGGAAATTAACAAGTGATATTGTCACTTTGTAGCAATGCAAAAATTAAAGCAGAGTGAAAGTAAGTCCATCTTGGTAGCAGCATTAGAGCCAATACAATATCTCAGGTTCCTTGATTCAAGCCATATGTATTATTAATCATTACAAGTTTTTCGTTGCCCAGGAAATTGTATTATTGTAACAGTTTTAGATGATAAAATCTTTTAGAAAAATAAAAGTGAAGAATCTTTAACTATTCCTTGGAAAAGTGTCTAAATATATGTCATTTAAACCATAGAAGATACAATGGAACCAGTAGTTTGGGATCAAGGACAGGATTTTCAAAGGGTGGGTAATCGACTATGTGGTTAAAATTTTTAAATATTTTATCCTACACAGTCTATATACAATGACTAACATCAATGATCTGTACTCTTAGCTCATGTAAAACTGCCTCGATATGGGTAATTTTTCATTTGTTGATTACACAATACATCCCCCTTTCCCTGGGATAGTTGCAATTTACACCAATTGTCTGGCATTAATTATAGCACCTCTTTTCACTTGAAAAGCACCAAGTTTTGAAAATAAATTATATGGTCCCCTATGTATTCACCATATTCTGGTCAAATGTATTGCAAACAACAGGATTGTCCTTCCTATTGCCCTACCCCCATCCTCACTGCGTATCTTCTCATAGTCTGTATATAATTTTAAATGCCCACCAGATAATTATTACTTAATTATGATAAAGTAACAGGAGAGAAAAGTGCCCAGCAACACAGTCTGCTTAAAAACGGTTTCAAGCAATGGTGGCACTGAAGCCCAGGAAGACTGAAGCTTTGTGCTGAGAGGCCTTAGAAGCTGCCTCAGAATGAAGATCCCTCTAAGCTTACCTTGTTCCCACCCCCACCCCCCAATCGTGGGGAGGGACTTCTCTCTAGAATTTCCTTATCTGGCCAAAAAGACTTCTTTCCAAAAGAAATACAACTATCTTAAACCGGCTCGATAGGGATCTGATCAGATAACCAGGAAAGAGCTTGGAGCATGGCTGGCTGAGGCTGGAGAATGACTTGGGCCCAGGAATTTGAGGCTACAGCGCACTATGATGGCACCTGTGAATAGCCACTACACCTGAGCCTGGGCAACACAGTGAGATCCAGTCTCAAATAAATAAATAACCAGGAAAGGTCAACCACCGGAAAGAGAAGTGACTGGAAATGTTACCCTACCCAGACAGACTTTTCATCTCTTCTTCTGAAGAAGAGGGCAGCTCCGAGGCACCTGGGGGACTTTATCTCCATAATAAGATCACCTTTGTTCCTGTGCAGTTCCACTTCTCAGCTCCCACCTCAGGGTCCATGCATCAGTCCTCTATGAAAAGAGTATCCAAGCATCATCTGGCCCTTCTTTGAGGCCATATTTTGTATGACTCCTGTGTATATGTGTGCTTGTTAATAAATATTGTATGCCTTTTCTCTTATTTATCTGTCTTTTGTCAGTTGATTTTCAGCGAACCTTCAGAGGGCAGAGTAGAAGTTGTCCCTTGGCCCCTAAGGTGGCAGAATTACTTCCATGTCATTTGGTGATAGTACATTGGTCCAATTCTTCTTAACCAAACACTGTAATTTGCCCCTTTTGTTAATTTAGACCTGATTGATTGATTGCAAGAAGGCATAAGCAGGTGGCAACCACTGTGGCCATTTGGTCTTGCTATCAAGGCTCCCATTTGTAGGGTCCAGGCATTTGCTAGCCATACTGACCATTAAAGTCCTAGAAGGAGGATAATAGAAGAGAATACGTCCTTTAAGAATTAGCTCCTTATTCTCATAGTACTTCCCATATAGGATTTGTAGATTTTTTTCCAAGTATGGTAAATAAACATAGTGAATAAAGGCTGTTTAGTATGGTTTAGATTCTTGAGGGGGAAGGAAGGATGTTCGTTTTTGCTTTAGGTTATCATATGTTTACAAAGCTAGAAGGATTATTGGTAAACTGTCTCACTGCCCTTAAGTATTACTACAGGTTATAAAATATCTCAACTCTCAAAAGGAAATAGTGCGTCTTTACAATCTTTTTTTTAAATTTTTATTTCTAAATTGTCCATATCTGGAAAATCTTTGTATTTTCCTCAATATCCCACACAAAACCTTATAACTAATTCTCAAAGAAATATTTATCAAATGAACAAATGAAAAGATTACTACTTTCTGTATCTTTACATATATCTCATATTTCTAAAATGTGTGATATAGTAAGATAAACTACATCCAGATTTATAATAAAAATATTTTCCACATTCTCATAATACAAGGGTATGTTAAGATCTGCATGTGTATGTGCACCCCACTCAGAAAAGCAATTTTAAAAAGCCCAAGTAGAGAAACCCATAATTCTAATTTAGTTTCACTATAATAGTGTTGATGTGCTTCCTTCTGAAATAATCAGTGGCATTTTTTTAAACCAGCATGTAGTGATTAGAATATGCATTCCATGAATGGTACTAAACCTTTTTGTGAATCAAATTCTTTCAATTCTCAAGAGTTTCCCTGCCCAGGCATAGATTCAAGAAATTTCTCAGTGATTGGCTTGCTTACCAGAGAGTGATTCAGAAAGAACATACACTGAGTCTCCAAAATCTGAAAAGCTATCTGAGGGCACAGATAATTGAGATGATTTCAGAAACTTCTTTTATTTTAGTCTATGAAAGTATTGCATTATTATTTCTTTCTTTCTGTCCCTCTATAGCCCTAGGGTGTCTGTAAATATTATGTCTTTCCTTAAATTCATCTTCTTTGTTGATTGTGTATATGTATACATACGGGTAGAACTTCAGACTGAAACTGATTCAATATTTGTGGTTTTTAGGCCACATTCATTTATTTTATATATATTTATTTACTATACTATAGTAGGTACCAAACTTAATGCTGAGTATACAATAAAAAATGAATCCTACATTGCCCCTCCTCACAAGGCTCTCATAGAGAGGAAAGGAATGTAAAGAAATAATTAAAATAAATACTATGTGGCTCAGACAATAAGAAAAGTGTTGATGAAGGCTCAGTGATGGCACAGAGAAGATAGTGATTCATAATGAACTCCGCATGGGATTGTCAAAAAAATCTTCAAAGATAGGTGGATAAACTGATTCTTTTATAATTAGTAGATTTTGCCAAGTAAACATAGTTTGTGGAAACGATTCCAGGTAGAGGACACGCAAAGATACATTGTATGAAGAGGAAAAGTACCCAGAAATCACTGAGGAAATATCCTATTATAAGTAGCATTTTTCTTTAAAAATTGATATCTTATATGGTTGTTATGTATACAAAAAAAAAGGTGTTCCTTTTTGGCCATTCTCTTTAAATAAACTAATATCTAAGCTGAGATGCACTTCATTTCTTTATGTATTAATAGCAATGTAGGCAATAAATTCTCACGAAGGCATTACTAATGCCAATTCCAATTTTAAAATGTCATTTATGATACAATTATATGTTTGTCATTGGAATGAATGACTGAGTTGACATTGGGTCTCTCACCACCATGACTCTTAGTCTAGGAAATGGAGGTTGGTATTCCTGTTATGAAGCATGTTGGGCAAATGTCGCCTTATCTCTGTTTGAGAACCTCTAGATGTTATAAATCATAAATCTCTGAATGAGAGACTACACCTAAAGCCTCCAATAATAACAACAGTGAAGACAGTCCTCCCCATGGAGATACTCAGATACCTTCCAATTCTAGGATGCCATGACTGTGACTAATTCCTTTATGAACCTGCAGAGAATAGGCTTTATGTCAATAACCTCCGGGATACCCTCTGATACTCTGGGTGGTTCCATGTGACTCCCCTTATGACACATAATAACAAAGTCAGTTGAACCGAAAAGAGTCCTGTGAATGATCTTGCCTATTTAAAGTCATGTGTTTCTTTCCACTCAGAAAATAAAGTTTCCTTCCTAAAGCTGAATGGCTGCACTAACGAAGGCAAGGTTGTGGGAAATCCTTCCCAAACAAACAAATAAATAAGCAAGCACAATCTAGTAAAGTTCCTGACCTGCCAAAATGTAATGTGTCCTTTTAAATCAATTTTTAAATAGACTCTCAAGGAAAGGAAATGCTACTGCATGTCACAACATCTGCTAAAGCGCATTTATTTCCAGCAGAAACAATAGAACAACTCCATGTGGCCTTAGGATTACTGAAAGAGATCAAATTGCTACAAAGATGCAATACCATAAACAGACGTTTGTAAAGGTTTGTCAACTCCAATGAAGCAGCTTCTGTGGACTCTGCACTTTTCCGTGCTCCTACACGTCGCCTCGCTTCTGTTGAAAATAAATAAAAGGAGGATGTCTCTAAAAGGACGAAACCTGAATATAACCTTTTCAGCAAGAGACAAAACATATTGATTGGCAACTGCTGAAGAACATCATTAAACTCTCAATGTTTGATTTCATTTCTTCTCCTCTTATTTATTTATTTATCATTGGTCACTTGCAGGCATCTCTGTACTGACTGACCCTGCTAATTCAACTATTAAAGAATTTCTCTCTCCAAGGAGACTTGATGTAAACATGACAATCTGTTTGGCGGCTCCTATGATGGCTCATGAATAAAACATACGACAACCAGGTTGGAGTTGAACAGTTCACCATTTGTTACCATGAGAATGTTTGGAAGCTCCTGGAAAGCTTTACCATGATGAATTTCAGAGGCCTGGAATCTTATTCTTGTCTCAAACTAACCCACAAGGGCTATGGCTAACCATTGGCCTTATGGTCAACCACGCTACAATAACTTATTAAACAAGACCTAATACTAGGGATTAGATTTGAGCAATGCTCCTCTAATTATGGCAGAAAGTGAGTGTTTGCTTTTGGAAGGTATATATTGTATCCTTGAAAACAAAAGAAAATACTGGGTAGGTGAGATCTAGAAAGAGAAGTCTGAAAACCGAAGGAGCTAGAAAGTGGCCACATCTATTATATTTAATAGCGCACACAGTGAAATCAAAATGCAAAATTACCTACTTGGCTCTTTAGCATATTATAAAGAAGTGATTGGATGTCTTGTCTTTGATTACCTAGTGAGATCAAGACGAGTTTATAACTGTAACAAAAGAAAGGGTGTGCTATAATCACTGCACTGACAAATCAAAGAGGCAAAACCTGTCCTCGGTTGGGTGGATATTGTTGGGTGGATAAAATCAGAGAGGAATTATTTAATGTGACCTTTCCCACAAGAGAAGAGAACAATTGTTATAATTCAAGTTTGTTTTGAAAGCACAGTCATTAAAAAAAATGCTTATAACATTTTTTTTTCTGGAAATATCTCCCTTTGTTCATTGGGTTTGGCCATTAATCCTCTAATTATGTTCCTGCATGTATTTAATTTTTGATCTCTTGTAGAAGAAACCACAAAATGAGCATTTTATATAAAGACAGTTTTACAGTGCTACATAACAGCTGCTATTGACTAAATAACTAGGACTGTCTTTTGTCTGTCAACAAGTTCTCCTTATCACCTCTGACATACTTTGTACTTTTTACCTGGTTGCCATTATTTATTTCAGTGAAACAAAATTAAGTGCAATTCTGGATACTAACAACATTTGAACATTTAAAATATATTTTTGTATTTCTAGTATACTTTAAGCATGACTTTGAGGGTGTATATAAGTGTATGGTTTTTGTAAAATTCAGCATTCTATAAAGAGCACTGTCAAAATACAGAGGCATAATTAATGTAAAATTATAAGTTAATGTCCAGCACACATCTACTTTTAAAATATTATAAATAAAATTTACATCTACTGCATATTTATAAGACTTTTTCTAGGTTATTTATGTACCTCTGCTGTAAGATTTAGGTAACTTAATTTAAATATAATGTCTAATTCTCAGTAAATCATTATTGGAAAAAAGTGTTGAATTTTTAAACTTTTTGAAATCATAATCAAATCTCTTTCAAAAATTATCTTAAAAATTAAATATAAATACTTTTAATAATATTCAGTGAGAAACTGCAATAGGACCTAATTACTACCTTCACTGTGGAATGAGGTGTTCCACATAAGCAAATTTTCCTGGTAACTGTAGCTTGCCTCCTCCTGTACATTATGAAAATCAAATGAGATAAAGTATAGAAAAGTGCTTTACAAACTTAAAATGCATTATAAGAGAGGCAGTTGTCATTATGCTACAAACTCACTATTGTTTCTAAAATAACTTTCCAAAATATGCACTCTTTAAGCAGCATACGTAGAATATAATTTTACTTGTATCTCTTAACTGAGATTTATAATCATCAACATTAACTGTGGGATTCCCAAATTTTATAAAGTACACCTTCCACAGTACCCTGCTCCTGATAACACCTGCACATTGTTATGTTCTTCTAGTTCTTTTATCTGTGGTGTTCTGTCTTCTCACTCTGTGAAACTGTCAATCAAGTTGGCCTTTTTTCATCCCTACTTTCTTGTCCTCCTTGCCTTCTCTTTCTGGTTTACCACTGGTCTGTTGGAGTTTGGGAAAACAGAAAAAGAAATCCACCTGAATTATGTCTAAAGAATAAATAGGTCTGGATTAGGATCCAGTAAGTTCCTGTAAATTTAGGTGGATGTGCTTTTATTATACATTTAGCCTATCATGGTGGCACTTGCCTGTAGTCCCAGGTACTGGAGAGGCTCAGGCGGAAGCATTGCTTGAGCACAGGAGTTCGAGGCAATCATAGCACATCTATTAATAGCGACTGTACTCCAGGCTGGGCAATATCACAAGACCCCATTTCTAAAAAAAAAAAAAAAAGACTTTCGGAGTATATATTTCGGCTAGTAAACGTGCATCCACTGAACAGGCATTTATTAAGTACTTATTGTGTTTCAGTCACATAATTAAAGACATGGCCCTTGCCCTCATGAAGCTTATAATCTGCCTGGAGAGGCAAACATAAAACACATGATTACCCAAATATTTAATTTGATTCAATAGGTGCTATGTAGAAGAAATGCAGGATGCTCTAAGAGCATTTAAAAACAACATCTAAACAAATCCAATCTATGAAGCCTCCCCATCTAAACCGAGATCTGGAGGAAAGATAGAATTAAGGTGGCCAGATACAGAAAACAGCATGTAAAGCAAGGCTGTGGTATTCAGAGACTCTTTGTTTATTTCCAGAATCTTCTAACTAGGTAAGGTGGCTAATTTAAAAGACCACCTAATAATTGGGTAGCTTACTATGTAATTTCTTTTAAAGGATTTTTAAAAATTCCTTTGATGGTTGTTTATAGTTCAACTTATTTTTACCTGCTTCTGCTTCCAGAACGTAGAGAAATTTTTCTCTAAATGCTCAATGCATTTGCTGTTTCATTGTGGAGTGTGACTCTTCTGTAACCAGGCCACTTACGCTGACTTACCTTGAGGACAAATTTTCAGTTCTAGACTGTACTCTGCTCTCAATCTGATTGTAAGACTCCCACTGATGACAGTCAGAGCTATGCTTGTATATCTAGGAAAGTACACTGCCCTCTGTGTCATTGTCCTCTGGCGTGGATCCTGGAAGCCTGAACGTAGATGTGAGTCTCTAAGGAAACAGAACTCGCAGTGGTGCCGCACTAGCAGTAGTGTGAATGAAGGCAGAGAAAATAGGTGAAAAGGAAGGGCATGGCATCTGGACCAGTACCCTTTATCCTGCCAGCCAGGGGCAGTAGGAGAGGTGGAAGGAATTACAAAGGTTTTTTTGTTTTCCGCAAATGCGAACATCTCATAAAATTATCAACATTATAGCCACAGATTGATTTTCTTTTCTTTTCTTATTTTTTATTTTTTATCTTGAGACAGGGTCTTACTCTGACACCCCAGCTGGAATGAAGCAGCCCAATCATAGCTCATTCAGTGTAACCTCCAATTCCTGGGGTCCTGAACTCCTGGGCTCAACCAATCCTCCTTTCTCAGCCTCCTAAAGTACCGGGATTTCAAGCATGAGCCACAGCACCCCACTGACCTGATTTTTAACAAGCCACACCTCCAACATATGCAAGGCCTGGGCAAGAGCACAAATGGAGAACCCAACTTAGGAAGGACCAGCCCTAATTTCTTCCCACGCTCTGCTCCATTTTGTAGGAGAAGAGGCCTCCCAAGTATGTGTCTAATCTCCATCCTCTCTGCTGTTCTCCACCCCAGACAGCCACACCACTCAGGAGAACTGACCCAGGGAAGAGGCCCACCACGCTGGCTCTGGAAGTGGGCTCCAGGTCATCTGGACAGGGAATTTCTGAAAATATTTGCTCTTAACCACTCACTAAACTGTACTGCCTTAGATAATGAGGAAATTAGTAATGGTTTTAAATCGAAGATGCATAGGTTTTAAGGGTGAGAGAGCTGTGTATTTTTTAAAGCTTGTTTTTAAGTCACTGCTTCTCAAACTTAATGTGCACAAGAATCATCCAGGGATTTTGTTAAAATACAGATTCTGAGTCTGTAGATCTGGAGTGGGGCTTGAGATTGTAAATTTCTAGCAAGCCCTGAAGTGAGGCTGGTCTGTAGATCATACTTTGAATAGCAAGGCCTATGCGAATATTGCTGGTTTCAATTGTGTGTGGGTATGTCTGTGTGTGTGTACATGCTGTTGTTTTGGAATGGAAAATTTTAATAGTGTGTGTAAAAAAATCACAGGGCAGCATGAGCTAAAAAGACATCGCTTTTAGACTTATCATTATTTAAGATCCTTGTCTCAGATGATGTCCCAGACAGCAGCTTTTCATAGCTATCCCTCCTCCATACGAATCCATTATTGGTGATGTCACAATGTCTCATCTTTGAATGGGCTCTCAAGTGCTGCTTTAGCTGCCTTCTGTAGCCGTCTAAAACTCTGCAGATTTCTAAGATACATATTATAGCCAATGGAAGACTAAATGTCTCCTAGTGTAGAAAAGAGGTTTTGATTAGATTTAAAAAGCTGTCATCTCTGAAATTTCCCTCTCTAAATCATTTTCTGCTTTCAACAAGCTCTTATATGTTACTTTCTTGGATGGATGCTGCTGCTGGTACCTTTCTAACTACTCATGTTAACTGTATCCTGTGGTTTGGAACTGATACATATTTAAGAACATCTTTACCAGCTAAAAAAGCCCTTGGCTTAGAGAAATTTCTCTCTGGTATCTTCTCTGCCATAATAACTATTTTTCCTTGTATTGAGCAATATTCAATTACATGAAGAAGGACAATGATGCCACAGGTTGCCCTGCTAAAAGCAGTTTTGAAAGCTGTCATAAAAGTTATTGCTTTTCATTTAACCTAGATGCAATGTAATCTAAAGTATATGTGTTTTTAGCCAGGCACGGCGGAATATGTCTGTAGTCCCAGGTACTGGGGAGGCTGAGGCAGGAGGGTTGCTTGAGTCGAGGAGCTCAAGCCTATAGTGTGCCATGATCGTGCCTATGAATAGCCACTGTACTCCAGCCTGGGCAACATAGCAAAACCCCGTCTCTAAAACATAAAATAAAAATTTAGAAAAATAAAGTATATGTGTTTTCAAAAGCAACATGGACTTGTGGGAAATGACAATTAAAAAATGTTGGCATTGAACCAAGATTACATAATGGAAAATTGCCTAATGTTTTAAGGATACATATATTTCTAGATTGTGTTATTCTACATTTTTAAAATAAAATGTGAAATACTCTACTGAATAGTGGACTAAACTTCCCTCTGAGAATTTATAGATTATAACTGATATGGTAGTTTTCTTGTTAGCCATGATCAAAGTGATTTGGGAATGTCTGAAAACATGTGAAAGTTGATTACACATTTTATTGCTGGCACCACGCTGACTGGCCACCCATATGATGGAGCAATTGGGACTGTGTACTGGTTCCAACTGGCCTCAGGGAAAGAGCGCACTGAGTTGAGACCTTTAGAAAGCATTTGCTTGCCTCATTTAATCATGTGACTTTTATAATTTTCTAGCTTTCAGCCTTATTTATTTCACATAATGAGAAAGAAAAAATATCTTATTTCTGGCATTTAAACAAAGAATATACATCATTTAAAAATTCATTTCAAGCCCCACATACCTACTTTTTTCATGAAATTTATCTGTTTTGCTTTTCCGTGAAACAAAAAATATACTTAAGCACAGTAATTCTATTTGGGTTTTTTTGGTTTTTTTTTTTGAGACAGAGTCTTGCGCTGTTGTCCGGGCTAGAATGCAGTGGTGTCATCATAGCTCACGGTAATCTCAAACTCCCAGGCTCAAGCGATCCTCCTGCCTCAGCCTCTCAAGTAGCTGGGACTACAGGCATGCCGAAGCCTGGCCAATTTTTCTGTTTTTTGTAGAGACAGGGTCTTGCTCTTGCTCAGGCTGGTGTCGAACTCCAACCTCAAGCGATCCTCCCACCTTGGCCTTCCAGAGTATTTGATCTTAAAGTAACCAATATTTGTCTTCAGTTAGACCTCTCAAATCCTATCCATTTTTCAAGGCTCAGTAAAATCCTCTCTTTTCCAGGGAGTCTGTATTCCTCTAGTCAGAATCACTCTCCCATTCTTCTATATTCTGACCGTAGAATTTATGCATATCTAATAATATGTTCAGTACATAATCTTTGCAGAGTAATCATATGTGTGCTACTAAATGGTGAGCTCCTTAGGAACAGAAATTGTATCTTTTATTTTCCTACAAGAGATTAACCAGTGCTTTCTAGTAGTAGGGGTGTAGTGTTTATAAATGTTTGAATTGACTCTTTATAATGTCAATGCCTATGATGAATGTATCCACAATGAATGTATTGTGGGGTGATCTACTTTATCCATTAAGATCACCAAATCTTCAGAGTGACCTTTTAAGAAATGACCCATGTAAACAATTTTTATAAATTTTTAGAGTACTGGCAATATTTCAAAATTTGATGTTTGAAAAAAATTAGATAAAATAAAATCACATTTTAAAATGTTTTGTGTCTAATGAATCTTTAATACAGAAATTAAAAAAAATTTAATGGTGTTTGTCTTATTTGTAAAATTTCAAATAATACTTTTCTTGCCCTGAAACATAAATACAATTATGTATACTTAATGTTTAATTCACAGGATTTATATTGCTAGTATGTCAGTATACCTCCATTTGTATTCAAAATAGTATCTTTATTTTGAAAAATAGTGTATCAGCCAAACTAACACATAATGAAGAATACACATAATGATTATTTCTGTATCCAGCTCATCATTATGGGAAAACTAAATAAGACAGGTCAGTAGAGAATCAGAGCCAATATTAAACAATGCTCATCCCCCATTCAAGTTTTAACTTTTACTTTTTGCAATAAAATATACAAGTTTACATATTTTCTTTTCTGCCTTTCTTGTTCTTTTAATGGTCACTTTGGCAACTTTTCCATTTTCCCTTTTTAGAAAATTGTTTACAAGTCCAAAAGCATCAGAGGAAATATATTCTCTGGAGTATTCGAACTCAAGAAATGACATGATGATGATCTCCAATCCTGGGAGCTGTTTTACAGTGGCATTAAAGTGTTTCCAGATGAGAAAATATAAATTAGTCATCTAAATTCAGGCACTGAAGTCAGAAAAACTCACGTTCACAGACCAGTTCTATGACTTAGTAGTTGAATGTCCTTTCTGTCGACACCATGGAAACAATAACATGGCCTGCCTCAGAGCTTGGTTTGGGGACTATAATGCATGTAGAACACTTACCACTCTGCCTGGCAGAGAGCCCATGCTCTTTCCTGAGAGCCAGACCTTGCAATCCATCAGCTAGTCAGACAAGTGAGCTGGTGAGCCCCTGTGTCTCTTTACCAATTATTTCTGTTTTTGTTTACTCCCAGGCAAAAGGGGACACTGGATTGTCGCAATTAGGAAAGAAACTGAGAACCCTCCAAGTCTGAGAGAAAATCAAAGCAAAGACTTAGTCACTAAGTCTTCCAGCAGGAAGGAGGAGAATGAGGAGCTTGGTGGATTAAATTCTGAATGTAGTTTCTTAAAAGGAATTTTTGTGGTAAGGGACAATGGAAAGATAACAAGTTACAATACAAACCCAAGGGCAGGCCTCACGGAAATCAAAGAAATTGGCACCACAGGCATATTGTAGAATAAGGGAATGTTTGAAAAGAGAGGGCTATGTATTTACCAGTTTCCTTGATCTACATATCAAAAGCATCTTCTACTGTATATAGAAGATCCTTGCTGGAAAATGTTTCATATGAAAAATAAAAAAAGAAAGAAAAAAGTGCTGGAGGCCATGTCCTTTTCTTTTTTTCATCCTATTTTCTTTCACAGATTTCAGGCCAGGTGCTGAGTAGCTCATGCAAACTAATATCTTCCCAAATCACTACAAAGGCAAAAGAAGATACTGGAAAATAAAGCCTCCACCACACTGAAATGAAATAACTTAACTGAGAAGTAGAGATAATTGAGGAAAATTAAGTGGCTTCAACACAAAAAAGCACAACTCTTTTTTTTTCTATCTAGTAACCTGTTATGTAATAAAAGCCTACTGTGCTAGTCAGGAGAAAAGAAACTTTTGCTCAGCTAACTTTAGAAATATTTTTATTTGATAATATTTCTTCCCTAAGTATTTTGAATCGGTAGTATTGAAAAATTGAAAGTCAAATCTCCCAATGGGCTGAAACCCAAGTGATTTGCTATTTGAAAACTTCTATTATTTTACTCATGTATGAGGCCTCTAACAGACTCCTTCATGGCAGATTTTTCCTTAACAAAGAGATGTCACTGTTTTATTACAAACAAGTTAACAGAAGTTTAAACTCATTTTCTGGCTTTTGTTTTGTTTTGTCCTGTTTTTGTTTTTTGTGCTTTTTTTTTTTTTTTTAGCAGAAAAGAAATTTGCCCAGGCATTTAACCAGAACTGATAAACAGTTTTAAGAAAATGATTTCACTCAAATGAAGGTTTTAAATTTGTCCTAACATTCACTAATCAAGTTTATGATTTACCTTGAGTAAAAATCCATAAGAAGGTTTTAAGAGGGGGATTTCATTAATGCTATCTGGAGATTATGGAAATGTGTAGAGAACACATTGGCTTTTTAAACAGAACACTCAGTTTCGAATCCTGGCTCCTTGTGTTCTAGCTGCGAGACCTGGCAACTGTCCTAACTTTCCTGAACTTCCCATAAAATAGGAATAAAACTACCTATTATTTATGTCATATTGTTATTGTGAGATTTGAATAAATTGACATAAAGAAATAATTCAGTGAAGTTCTTAAAATATTTTGGGTGCAAGAAAATGTTAGTATCATTTCCTCTTAAGAGCACCAACATCTAAAAAACTGTTCAAGTTGAACTTTCTCTCCAACGTAGCCTATTAGCTATCAAGTCCTGTCATTTCTACCTCCTAAATACCTCTAAATTATATCTTATTTTTTCCATCTTCCTTTGCACTTCCTAATTTAAGCCCCTCATTACCTCAGGCCTTGACTAAAATAATGGCCATGTGATTCATCCTTGCCTACAGACTCAACTACTGCCAATCCATTCTTTATGTTGAATTCTCTTTCTAGAGAATAAATATAATCACATTATCCTTCTGTTTAAAACTTTTGATGACGTCCTGATGCCCATAAAACAGAATTTAATCTCCCTAAGGTGATACGTGAGAGGCTTCCTCATTAGGGAGTTTGACGTCATCTTCTGCCATTTCTTATCATACACTCTGTGTGACAAGTACACCACATACTATTCTTTTCCCTGAACTTCTATCTTGAACTTGCTGTTCCCTTTGCCTATGATGTATTTCCCACCCTCTGACAGCGAACAACTATTCATCTCTAAGACACAGCTGAAATGTCACCTCCCATATGTAGCCTTCTCAGAGCACAGAGGAAGAATTTATCATTCCTGTGGGACTTATAATTATATCAATTATACCACACCATATTTCTTTAATTATTTGTTTACATGTCCATCCCTACACTGAACTGAGAGCTCCAGTGCATAGGATAGAGGCAAAACTGTGGTAGTATTTGATAAATATTTACCAAATTAACAATTGAGAACAACAAAAAAATTGATGATGTTATGAGTCAGCTCATGAATTAATGTGCTCCAAATTTGCAAGTGGCCTTTTATTTTTATAGTATATTTGTAGCTTCTGTCTACACAGGCAAGCAAAAAAAGCCAGAATTGAGATAATTATTTAGGGAAGTCTACAAAACAGCAACAACTTTTTTGAGTCAATTATACTGATATTACAAACAAATGTATCTTTGGATTAGATTTTCAAGTATAATAGTCTCAATTTACTCTGCTTGTTTAGACACATCGTGAACACAGAGGTATTTGTGTTATTCCTAGAAAATACAAATTTTAGACAATCCATTCTTTCGCTTTGCATGTTAGCACAAAGGAAAGCCAGGGATGTGAGCAACAGCAAACTAACTTTTGTAAATGGCTTTGTCACACTTGGTACCTTGTGTCACATTCAGCACACTCGGTATGTTGGCTTTCCCCTCTATTAAACAGTACTGGCCTCTATCTTCAGGATGTTGGGAATTTAATGAGAAGGTTCAGTGGTGGTCTCATTTTTTTCTTTTGTCAAGAAAGTAAGAAAGAAAACTGAAATATCTTAGTGTGCAAAGGTAGGAACCAGACTTTAGTAATTAACTTCAGTTAGTGCCTAGCATAGTGCTGACAGTGAATAAATATTCCTTGTTGGTGATGAAATACTAAATATAAGAACCTGTGTTTCTGGTTCTGCACTGTCATAAAGCTGCTATTATTCAGCATTTATTAGGTACCCACAGAATCTGAGACATAAACATGACAAGTGGAAAACACACAGTCCCTCCTCTAAATTGCAAAAGACAGATGCACAGGAAAGTAGGTGGACCTCGAAATTGTTTCCAAATGGCTGTTTGTAGGAGGATTTAGAGAGTAGGAAAACTAAAAGGGGGGTGGGCCGGGTGGACAGGATGGAGTGTAAGGAAATGGGAGGTGTAAAAGGAGTTAGTGTTTTCATGAAAGGAATAGGGTAGGAGGTCAGGCTAATTTCCAGAATCTTAGGGTCGAAATGAGAGATCCACCAGTGATAATGAAGAACCCAAGGGAATAAAGGGGGAAGAGTGTTTTTCTTTTGTCTCTCTGTCCTCTTGGCTAATGGGGACGTGTCCTTCAGCCTCCCTGGTTGGCAGTAAGACAAAAAGCATGATTCTTTTAAAGTAAGACACTCCCATGCTAAATGAGTAGTTCTGCCATTTACTGGTCTTAATTTCCTAATCTTTGAAATGGAACAATAACACCTCAAAGGCTGACCTGAGAATTAAAGGTGATGAACGGAGTACACGGCCCACGCAGATGCCTTGTGCATAGTTTAGGAAGCAAATCCAGGGGTCCTGAAATCTTAGTCTAGTGTTCCAACCTTTGATATCCCAGGTTTCTTGCTTTCTCCTTCTGTTTGTCAAAAGGAATAAGAGATTTTCTAGAAGGAGAAGATGGAGTTTAAACTAGCAATATTTGTTAATAAATATGTAGACAGGAACTATATCATACTAAGGATCTGTTTACAACTGAATCTGGGGCCTGTGAGATTTTAATCTAGTTAGTAATCTTTTAAGCAATCATTAGATGGTGACTAAAAAAAATCACAGTGGGAGCCTTGTAAAATGGTTCTTGGGACTCTCAAGAGCATTTCTGTCAGTCTTTTCATCAGCCGAGCTGGTCTATATCGTAAGTCTTATTTATAAGGAGGCTTTCAGGCAATTTCACACTGCTTTTCTCTGATGCAGCCCCAAAAAACATGTAAACCCAAGGGATTAGTAGCGACTTAGAGGGAAAATAGTGTAAAGTTACACCATGAACGGAGGCAGTGCAGCTGCCTTGATGCACGGTTCCCTCGAGCTCCTACAGTGAATGAAACTTATCTAAGTGGCCCAGTCCACTCCCACCCTGCCAGATCCGCAGCCCTTTGTTACCACGAGCATGAGAATTGCTCAGTCTCAGGGGGCAGCCGGGTCTGTAATGACCTGCATTGTAGAAACACACAGGAGTTCACTATCTAGGAATGAAAACTTAAATCTCGTTTTACATTTCTTTGTTGACAGTTGTAAAGCAGGACTGGGTAGTAAACAAAATGTTTATTCTGCCAATGTTGGTTTCATAGGTGGCTCAGATACATTTATTGAGTAGGGCGGTAGCCTGAAATGGAAATGAAATGGGAATATCATCTTAGGGCTATGCAGAAGTCTTGAAAAAGACTGAATATTTCCCAAATGTAACTATCTTGAGGCTGGCATACTTACATTGATGATCTCATCAGACCAATAATTAATAAACGTGAATTAGGCTAATGAAATCAGATAGGGTAATGAAAGGCAGCCTTCTACTTGTTAGCATCACTATTTTCCTCATTATTTAATCTCTAACAGAAACTGAATGTGCCGCTCGAGATCTAATTGAGCCTATTTGACTTTTTCTTTTTTTACAATTTAAAAAAAATTGTATCAGAGCCTTTAAAAAGGGGCAAGTGTGAAAATATTAAGAATCTGTAAAATGACACATGCAACTTTGGGAACATAGATCAAATCAGGACAACTGCAGGCATTTCCTGCTTCGTTGATTAAGACTAAAGAAATTGCAAGTAAAGGATATGATGAAGAGGAATTTCTTTTTTGAGCGCTGAGGTTTTTAAAAGGCAGAAATTCTTCAACCCCAATGGCAGCTTCTTGAATTTTTTGACACACATAGTTTAGTAAATAATTAAACTACACTACATCTTCCCGCGGAGGATAAGCACCATAGTATGATCTGGAAAAGTATTAATAATAGGGATCAAGAACAAGCCCTTTGGCCTGTAGAACGGAGCTGTGAAGACTTGAGCTGGAAATGCATGGGGGAGACTGCCTTCTCTGGCGAGAATTCACAAGCTGCCTCTGGATCTTACATCTGCAAGGAAAAAAGGTGGAAGTGAGTCCGATGTGATTTGGTTTCTATTTGAGTCTTCTCTACCAAAGAAAGCCTGAGAATCTGCAAACGGGATCAAGGGCAAAGGAAGCATGTGCTTCCCATTCTTCTTCCCATTACGCAGCATGTGGATAAGGGGAGCCCCCATGTGAACTGGAACTATTCGGGACCCATTCCAGAGACTTCACATGTTCTCTTGTCTTCTGTTTGAAAGCAAGCGCCAAAAAAGACAGGAAGAAGGCATTTGTGAGTAGAGGGTTAAATTCAGCAGTATGTGTGGATAAAATCACAGTATATTTCCAATTTGATAATATTGGATCTATTTTGAGATTACTTATCAGTTGGTTATTGTGCTAATAATTGCCATTAAAATTAATACTACATTTTTGGGAATTAGGCAAAGAGCTAACAAGTTTGCTTTTACACAGAGCTTTCCAAAAGCAATCTGGGTAACTTGTTTCTGGAATGCAGCTGTGTAAGTTTTCATTAACATCTTGCAGGTGGAGCCTAATTTTAGTTCAGCCTTGAGAAGGGGGAATTGTTTTCCTCACGATATGCAGAGCACCACAACAGCAGAGCAGGTGGGGTTTGCCAGGAACTTGTTTACTTTCTTGTTTTTTTAAAAAACAGATGATTCATATCGTTAATCATACAGTTTCTATTTGATTTTAACATGTCTTTAACAGAATAGTCTGGAGTACATTTGACCTACAGTTACTCGAATGTGAAACAAAAGCAATGAAATGGAAAATGATAAGAAAATGAGCAATGATTCCTAAATATAGTGGAGGAGAAGCCAGTGAATGAAGTAAAATTTAGAAATACATCTGTTTGGCTACAAAAGCATTTTTAAAAGCAACCTTCCAGATTCTAGTTTGGCAATTTGAAGTTGGCTCAGTTAAAAAGTTCAATGTGTTTTTTTTTTCTGCCATTGCAAGAAGGAAGCTATTAGGGAAAGGAAGCTGTTGCTGGGAAAGAGGAGGTGAGAGGTCAGGAAGGACAACTGAGATGCAGATTGTTGTCTCTTGCAAGTTCTTCCCTGGCCTTTGAATCTCAGGCAATGGCTGGTAATCGGCTTAAATTTTAGGTCAGAGTAAAAAAACTTCTTAAAGAATCGTGACAGTAATTAAAGACAGTGATTTCTCTTTTAATTTGTGAAGTATCTTAAGCTTTACATTAAGCTTCAAGGGTACAAACCCCATAGCTGGCTATGTTTAGTGTGTTTCACTGCTGCGAACCTACTGTGTGTGTCTCTTTGGATGTGAGGATAGTGTGGTATGGCTGTAGTGCTGCTGCGTGTCATCTGACTTAAACAAGTGCCTTTGAATTCTTCTACCCTGTGGGGTGTGCATGAAAATTCCATTACCTCCACAGAGAGGGGGCAGCTCCTTGTGCATATTTGTTTCTTTCAATTCAGTCTCTTGGAATGGATGGAATTTGTGATTATGCTATATAGAAGTCTATTGTTCTGAACCTTAAAATAAACCTTTTCTTAAAAGCCCTCTTCTGGACCTTGAAGGTCACCATTCAAGGGCTTTGCCTTTATGAAAGTTCTTAACCTGGTATAAAAGTTTGTCCATGAATGTGCTTCAGAGTGTTCGTGGAAAAGGTTTGTTTTTTTTTTTTTTTCTGAATAGACGTGAATGTGCATTTTTCTCAGAAGAGAGTCCATGGCTTTCTTTGGATTTCCAGAAGGATTTGTAAACCCCAAAATGTTAAGAACTATTGCCTCATGCAGAATGTTTTCAAATACTACCTTTAATGTAATGAAGATACAGTAGTTTACTTTGGCTAATGATTATAACTACAATACAGTATTTATCAGCCTTCCTCTTATAGTGAATCATAATCTGACTTAGGAAATTTTGCACTTTAAATCTGCCTAGATTCTTTCCCTAGCATATCATAAATCTTTTCCTATCTCTGACCTGTAACCATGCTAAAAGAGCACCTAAGAGAATATTAGATTTTCTAAAGATTTGTTCGTTTAGTCAACCTGGATTTGTTAAGCACCTGGTATAACTGAGGTACTTTTTGATTTCACGTATGTATGACACAGTCTTTCTCCTTAAGAAGTACACAAGCCTATCCCAGAGACATTCAACTAGGAAAACAAATTCAACCAATTGATCTGTTTGTAAAGAGAGATGTTATGTGAGGTCCCAGATTTTCAAAACATATTACAGATTCTCATTTTGAAATGTAAACAAAAAGATTTAAAAAAAAATGACTGTGACCCTTTGACAATATGACAAGAACCACACCACACCCAAACCTGTTTGTTCTGTCCTCCCATTCCACCCACCTGCAGACATGGCTATAGTGGGGGCCGTGGGGGTGACAGAATGGAACTCTAAAAGTGGCTCCTCTGAGAGGAATGCAGAGAAAGGTCATCAAAAGGCAAGAGGAACCAGTGTATTTGAGACTGAGGCTAAATAAGCATTTTTGACTGATTTGATCTTACAGATTCCCTGAAGCTTCATCAGATTGTGATTTTGCAACTCTCTTGAGAATAGTCCTACTGGGCTTTTCACAAATGCCCTTTTCGTTTTTCCTGATAAGACCCAATCTTCGGATGAGATCTATCCCTTGTAGTCTGGAACTCAGACTCTGTTACTATTTCTTCCAATCCCCACCATCTGAGGCTCTTCTCATTCAGTCCCAAATATTCCTTTGATCCCAATTTATTTGTAGCAATAGGAGGACAAAGAGAATGGGAAATCATTTTATACAAAGCAAAAATGGAGTATTTCTAATTCTTTCTCACTGTAACCCACACTATCAATAGCAGATCAATCGATTTGATCTTCCCAATATTGTTTTTAGCCTCGCTCAGAATGTAAAATTCAGTATCCAACTTCTATTGATTATGAATTGCAGGACTATCTTAGGGAAGATGAAATGGAGTTGCAGCCCTATTTCTAGAATGTAAAAAAGTTCTTTTGGCTCTCTAAACACAGAGCTCAGTTTTTTAATAGTCCTAGTTAAAAATCACAGAATTGGCAACCTGCTTTCCTCTTTTCTAGGTTATTCATTTCTTTGTAAATTTTTCCTACTCTCCTTTCTAGGCAAACCTACACTTTTCTTGCTGAGGTTCCTTAATTCATAGAGTAAAATGTCACCGACAGGAAACATGTGATTCATTTCACTCTTGCTGGTAGGTACATTCAAAATATTACTTCGAAAGGTTTATTTCCCATTTTTAATCTAAACCTTATTGGGTTGCCTGTAGTGGAAACCTCAACCACAGCTGCTAAAATAAAGTCTTTACAGAAGCACTTAAAGAAGACCTGGTTGTTCTGGTACTGCTTCTGAAGAAGTTCTAATCAGCAGCAGGGTGAAATTTATGAGATTCTTATGAGATTTTTGGTTTCTTAAAAGAGTACACATGCCACAGAGAATCTGAAAGCATTCCATGAAAATTGTACAGTCCTGTCAACCAGTGCAAGCACATGTGCAGAAAACTTAAGAGGTCACTATTTAGCAGGACCACACTAAAATCATCTGAGACAAGTGAGATAAATCCCATTTGAAGGCTTAAAGTGATAGAAAGAGATTCTGCAACTTCAATTGCGGAGAGCCCTGCCAGTATCTAATTGTTGTCTTTAGTTGTAGCACTCATCTTTAGTATTCATTGGTATCAGCTCTGCTTGGGGTTTTTTAGCCTATAAATTCGGTAAAGATAAACAAAGCATTAAACAAGAACTCTGTAAGTACATGAGAATCCCTACTTTGTAGAAAAGAAATAATAAGAATAAAGAGTATTTTGATTGCACATACCAATATGCTTGGGTAATGTCTACTCTTAATTTTCTTTTTAGGACTTTGGATTATCAAGAGTTATATAGGCTGAGACAAAATAGCTTTCATACATATACACACAAAACTATTTTCATATACAGTATACTCAATACATATGAAAGCCATTTTGCCTCAGCCTACATATATATAAAAAACCGAATTACATAATGTATTTTGAAAGTGTTTATACCCCTCCTACTGTCAAGGGAAGATCCAATTACTCAAGTAGATTGAATTCCATGGGATAACAGAGGTGTTAATCAATCTTCACCCCGTAGCGCTGGACCAGTCCCATTGATATCAGGCCATTGTATGCTGTGCTCCTTTTTTGGATTACTATTTGACAAAAATAAAGGCAAGGAAGAGCAAGCAAGACCTAAATAGTCTTGTTGGAAAAATGAGAATTGGTGACATTAATAATAATAATAGGCTGGGAGCGCTGGCTCACGCCTGTAATCCTAGCTCTCTGGGAGGCCGAGGCGGGCGGATTGTTTGAGCTCAGGAGTTCCAAACCAGCCTGAGCAAGAGCGAGACCCCGTCTCTACTAAAAAAAATAGAAAGAAATTAATTGGACAACTAAAAATATATAGAAAAAATTAGCCGGGCATGGTTGCAAATGCCTGTAGTCTCAGCTACTCGGGAGGCTGAGGCAGGAGGATCGCTTGAGCCCAGGAGTTTGAGGTTGCTGTGAGCTAGGCTGACGCCATGGCACTCTAGTCCAGGCAACACGGTGAGACTCTGTCTCAAAAAAAACAATAAAATAATAATAATAATGACACTTAAATTGCAACAGCACATTGTTATTTTCTAAGTGTTATCTGCAAGATGAGTTGATCTTTCTAATAATCTTTGAGGAAGATTGAGCAAGTATTATCAAGTCATTTTATAGACTAGAAAGTTAAATCAGGTGTTGTAGAACAGATGGCATTTTTTTCACGAGTAGAGTATTTAATAAAACATTAAATTAGATGTCAATATTTTAAAAAATTGGAGATGTCCCATAAAAACTTGGATATCTGACTTACCTAGAAAGTTGAAAGTTCTGGTACCACTGGACAACACTGGGCCCATACCCCCCATGGCAACACAGTACCACTCCTTCCCATTGCCTTATACCCAGGCTCCTCACTCATTAATCTTTACTTGCTTGGTCTTTTATAGAATGCCACTTTTGAACCCCTGGTGTAAAAGGATTTTCATAAGGTCATGCCCTGAGTTCATGGCAGAGATAGGCCTAGAGTGCAGGTCTAGTGGCTGCATTCTTTCACGATACAATGTTCACATTAGACAAATATGTGGCTAGCACATCCTTCTTTCCTCTCCTCCAAGAACCTTTTGCTCCGGTGAACTTGTCATAGTTGCCCAAGAGCCCATGTCTGCATACGTTTGGTGTTGTTCCTCATGCTTTTCATACTGTCTGCCTGCCTCTCTCCCTTCCCCTGACTCAACCTTAGTCCAAGTGTTCCACTCAAAGGTACCCTACTCTCTGCAGCCATCTCAGAGCCCATCTGCAGCTTCCTACCTCTCCCCATGCCATCATTTATTCAGTCTCATCATTTGTTCAATAAATGTCAGGTGAGTGAATAAAGAAAGGAAATAGCATTATGCTAATACATTAGTCCGTACTTGACTTATTTTCTCCCCAGGTCTATGTTGGGGTGACACATTATGGCTTCCTATCTGTTTAAACTATGGGTCAGATTATTTAATAATAAAGATTTTGGGGAGAATGGCATTGAACCACATATATCACAGGCAATGTGGACAAAGTTTGGGCAATGTCTCTTTGAGGTAGTCCAACACATGGCTTGTGGATTCAGCATTTTTCACTCATCTATTTATCAAAAATGTTCCTTGTTTGAGCAGAGAAACTCAGGTTTCTTTACCACTTTAGTTTGGTAAATTGGGAAAACATTAATTCAAACTCTAGGGAAGGCAGTACTCTACCATGGAAGGAGACAAATTGGTCCCTGGTAGGGAAAATTATACGTAGAAAAATGATGCAGAAAAGATAAGAAGTGGCCCTGTTATTGATTCATCCCCAAAACATTATTTAACATTTACTGTGTTCCAGACACCAAGCTAGGCCCTGAAGGTAAGTAGATATATAAATAAATAGGTGCAATGGATATTATGGGGGGCATATGTGGACATCTGTCCAGGGTACAGGGGATGCAAAGGAGACAGCAGTCAGTTCTGCCCAGTGAAATCAGTGAAAGTTCTGTAAGTAAGTTGACCCTTGAACTGAGTCCTAATGGACACAAGTATATTTTGTACTCATTCTCGACAGGACATTAAGGACTATTTAGCATTACAAAATAAGTTGGGAAAATGGATATCTTCTTCATAAGAGATCATAAGAAAAACGCTTGAGGACATAGTGGGTGCATAAAAAAGCACCCACTATGTAGATGAAAAATAAATGAATAGAGATATACGGTCTACAGATTCTACCTGAATTTCAATTCTGGCTCAATTATTTAATAGCAGTGAGACCTTGAAAAAGTTGCTTAACTTCTTTGTGCCTCAGTTTCCTCCTCTGTTAAAAGTAGATGATAAAATTATCTACTTCGTAGAGTTGCGGTTAGTTATAAATAAGATAATGTATGTAAATGTTAGCACAATACCTGGCACATAGAATTAAAAAGTTAGCAATTAGCATTATTATAATATAATGTAGTATAAGCCCATATACTATTTTTCTTTGAAATAGTGAGCATCAAAAAAGGATCATACATTTCAAAGCACTTATTAATAAAAACTCAGATAATTAAAACAAAAAAGAAATCTCAAACCTAATATGCGTTGCATCATTTATGTTTCAGTTTTGCATTTTATTCTCACTCATCTTAGATAATGAAACCAGACCAGGTCCCATAATTGCCCTTCTGCAACTAACTGTTCAGTATTCAGTTTCTTGAATTTTTCAGTGAGGTTCATCTTCCAGCCGTAATGAATTAGCATAAAACTACTGTGCTGAGGCTTCCAATACTGCATATTACCAATGAGAACCATTCTCAGCAATAAATTTTACTTTCAGACATTGATTAAAATTGTGAATCTTAAATTTTCTTAAATTGTGTTATCTTAAATACACATACATATATACATACATACATACATCTCTTTTAATAATATATGCATTATTTTATGCTCACCATCAGAATTGATTCTTTTTATTGTTAAACATATTTCTTTTATTAAGAACATTTTAGGACTATTGGAAATAGTATCAATGTGTATATATATAATATTCTTCTGGAAAAATTTTTCTCAAGCCTTCATTTCCTACTAATCCTTTGATTATTCCCATAAAATTCACAGGAAACTGATGAATTAGTTCCTTCTAGATGGGATAAAATAACCTTTTTAAAAATTTTTCACCAAAAAAAAAGAAATCTTTCACATCTGGGGACTTTACAGGCTCTTGCTGATATACCATCCTTTCATTCTGTGGTTACCTACCAGAAATAATCTTAAGCTTTTCTATGTAATAAAAAGATATATTATTCTATAAAAGAATTAATATGATTCTTAAAAATACAATGTAATAAAAGTAAAATTAGGGAAAAGTCATATCAGTGGAATATTATGTGATGATAAGGACTTTATTATTTTCTAATATCCACTCAAACTGGAATAATAAAAATTACCAAATAGAAGCTATTTTCTCTTCTAAAGATATTTTTCATTTTACAAAATTGGGATCATTCACTATATTTCCATCTTGAAGGAAAGGACCCTGACTTATCTTACTAATTCGGTGTCTCCCCATGGGTAATCACAGGGCTGAGGCAGCTATGTTTTGAGATTTGAGTGTGAGCTGCTTGAGAATTTCTCCCTGGCTATATTCCTCTGTTGTATTCTGGGCTTTCTGCCATGTTCTTGGGCAACATCTCACACCACCACACTTTTCATATCTCTTTCATTCTTCCCATTTCCAGGTCTTCTTTCCCAGACTGACAAATTGTATGTAATTTATTACAGAGAAATGTAGCCCCTTCTTTATCCAGTACTGCTCATCAGGCCATGCCAGAAGGACCTTGACTTTGTCAATTTGAGTGTCTCCTCTGGATTTATCTAGTTGTTTTCCTCAACAAAAGAACCATTCATGTATGGTATAAGTAAGTGTTGCTTCTCCCAAGAAGACAAAAATAGTCATCTTTTTTTGTTGTTGTTTTTTTATGAAGCAGCATTGAGGGTTTTTTTTCCCTCTCCACTATGTAGATGTTTTTTTCCAACAGATATTTTTAGAGCATGTTGTATATGTAAGGCTTTGTGCAGAACAATTCAATTTTCACTTTACTTTCAATAACTCACATTATAGGAAGTGAACCCAATAAGGTGAAATAGATAGCTATATAAATAAGTTCTAGTGTCTTCAAGAAAGAGGAACTTCAGATGTGCTCATGGAACCTCTGCCAATTATTTTTGAAGTGTCAGGAAGAATGGGGCAGAGGCAAGAAGACTAGAGATGAATTGATAATGATCTGATTTTACTAGAAATGAAAGGTAGATTTTGAGAACTTTTAACCAATGAGTTTGACATCAGTCCCTAGCAAAATTTAGGCAGAATTATTAAAGTAAAAATGAGCCTTTAGAAAAGATGGCAGTGACTATTAAGAATTAGTATAGGTTCACTAAGAACAAAGCATCCCCAAGTAAACTAATTTACTTTCACTCTTCAAAAGAGAATACACCTGGATTTTGGCAATTCTTTTAATCAAAATTCTCATATGTTCCTAGAAGATAAGTTAGAGCTACTTTATAGTATGGTTAGGAAGTTTCCAAAATGGCAGAATTACCTCTTTAAAAGTGATTAAGAATGAACTTTGCAGTCAAAGAGCCTTAGGGATTCAAATTGAAGCCCTGCAATTTATCTCTATCAGCCATGTAAATTTATGAAAGCTACATAAACTTCCTGAACCTTAATTTCCTCAGTTGTAATGAGGGATTAAAATGATCTATGTCATAAGGATACTTATTAAATGACATAATGTGCATAATTGCTTTTTACCCATTATTAAATAAATGCTCAATAAAAATGATAGGTGGTGTGTTTTATTCTCATTACCTAAGGCTGATTGTTGTCAATCTGCAGAGAGGTCTCTGAGATACGCAACAGTACTTTTTTGCCAGTGATTTGAAAGAAAACATGGAAGGCATAACAATTACACTGGCAGGCTCCTCACTGTGCTGTGCACGGAAAGGGACCGTGTCTTCTTGGTGTCCTCAGCACCTGACATAGTGCCTCACCCATAGGAGTCTACTCAGATGTCTTTCAAAGAATGACACAAAATGAAATATGGTAACCAAGACATTAGATAGCAAAATCAGGATTAAAAAATGTTACAGATTAGAACAATGGGCCAGTACCAAAGATGAACTCTAGAATGGATAGATATAAAGTCCACTGTTTCCATTCAAAACACCAGTTGCAACAAAGACAAGTTGTAAGAGATTTGATTAAACAAGTTGTAAGAGATTCGTATGAAAGAGATTTAGACATTTTAGTTTTGTAAAAGGTAAAGAACTAAGAGTATGATAATGATGCCAACCCCTTCTTGGAGTGCATTTCCTGCCTCCATAAAATTCTAAATGATTAGAAATAGAGTCCAGAACAAGGCAGGCATCAGTACCCATGTATTTTGCATAATTAGACCACATTTCAAATAATACATTCAGTTCTGACTACCACATTTCAGAAAGACATGGACAAACTGGAATCTATCCAATATGGTGATAGGCCCTAAAAGCCATATCATATTATAATGATTAAAGGAATGTTCAGTCTGAAAAAAGAGTAGACATAGAGAAAAATGATAGCCATTTTTCAAATAGTTGAATAACTTTCATGTGGAACGGGGATCAAATTTATCCTCAGAAGCTTCAGAAAAAAAACTCAAACCAAAGAATAGACAATTCAGGAAGGTATTGGTCAAAAATAAGGAATATCTCTATTTAACAGGAGAATAGATTGTCCTAGAGGTAATAATGTATTCTTTTAAAAGTTATTTAATTTTAATTTATTTAGCAAATGATTACTGTTCACATTTATGTGCATACCATGTATAAATCCTATATACAAAGGGAGCCTTCAAGAGTTTGCAGGTTAGTTGATTTATGTCATGTATAATTTCCACACATATATATTTAGAAGTATAGAAATATATCTCTAAACATTTATTTAGCAAATATTTATTGAAAATCATTACGTGTCAATTTTGTGCTAGATGGTTGGCAAGTTGAAGCAAAGGCAATATTATATAGGAAATTCTTGCTTGGGTGGGATATTGGATGAAACTTTGATATTTGAGATTAAATCAATTTTAAAAAAGCACAGTTTGCTGGATTTAAATGTCACTAAGGAATCCAGGGGTCTAAGAAAATTAAAATTCCTCCTCTAGAGTACAGTACATTGACAAAGTGGATTGAAATTAAAAGTCAAATGCACACCCTTTACATCTATTGAGCCCCATATTTTGTAGACTTTGTTCTGATCATGTTATTCTTACATGACAAATAATACATATACTTTTGGCATGTTTCTAAAATCTTGTCTTGCTTCTTCAATACCTGAATTCCATTTACACATATGCTATAAAGAAATATGTAGCCAACCAACTATTTTTTTAAATACCATAATCAACAATTTAAAAAAATTATTGAGTGTCAACTGTCTACTATTCCTTAGGGAGCGAAAAAGATTCCTTTTCCTTAAGAAGTTTATAAAGCATTTCTACTATTATCTGTTTAATTAGAAGTAAAAGAATCATAGCTAAAAGGTGTATTTGATTTGCTCTCAGAAAACTTAAGAACAAAATGTATAACATATGCAGTGGTGTTCACTTTAATTGTTTGGGGAACTCTGATTTTATTTTTTCTTTGCTTTTTGTTTTGCAAACACTTGCTTTAAAAAAAATTAAGATACAGTAATTCTCTATGTTTAAAGAAAGCTATATTTTTAAGGAATGAGCATCAAAAAGAATCTATTTTTTGCTAAATGGGTAATTAGAAGAGGATGGTTCTAAAAAGGAAACAAACAGAAAGCAGTAGAACTGCCCAGTCTTGCTCACTGCAGCCCGATCCTGATTCAGCAAATAGGTATTCGCCAGTAGCAATGAGCATTGTGTACTACAATGACGGTGCTGCTTAACTCGATACTGTTCCCACACTTCAGTCAGTCGGGGCCGGTGCGTGGGTAACTCATGAAGTCACTGGGTAGCAAAATATTGAAAGCAATGGAGGTTATGAGGGTTTAGAGACAGGTGGAACTGGCTACATGATCACAGCCACGCCTACCTTTTAAAATGTACTTGGCAACGAAATTCATGCCAATATGACACCTGTCTGCTTAGGAAATTCATGACAAGACAGAAGGGCAGCCTGGGGATCATAATAGTGTTGTGACTGTGATCTCCTCAGGAGCCTCTGGGAAAGGCTCCGTCCTCGTTTCTTACTTGTATGCCAACTGGAACTTGAAGGGAGCTTGGTAACTGATGTTCTACGTGGACCCAGAATTACAACTGATAAGGTAAGGGCAATTATATTATCTCTTCGTTTGATCATTAAAGACAGATTATAAAGACATTTCCTACTCATCTTCCCTTTCAAATGTAGATTACTAGGGCAATCTTGGCAGTGTATTCCAGGATCTTGAACTTGAGGGATAGAATTGTCTAGTGTCTACTCTAAAAAGAGACATCTAGCCCCTGCAATACTGCCTGTACAGTTCCTGGTAATGGGATGCAGAGAAACGAGGAAGATGGTGAGCTGTGCTTGAGGGATAAGGAGTGATTTCAGAGGAATGTGTCGAGGCAGCTCATCTCCTGAGGCCCTACACGATGAAGTTTTAGTAGCCACCTATATTCAGAGATTTAAATTTATGAAAAGAGAATCGTAATGACATCTTAATTGCTCTGAGGATTTCTTTTCAAAAGAATTGTCACAGAAGCAGTTCCTTCGGAGAAATGAGAAACCAAAGGAGATGGCTTTCTTGTGCAAGAGTTGAGGAAAGCCTTCTATCCTAGAAGTTAACGTTTATGGATCTCTTTGGCAAATAATAGTCTCTGTTTCAATTCCATTCTGTTTGGTGAGGATTCGAGAAGTCTTAATCAAATCTAGCAGTCATCGCTGCTTCTTTCTCTCCTAATCTCCCTGATCTTGAATTATGAGATCCTTATCTCTTAAAATAAAACACCATTTGTTAAAGCCTTTTCAAAATTAAGACTAAAACCATCAAAACTAATTGTTTGTTGGCATTGAATAAACAAATTTTTTAAGTTTGATGAACTGTTTGTAAGCTCTAATCAAGTGGGTGGAGTCAAAAAGAGGGGAGGGAACCCACCAAAACAATACATGTAATTTGTTTGTGCTATTATTTGAGATAATTACAAAGCAAGTGTTCAAAAGCTGTTCTTTATCTTTATAACAGAAAAGGGAAAAATAAGAGAGAAAAAGCATAAGAACACCCAGCCATTGTCAGCTGCTCTCTAAAATGTTGCCGGATTCACAATTGTTGAACATTTAACATTACTAGGAATGCCCGGGACAGAGTGTCATGTTGAATGCAGAGTGATGACTTCATAGGAAGGCAAAGCTGAGAATATGACCAGTTTGCAGTCACAGAAAAATCAGCTTTAATTAATTTGAGTGCCAGCTCTGTGTATAATTACACAGCATGAGAGTTTGCATGCAAATGCGGAAATGCTGATTGTTCAAATACTTGCACTTGTTCATTAATACATTGGGACTAAGCGGGGCTGGCAAGCAGACAGGGCACAGCACACATGGTGCCTGCAGGCTAATTCGTATTATACTGTAGTTAGCAAACAGATTTCAGATGTTTCTCCTTTCTTTAAATAATAAGCACAAAAATATGTATGTCATTTTCATCTGTGACATACCTTGTTTTCTTCTTGATTAAAATAAAATGTTTTGGGTTTTTAAAAAATTGTTGAGGAACAATAAACATTACTATAACAGTGATTTATAACTATTTGATGTCAGTAATATTTATACCAGTTCTAAGATATTTCCATCAGACATTTCATGTAATTATCCAAACTGGTCCTATTTCATAATTGGTAAAACTATATTCAAACAAGGTGAATTTATGATTAAATCCGAGAAGGAACAATGTGACGGTCGCAGTTCAATTGCCTACTTGTCTGTCAAATCTAGTCTCTTGCAACCAGCATTGCATCGGCTAGGTCCAGAGGCTCCAGGACAAGGAGTGATTTCTTTGTGAAAGTACCTAATCCTAAAATGTCCTGCAGTGAGAGTTCCCATTTTGACCTCTGAATTTTTTAGTACAGATCAGCTTCAACCAAATTCCTAACTACCTTGACAACACTCCAGGGGAAAAAATATCTTCCTAAATAAAAATCCTAGGAATATCTGATACTTTCTTCAGAAAACGGTGTAAGAAAATAAAGAATTTGCCCACATCCCCAAAATCTGGTAGCACTACCAATGCTATCTATTTTCTTGCCAACATTTCAATGCACTGGAATTCTACAAATATTTATGGGGCACCTGTTCTTGTCACACACTGAAAAGCAGAGAATATACAATAGTAAGGTAAGCAAGGTAGGACACAGTTTCTGCATTGGCTGTCTCTTTTCTCTCAGGAATTGTCTCAGGAAGGAACCTAACTCAGTTTCCCTAGGAAATACACGCTATTAGCAGTTATTACCTTGGGGAAAGCCCACATTACAGGAACTTGAATCTGTGGCCATCCATAAACACAGTTCTCATGGCCCTTCTGGGAGACTAACTTGCTCTCTGATATTTCTTCAACTTTATTCTTGTGTAAGATGAAGGGAGCTGCTTCTATCCCCAGGGCTGAGTGGAAATTTAAAGGATATGTGAAACAGTCTATTAGGCAAGCCCAAAAGTTTTATAAGAATAGATTGAAGAGGAAGGCTGTCATACCTTTCCCTGAAAGGCAACATCTGTAAGAATAGTCGTTTCTCAAGGAAAAAAAAAAAAAGTAGAAACAACATGTAGATGGGTATGGGGCATTTCACACCATTTGGCCTGATCAAAAGTAGGCAGGCATCTACCTAAGTGTTCTCAATATGACAAGCTGAGGAACACTGGCCAGAGAGCATGGCCCTTCCTTCCTAAAAAATCTGCCAAGGACTTCCTATAGATATGGTATATGTATATGTACAAAGATGGAAGGTAAAAGCACTGATATGTACCACCTAGGCTCTCACTTCGTTTTTCAGGGTAGTCATAACCCTCTCATGCTACCTATCAAAAATATGCAAGAAGGAAGAGGAAATCCAAGATAGTGAAAGAACTCAAGGGTATCTTTGTGATGTATAACACAGTAATTTGGGAACAGTGGTTTTCTCAGGCTAACTATGAATTGCAAGTACCCTGAGCTCAAACAGCTATTCCTCATAGCTCTCTCATGATCAGATACCCATGATCAGAAAACAAAACCAAAAAGAAACACACTGAAAATATTCCCAAAATATGTATGCTTTAAGAAAATTCCACCTGACTGGGACCAAAATATCAAAAAATATTTGTTATGTGGATATGTTGGCATCTTCATCAAGGAGAGTTAAAAAAATATTAGGGGATTTTGCCTGTAGGAAATAAATTTTAGTGGAGTTATGGAGATATATTCATGGATGATGCAAGTAATTTTAAGAGGTAGAAAAGAGAATAAATTCGTAGAAAAGAAAAAAGAAAATTTATTCTGGAAAGTGTTCAGGAAACCTGAGGAAGTTCTCGCCACAGAGATGAAAAAAGCTTGTCACCCAGTGTAGAAGCGCAACACACCAGGGTGGTGCAGGATGATCAACTGTGCCGATTGTTACAGAGGGAAAACACAGAAGGCCGAAAGCAGCTATGAGTCAGCAGTGATTAGGTCAACAAGAACTGTTTCCATAGATTGATGGGTAAGAACACATATTTCACGGGCATGAGAAGAATGAAGGTGAGAATCACTGAAGATAACAAATGTGAGGAATCTCTATTCAGAAAGTGAAGGGGAAGAAGTGAGGCCAATAAATTTTTTAGGAAGGGGGAGATTTTATCATATTTGTAGAAGAGACAAGAATTAGTGGAGCAGGAGTAATTGGAGTTATAAGGGGAAATGTTATCACTGATGGGGCAGGTGTTGGGAAGAGTTTGGGTAGCCATGATATCCATAGAGGGTTTTGTCATGGTGGTGTTGTTATTATTGTTTTTATCCTACTCCAAGAGAGAAAGGAAGAGAAGGCCGCGACAGAGAAAATCTGAGGTGGAGGGGAGGAAAGTTGTGAGTGTATGTGCCAGGTGTCTCTGATCTAGTGAGGATGTTGGTGAGATCATTTCCTGGGAGGGCATAGGAAAGGGTGGACATGACACAGAGATTAAAATGACTTTACTTTCTTACCGAAGAAAAGGTAGAGCTAAATAATTTTAAACATTTTGCAATAAAATTGGGTGAAAAATTAGTGAGAACGAAGAAATGAAAACTGGTCATTGTAAAAGCTTCACTTAGACATTAACTTGTGCCAAGTGAAGTGAGTAATGAGATCGGACCTGTAATTACCTAACAGTTTATAAGTTTACATGTTCCAATATTCCTAAAGCTTTGGTTTTTTTTTAATAGTTTAGCACTTTGTATTCTACACTGAGGCAAGAACTGTGGGGATGATATCCACATATGAAGTAGAGGAGACAGATAACGCACGGAAGAGCTCAGTCTTCAAGGAAAACCTGTCATTTCTCTGGGGCTACCCCTTCCCTTTGCGCACTTTTGGCCTTGCTGGTGACACTAAATATATTAACTCCAGGAGAAAAGCCTGTATGAGCCTAGGTCTCCCTTCATCATAGTACTTCCCTGTTACACAATGCAGATTCCTGTTGGCTCGTTCTGCCTGGGTGAGACACCAAATTCAGGGCAGCCATCTCCTGAAAACCACTGTTAAATACAGTACCTGCGTATTACTTGGCAAATAGAGAAGTCCACAGAGGTCTGACTCTCTGCTTAATATGTCTGGAATTACCATGAGCATTTTAGAATAGGTGCATCTTAGGCTTAGCTGGCTATTCCAGTTTCCCTGCCCGAAGACAGGAGCGTAGCACGTGAGTCTGTAAGTGGCTGCCGGTAACACAGGGCATCCCCTGGGAGCGGCAGGCCTGGGCGTGGTATAACAGGGGCACTGAGCCTTAAGATGTTCCTGGAGAGAGTGGTGGATGTCCGGGCCCCCAGGGATCAGGCAGTAGTCAGTAGGCAAAGGATCAAGACAAAATTGTCTCAGAATGCTTCCAGCCTGCCATTTGCTGCTGCTTTCAATTTCCCTTTTCTCTGGTCCTCTTGCCCTGCTATCCTCTTCCCCACCTTTCCCAGATCCCAAATCTAAGGGTCCTGTGGACCAGGTAAAAGAGTTTGTAGCACGTACAAAATAGGGTATGTTGATGATTTTTAAACGAAAGAATGATACCTCATTCAAACCAGTGATCTACTTTGTGTCAGGTGCTGCAGTGTATGTGGGGGATTTGAGGATGAACACATCAGGCCTTGCACTTAAGGAACTCATCCTCTTGTGAAAAGACAACCCTGTTAGACACAAATACTCGAAGATATAGAGGCACCAAGAAGAGGAAAAGAGACTGGTGACAGAAAAAGGCATTTCTTCTGTAGGAAAAGAAAAATATTGGCAAAGCAAATGCCTGAAGCAAATGCATTTAGACGTGAAAATGCATATAAACGTGAACAAAACTGTATTTTAAAAAGATTTTTCTAGCAGCAATATATAAAGTTGTTTGCATGCAGAAGAGCCTAAAGAGCACTTAGGAAGCATTGACATAGTCTATAGAAGACAGGGGACAGAAAAGAGGATAAAGATGGCAGAGATGCCTCAGAGGAGACATCGACAGGGTTTTGCAAATTATTGCAGAAAGAGACAGGAAAGTTATCATACTTGGCTTGAAGGTTTCAAACTTTGGCGATGACATTTAGAAAAAAATAGGAAGCATAAGTGGAGACGAAAATGTGAGAGGGAAGATATTGGATTCAAATTGGACCTAAGGGGTTTTTTGAGGCGCCAGAGCCTATCTTTGCAGAGAACAGCAGTGTGCAGGGGGAAACCCGCATCCAGCACTCTGAGGAGTTAACAGAGCCCAGGGTAGAGCTGTGGGGATCATTGTAGATAAGGCCCAGAGAGTAGATGAGATCATCAAGGAAGAGAGAGAACAGGAGAGGAGAGGGCTGAGGAACAGACCTTTAGGCCATATATTTGGAGAATGTGAAAAGAGGGAGAGAGAAGTTGCAGTCACACGGTTAAAAAGAAAACCGAGAATGTCCCAAGAAAGGAAGGAAGGGTGGAGAGTTTCTGGAAGGAAAGCCTGATCAGGCAACAAGGAGGAGACACAGAGAGGGAAGCTGAAATATGAGAACACTGGATGTCACAACAAATTAGTCATTGATGACTTTCAGGAGAAAGATTTCATCAAGAGAGATTTCTCTTCACGGGAAGAGAAGTCATATGCTGAGTGATAAGGACTTACCGCAAGTCTCCAGCAGGTTGGAATATTGAAACTAAAGCAAAGCATTAAGTTTTCTAAGAGTTAACCCTTAAATTGGAGGAAGACAAAATAAAGCTTAGGGACAAGCTCAGAGGGCAAGGCGAGCGGCGCCAGTTTAAGGTGGTCTGCTGCACCATTTTACCCAACCAGAGGCCTGTCGTAATTCTGGTTTCTCTCGAGCTCTTACTTCCCATCCTCAAGTGAAGGTGGGTGGCAGTTAATGAGGAAGAGTCGATGATGTTTGAAGATGACTAAGGTTAATTATCTGGAAAAAAAATGCAGTGTACAATTAACTGGAGGAAAAAAGATGACTAAGGCTGTAAATAACAATCTGGCTCTTCCTACGATTCATGCTTAGGAATTAAAGGAATTTTTCCTTAAGAAAGTCATCTCCACTTCACCCACTGTTCCTGGCCTACTTTATCTTTTTAAACACAGTTCATCCTCCTAGGTGTATGAACAAATTTCTTGTCTTGTGTGGCCAGCCCATTTGAAAAGGCCTTGATGATATTCCTTTCATGTTAGTGTGTGTTCTCCAGCTCCTGGTGATTTTTAAAGGCTACGGAATTCTCAGAGTAGCTTTGCTATCAATGTAGAAAATTCAGTAGTCAGTTTCCTTATCTTATTATGCTTACCTTGAAAGAATGATAATCTAGAACGTCCTAAATGCATGTGTGTCTTTCCTTGGCTTTTGCTCTAAATGTATTTCTTTTTCTTTTTTTTGGCATCGACATAGTGGATGCATAGTGCTCAGACTTACCCAAAGCAATCCAATAACAAATAGCACCATATTACCTGTGAGTAGAAAATTATTTTTGCCCTATTCAAATATTGCTTATTAGCCACAAATCTTCTTCAAATATATACAGATGGCTGTTTAAGTGTGTAGCTGAGGTGTGATATCTAGATTGCTGGAAGAGGATATAATTACGTGTTAAGGTTATCAAAGTTTGTTAAGGTTAACTAACTCTGTGTTATCAAGGAGCTATGTAGTGGGAATGTGAATTATCAGTGTGTCATACTATCATAGCGTTCAATTGCACATAGTTTGTGTTCTACTTTTCAAAATACAAGTAGCTTTTTCTTTTTTCTTTTTTGAGACAGAGTCTCACTCTGTTGCCTGGGCTAGAGTGCCATGGCGTCAGCCTAGCTCACAGCAACCTCAAACTCCTGGGCTCAAGCAATCTGCCTCAGCCTCCCGAGTAGCTGGGACGACAGGCATGCGCCACCATGCCCAGCTTATTTTTTTTTTCTATATATTTTTAGTTGTCGAACTAATTTCTTTCTATTTTTAGGAGAGGTGGGGTCTCGCTCTTGCTCAGGCTGGTCTTGAACTCCTGAGCTCAAACAATCCTCCCGCCTCAGCCTCCCAGAGTGCTAGATTACAGGCGTGAGCCACTGTGCCCAGCCTACAAGTAGCTATTTTATATGCTTAGGCTTGTTTTCTATTTCTTTTCAGTTGTAAGAATATCTCTGCCACTTACATAATTTTACAAAGTTTTTATTTGTGTATATATATGTATGTATATGTATATGTATACACAAACACACACACACATACACACGCACTCTTAAGCACTCAGGGAGACCCTTCATAAACTTGCCCTGCATGGTTGTTGGTTTATCTGTCAAAGAAATTCATTATCAACAGAATGCCTTGCTTTATGTGCTTACTAAATTTTTTAAAAATGCTTTTCATTATATTTATGCAAACATAAGTTGGGTAGCTCATAATTTACCAAATGCAAGCATTTGTCAGGGTTATTTCCAATCATTCAGAAAAATGTGCCTTTGTGTATTTTGATTATTTAAAGCAATATTGTTTCCATTATGCGTACATGCCGCCAAGACAGCATGACTGTCTTGACTGAAGAAATGGGAATGCTCTTAATTTTCATACATGCATCTGCAGAAGTACTTTTGATTGTTTAGCCATGTACAGATAGTGATGTGGGCATAAATGTTTTTTGCACACACATTTATTTTTCTTGGCACTTCAGAAGAGAAGGAGAATGCAAAGGAAAATTACATACGCTTTTGTTTACATTTAAAAATATATCTATTAATACTAAATTGTAAGCTGAGGAAATGTTTAATATTTTGAAACATAAAAATAGGATGCACTCCTTATATAGAAATCTCTGTCATGTGACCACATTTTTTTATACACTTTGGCTAAGCATCTTGTTTTTTTGTTTGTTTATTTTTGTTTTGGGCTTGTACAAGCTTTGTACCAACCTCTGAAGTTTTCCGGGATCAAATAGTGTCATTCAAACTTGCTTACCCTGCCATGAAGCAAATCATCTTATATGCTCATTAAATGGATCATTATTTTCCAAGGTGAGAGGAAAGGGAAACAGCTGACTCTAGTCAAGCCATTGGAGACCACCCTCCTGAGTACGGCTTTGCCACATAACTATGGAATCAAGGTTTTTGTTTTTGTTTTCTGGGCTACTATATTTCATTGAATCTAAGATGCTATCCATAGTAAGGTGCCCCATTATTTTATATTCTACAAAAAAAGTTTTAAACTCTGCCAATGAAACTATGATATACCATTGATTGAACAACCTATCCCAATTTCAGAGAAGTTAAAGTGAGGGAAAAGCTGCATCTATAGTGGCTAAAATAGGGTATGTGGAATAATTAGAGAGATTTAGCTCTTGGGTATACTATGTTAACTACATCAGCACAACTCCAGGGTGCTCTTTTCCTGGCAAGAGATTTATTATCTCTTCTCTTCAGTGGGACTAAAAAGATGTACTATGTATTCCAAACTGTTTCTGCCATTCCCCGAGTATAGAGTTATCAAGAAGATATTCTAAGAGAGATGACTTTGGCTTGAAGGAGGCAGAATAGTAGTACAAAAAGAAAAAAAAATACCTCAGGGTTTAAAGTTTTAAAAAAAATTTAACTCGATTCTTGTTTCTGTGAGACTTTAGGCTATGGGTTCATCTGGCTGACACTTGATTTCTCTCCTAACTCTGTTCCCTCACTTCCCTGTTTTTCTGCCCATCAATCTTTCCCCTCCACACTGCTAAGAGGCATTCAAAATTTTGTTACAGAAAACTGAAACAGAGGTAGGTACTAAATATTCCTTAAAACACCATTATAAAGCAACATAAAACAATAGTCAACCAAACCTTTTAAAAATCCTCAAAAGGCATTAAAATTATTCTATCCCAAATTGTTGTAAAGTGTGTCAGTTGATAATTAAATAAGAAATTCAATGATTTGGCAGTCAGAGAATGGACTTAAAGGGAAATAACCTGGTTCCTGCTTCCCCTCCCCACCTGAACTTGATTTAATCCATTGATTAATTATGGCCAACTAATCACCTATGGCCATCTCCAAAACAGATTTGGCCTATGGTCATATCACCTGTGGCCTATCTCCTTATCTGTTTTGGGGATAGGTATTATAAGGCAAGAAACAATGCCAGGGGAAATATTAAATTGCATTTTAATTGATTCATCACATATTGCATATCAAGACATTTGCTAACATAGTGTCAGATTCTTCAGGCATTATATATAATATTCACTTACTCACCACCCATCCATCTATTAAATAGACATGTATGAAGCACCTTATGAGTACTAGCCACTCTGGAAAAATGAACAATGTTGCCCTCTGTAGTAGTGGTTTTAAAACTTTTTGATCTAAAGACTCTTTTCCGCTCTCAAAAATTATTGAAGATTCCAAGAACCTTTGTTTATGTGGGCTATATCTCTCAATATTTACTGCATCAGAAATTAAAACTGAAAAATTTTAAATGTTCAATTATTAATTCAATATATATGAAGAAAATCAGCATTGCACGGATAGTAGTGGGAAAAGGGAGGAATATTTTAATAGCTTTTTCAGATAAATGTGACAGTCTTCTTTGATACTGAACAAAATTTTGACCAATAGTTTATTAAAGGTTAATTATAAGGTGGAATCTGAAATTATATCAATGGACTTTTAAATATCTATTGCATTAAAATATATTGGTTAATCTTATATTTTAAATAAATCTTTTACCCACAGACTACATGCATGATTTTGTAACATCACACATTGGTCATTTGGAAAATATTGTTTCAATGAATTATGCAGATTTTCCAAATGTCCACATAAAACACATTTTTGAAGAAATTGCCACTATTAATATCACCACCAAGCTTATCAGAAAAGTCTGTATGTATTGGGAAGCTGTCAAGCTCATGGTGACAGATACAAATTGTTCTTTGGGTTACAATTTCTGTCTGAATGTTTGAATTTTATCATTGGCAATAAATACTATTGATTGTTTTCCTTGAAGGGACTAGCTCGTGTTCATTCATTTAAAAAAAAAAATCCGCCAAGCACCTACACTGAATAGCCATAGTTTGTCTGTCAGTTGCTTTTTAAAGTAAAAATGGTATTCCATGAAAAGAGTAGCTACTTTAGGTTACAACTTACACATTTATCTCACAAGTGCTTTTCGTCAAGACTATCAGACTTCGGTATTCAATGGAAGTGCTTTTTACATGCATTCCCTTTGTCATACAGCATATTAAGGATGTATATTCAGAGATTTGGATTTTATAAAACTAATAATAACTTGCATTGTTTTAAAAAATACATTCTTAATTGAAATTGGGTTTTTTTTTGTTGTTGTTTGTTTTGTGTTGTTTTTGTTTTACTGCAAGTGTGAGGTGGTTGAGAAAATGACTACAGTGCTACCATGTGGCTTGGCGTCACTGCGTTAATTTATGCTAAGGTGTTAACGGTTTTATACACCAATGCTTTCCATCATCAGTGCAAATGGCAACAGAGTGAAAAAGACAAATAATGTCTTAGCATTATTTTGAAAATAGATTTTTTTGACTTTGCAAATCCACCTAAAAGGGTCCAGGGACCCCAAGGGATCGGCTGACTTCACTTTGAGAACCTACTTTAGAGATTCAAAGGTTAAGGGGGGAGATAGATTAATGAACATGGATTTTCAGTGGTTTGTAATAAGTACAGTGATAGAGTAAAGCACAGCGTCTTGTCAGAGCACTTCCCACAGGAGGATATATCTGAGTCAGATCCTGAAGGACACCCTAAGTGTGAGCCAAGTAAAGAAGGAAGTCTTTGCCTGATTGAATCTTGTGCCTGGGAATATTATTTCTGTTCTCGTTTTACTAACGCTCTTTCTAAAATCTAAAGAGATCTCAACCATATGGTTCCTATATGGCAATTGGATTGTAAAAAACATGTATGCCCAATCAAGTAAGGTCATTAATAAACTATTACCACTCAAGGTTGAGTTACTACGGGAATTTGGGACAGAGGACCTGGATAGTTGCATGAGATTCCATGTAGTATTGCATAGACATTTTTATGTGGTAAGCCATATGTCATCTATTTATGTACTTTTGGGCTCTGTGTCCCAAAAGAAATAAATTCAAACTGGTCCCCATCAATGTGACCTGGCTAGATATCATTAGCCATTTTAACTAACACTAAAAGAAGGTGAAATAACTGACGTGAATTGAATTCCTAATATATGACTTGGTGACTTCGCAGACACAATCACATTTAATTATAAAACAACTGGATAGGTATTATTATATCTCCATATTTAAGACCAAGAGACTGAGGTTCAGAGACATTAAGTCACATGCTGAAGGTCACAGAGTGCATAAGGTGCAGAACTAGCTTCTAAGCCAGCCGTGTCTAACTGGGAAATCTCTGTTCTTTCTCAGATGGGTATATAGAACTGAGAGTGGGTGGAGTTATATCGGGAATAAGATAAGCCCTAGAACCCACACTGCCCATCTCACTGGAGCACCAATTTACCTGGGTAGTAGATTCTTAAAATATTATTTAAATATTAAAAACCAAGATATGGCTGGGCGCGGTGGCTCATGCCTGTAATCCTACACTCTGGGAGGCTGAGGCGGGTGGATTGCTCAAGCTCAGGAGTTCGAGACCAGCCTGAGCAAGAGCGAGACCCCATCTCTACTAAAAATAGAAAGAAATTAATTGGACAACTAAAAATATATAGAAAAAATTAGCCGGGCATGGTGGCGCATGTCTGTAGTCCTAGCTACTCGGGAGGCTGAGGCAGTAGGATTACTTGAGCCCAGGAGTTTGAGGTTGCTGTGAGCTAGGCTGACGCCACAGCACTCTACTCTAGGCAACAAAGTGAGACTCTGTCTCAAAAAATAAATAAATAAATAAAAACCAAGATATGTTATGAAATAGAACACAAATCTATTGAAGATGAAGATGGAGACTTCCAATCAATTTTTTCACGAGAAGGAAGGATCTGGGATCTTTTCGGTGTCCAAGAGTTGGAGTTCATGGTCCTCTGCATTGAAGGCACTTTTGAGATATACTCTGAAACATTCTTTCTTATGGCAAACAAACTAATGTGTTTTGCCCAGAAACTAGACCAAATGCTGTGCAGTTAGCATGCAAAGCACTCTAGAAGTGCTAACGAAATGCTCATAATTCCTGATAGTTGTGGTTAGGGAAATTTCTAGGCATGTTTCTCAGAGGTGACATCAGTGTGTGTAGAAGAGGGAAGGTTAGAAGGGGAGAAACAATTAATTCTAATATTTACAGTCACTAATGGTCAATGATAACAATGAGAATGAGTGTGATGAAAATGATATTTTTTGAGTATTTACCATGTGCTGAGCATTATGAATAAATTCATCATCTTAAGTAAACTGCACAACAATCTTATAAGGTGATCTTATTGTCCCCATTTGTGTATGTACCCAAACATAATATTGTTGTATTCATGTAATCTCAACAAGTCTATGAGCTGTTATTATCCATATGCTGCTGATGAAAAAATTGGTCTCAGAGTGTGTAAGTAATTGCCCAAGTTAACACGGCGAGTAAATAATGAAAACATGCATAGACCCTGGTGGGCCTGTCTCAAAAGTCTTAGATCTTTCCATGCCATACTACTTGATGTTTGGTACAGTTAACTGTATAATTTATTGCCTAAACTTGGATATTTTTGAAAGTAAAAGTGGGTCCTATTGATAATTGTTCCTGAGCAAGAGACATAAATTGGAATTGCCTCAGACAACAAGGAATAAATGGGTACCTTATTATTAGGCAAAGATAGGGATTGAGTAGTATCAAATATTTAGATGCATTTATTTCTTAAAAATATCTAGATGCAATTTTTAAGAAATGAGTGCATCTAGGTATTTCTTTGTTGTAAAATCTTCACTAATAATTTCACCTTGAGTAAATTTTTACAGTTGGGGAGGGGAGAATGCCTTTTGTATGCTTAATACCCAAGAAATAATTTTTACCTAACAATTTAAAAAGCGACATTAGAGTAAAAAATATGCATCATTTTTGATACATTTTTATACATAACAAAACAGAAGTCAGGTGCAAAACTCTAAAGGGGATAAAGATTTAGAAAACTCTAATTCAGTATTAGAAGTTCATGAATGTAGCCCTTACTGTGTTCTGAAATGTTATAACTTACTGATTGAGGAAAGAAAATTCTGAGAAATATTTTCAATACTTGAGTATTTCCTATTTCAGAAATAATCCTCTAAGAATAACTTGTGATAGTTTTATATAACTGTGGCAGGTAATTATTCCACCTTGATCCAAATACAGGTTTGGGTATGTTTTTTTTTTTTTTTCTTTTCTGGTTGCTTCTACTCCAATGTATCATAGGCTTAAGTCCTTAATTTCTTTCCAGTAAAAGAAGAATAGCTTATAATTTCTTTTGTTTCTTCTTCAATACAAGAGTTTTCTCCTCCCAGTTTTTAACCTGCTTTGTTCAGTCTTCTTTTTTGCTCTAATTTTTTTCTCCTTCTCAGTAGATTTACGTAAAGTTAAGTGACTTAAGCTATTTATGACATTATTTTTAGATTTTACTGCTTCTTGCTTTGGCTGCTCCTGATCATATTCAAATTTATTTTTTAGACGGAGCTAATTTAGTAAAAATTTTCTTCTTTTTTGATAAAATAAGTACTATAAGCTTTCAACCAAACAGACCACTCAAAAATATGAAAAAAAAATCATATTTGTTCACAAACAGATGGGTTTTTCTTTTTTTAATTCTAAAGAGACATATATACTTGAGTGATATAATATGCATCAGCTTTGAACAAACATTTTATCCAGACATTAAGTCTAAATAAGAGAAAAAGCAATAACTTAAATAGTATAATTTACTACTATGAGATTTTTGTGTTTGTGTGTGCATGTGTATGTGAACATCTTTTAAATTCTTGTGCTTAAAGTTACCTTTCAACATTTTAAAAATCATCCTTATGAATCTTTTCAGTTGGCTGGACCTAAGAAAAGATGGCTTTTCTCATGAATGAATCTGAGACTTTTGTTACTGTTGAGTAAGAGTGTGCTCAGCACCAAATGCAGCATGGCACGTTTATACTCCCCACAAGCAAAAGGATGGGGCAGAGACATACATGATCTGATATATATATGTGGTCTGCGTACATGTCAAATGGCCAAGTGCTGAGGGACAGATATATCTTATCTTCCTGCTTGGTTTTGTTTTTCATTGTCGCTCAATGAGACCAAGGACACAGAACCTAATGAGGAACAGAAGTCAAAGGAAGTAGAGTTCTTAGGTCCCCTGTTCAGAACCTTGTATTACAATTAATAGCTGAGGTTTTGAGGCCAACCAGATCAAGGAAGGCAAGGTGTTCTGTTTTCACAGGCACCTTTAAGCTTGGCAATGCTAAAGGTAGGGATGGTTTGCTTCTTCCCTCTACAGCCCCACGGTGTCATAATTGCTCAAGGAACTGAAATCTATATCATTTCATATGAAAAGGGGGGAAAAGCAGAGAGAAGAAAGATGCAAGTGATAATAAGGGAAGAAAGCAAGATGTTTTACTATTATATTTTTATACTAATGACCCTCACTGTTTGTGTCTAACATAGTCTGTCAGATCTTAAAAGTTTATTTCTAGCAATAAAGAAAGTAGCTTGCAACAGTTCATATTTTTGGATATGGCAGGCAGTGTGGTAAAGCAAAGAACAAGGTCTCTGGAGGCAAAAAGATTTGTGTTTGATCAATTCTGCCATAGACTTTGCATAACTTTAAGCACGTTCCTTATATTATTTGAACTCCTTTTGGTTATCTGTAAAATGGGTACAATAATACTTACTCCATGGTGTTGTGAATAATGAATGAGTTCCTATACCCAAAGCATCTAGTACAGGGCCTGACATAAGTCTGTGTTCATTTATTCATTGGCTACTGCCATTGTCATTTAAAATATTTTATTTCCAGAAACTACATTTTATTACTGTCACATTCTCATAAACCAACAACAAACTGAGAAATTTCTATTTTCTCTTCTCTTTCTCAGTACTTTTGGAGAAAAATCTCTTAGAGGGTAATTAGAGCAATACAACCAACTGTAATTTTGGGGGGTCTTATGGAGTTGTACATCACCACCAACAACAAAATCAGAATCTAAGACCTAAATTAAACCAGGTTTAAAACCAACAAAAGCAGCAAAAAAGGGTAAAGTCACAAAAATCAATATATATCCTGAAACTATGTCTAGAAGTTAAATTACATTTTGTGTGTTGTGTATGGTGGTAAGGAGGAAGACTGAAGGGAAGGGCAGTATGTAAAGTGGTTAAGAAATCTGGACATGGGTTCAAATCCATCTCTACTACCTAGCATTTGATCTTCAGAAAAATAGAGTGCTGTTTAGTTTTTGATCCTCAGTCTTCTCATCAATAAAATGGGGGACAATAATAGACCTACTTCACAGGACTGCTGTGAGGCTTTATATGAGTTACTGCATGTAAGGTGATCAGTAAAAGCCTGAGTAAGGACTCAATAGCGTTATCAGTACACATGAGCCCTTTGCCTCTGTTTAGCATTGGTTGGTCATGTTGTCCCCATTTTCTCTTCTGGCTGTTTCTCTAAGTCATAAAGACTTCCCAAAGCAAAGACATGGAATGGTTGCTTCTAAAACACCTGAGTGCATTTCAGAGCTGCATGAAAATGAAGCTTTCTAGAATGTAAAAATCATGAGCCAGTTATGTATGATTTTCTGCAGGAGTTCCCAGGAAGCCCCAGGCTGGTTTTTCTCCTTTGGAGAGGCACAACATGGCTCCCACAAGGTCAACTACAAGTCAAAGGCCATGCTTCATGTTTTGACATTTCAGCATCAAAATTCATCTATCAGTGAGACACAGTTCACATGACTAATCTTGTTTGATTTGGCAATGCGGCGAAATGTCAATAAGTTTCCTATTTTGACTGAAATTATTAAATATACCAAAGGGAATATTACATGTATGTTAGTCATCCCAGAATACAGATGAGCATACATCCCTGAAAAGTTCCACTCTACTAATGGCATAATGGATCACCAGAATACTTTATATTTGAAATGCATACTCTGTTCACATTCTTGCTTCACTTGGAGAATTGTGTCACTGTTGCCAAAGTCTTGGGTTTCCTTTACCCCATGCCTGGATTCTCCATTGACACTAATGGGAATTTCACCTTCAAGTACAAGAGAGTATATAGAACTAAAATGACAATAGCAGAAGGAAAAGAATACATTTTATATATTGTGTCACAGAATATTCTTCTTGACTATTTCTGTTATAGTCATTGACTATTGCTAAGAAAGATCCATTTGGAAACCCAAAAACATATTGTCTCTAGAGGCTAGTCTTTTGAAAACATACTTTTACCCTTACATGTCATCACAAATTACATAAAAGAATAATTATAGATCAATCTACATAATTTTAATTCTGTGGCTAGTTAATTACAAAAGCATGTCCCTCTGGCACTGCCCTTAGTCTATAAGGTATGTTTGCTTCTTTTTTCAATCTGAAAGAATGGAATTTTTGGAGAAAAGATTGCGTTTTCTTAAGGAACCATAATGCAAAATTTTCCACTCATCGAAATTTAAAGTATGATGAACTCTTTGTAGTTCATGTTCACACATTAGCAATATAACCAGTAGATCTATGAGCTGTTAGAATGCAGCATTAAAAACCAAAACAAAAAAACCTATGTGAAAGAAGAAATACAAAGCCCATTTATATGAGTGACCAAATGTCAAAAATGTATAAAAGCAGTTTATGGGCTGTCCTATTCATTATTTTGCTGACTTAGAAACCTTGAAGTGTTTTGTATCCATTTCATTATCTACAAAAGTATGAACTGTGATGGAATTTACATAAAAATCCTGCTAGAAAGGGGGACTTTACTGCAAAGTCAGCTTTGCCTCCTAATCCAATCTTCCCCAATGCAGTTGATATGGCAGTTGCCAAACTCAAACAGCAGGATCTCTTTTGTCAAGAAAAGTATGAATTTGAGCTATAAAATGAGCAGAAGTATTTTTCTATTACTCCGGATGCTTCCTCTTGCTGAGTTTACATGAGAAGTCTAGCAGGAGGTGTATTAAATAGCCTCAGAAATTAGCCCCAAAACAATTATCTTGGTTTAGCTATGGAAAAAAGGACACCAGAGGCTTAATGAAAAGAGCATTTAAATTTTTGTGATTGAATATCTGTTGGACATCTCTGTGGTTATTAACCCTTATGGACAGGATTTCAGAATTTTTATTATTTTTAATTGATTTGTTTTCGGAAAACTGCAGATTAAAAACACTTTTCTCCCCTGTGACAGTCAGAGATCCCGGGGCAAACTGTGTAATAATGGGTTCTTTAAAAGTTTGGTTTAAATCTTGCTGTATGGCAAGGCATATACCTTTTTTCAACATAAATTAGGATTTTCCTATTACAACGGAGGTATAGAGATACTAAGTAGGAGAAAACGTTTCTAGTCATACAGGCTACCACTCATTCCTTCCGATCATTTTCTTCCAACACCATGGCTTTCTTTGAATTTATTAGTAAATTTGCCATGAGTTAAAGCTTCCTACAGATGCCTTAAGAGAATATTCCAAAAGTTATTATTTTTTTTGTTTTTTATTTTCCCCTATGCATAGCCAGAATGTTAAGTTTCTCCATCTTGCTTCTTTTTCTGTGTTCCTTTACCATTCCAAATAATTTCTGTCTTTCTAGTATTCACTATTTTAAAATATTTGTTGGCTTTTATCATGTCAAATCTTAAAAGTTACTTAGCCAGTTGCTTTAATCTTTCCTTCCAAGTCCCCTTCCCAACCTCACCTCCTCACTTCATCATTTTTTTTTTTTTTTCTCTTAACTCTCTCCAGTCTTCCACATATTTCTGGAATTGAGTTTATCCAAACTGAATGCACTTTCCAGGTGCATCATATATCATTCCCTGAGTCTGGGATATGATGGTTCTTTGTGTATAGCCAAATGCCAGTGGAGTTTGTCTTTTTTTTTTCCCTGATCATTGTCAGCATGTTGACTCAGAGTGTTTTTTGAACATCTCCCACTGATTCCTGAGGGAGCCTTTCTGCAAGTGGGCTATGTTCTACCTACTAGTCTATTTAAGGAATGTGATAGGAGAGAAAACATGATTTTGTGAACTATGTTAGAAAAAAATGTCCAGGTACCCCATCCCATCCTCTGTCATTTTTAGAAACAAATTTATTTTCTTGGCATTTTCATATTTGTTACCTGTATTTTATTATGAAAATGTAATGGTGTCATATACCAACAAATTGCAGCTGAAGCTATCAGAGTGAAAGCGAAGAACTCAACTCAACTTTGGGCAGAATGATTCCCCTAGCTGTATTACAGACATTTAAAAAAATAGTTGAAAAGGCCTGAACTGAAATTATAGCATCTTTATGTAATGTTAACAAGCTGGGTCTTTACATTTTCTTCACCTATTCATTCCAATTTTTTAACTACTTCTGACCATCAAAGCAGTTCATAGTGGGTATAAAACTGAGAGTGAGAGACAAAAGAAAAGAAATATAAAATTAAATATGATACTCCAAAATTTTGGTAAGTTTAGTTGCACAATTTCTTTATATCATTATCATGAGTACTACTCAATATAAAAAGACAATTTATTGCAGCGATTAGATGGAAGTGGGCTATACCACAAGCCACTTTAAGCCATATGAGAAAAGATTACACAACACCTATGCATCAATAAAGCAGATCTGCAGAACTTGAGAGTCTGATGGATTTGGAAAAAAAATTTTACTGTCCTCCCTAAATGTTATGTATTAACATAACTATATATTATTTTCATGGATTTGAAGGAGTTATCAATCATAAAGACCCTTCCCCCTGATTTGATAACAGGTTTTCAGAAAATAAGCTGTATCAAATTTAGACAATTTCTTTTTGCTAAATGATAATGGTATACATTTATCTATATAATTACATATCACTCTTGTCTTTGAATTACAGTCAAAATGGTGGCATCAAAGAGACAACCACATTGCTTTTCATTTCATTCACCTTCAATTGTGTATCAGTCAATATTCCTTTAGTTGTATATCGAGATAAAAGAACAGACCCAAATTATCCTGAACAAAAAGGAAATTTATTGGCTTTTGTAATTTAAAAATCTGCAGGTAGTCTCTTCAGGCAGATTATTGGCTTATGGACTCAGAAACCACTGCTGTGAACCTCCTCCATTCAGTGTCCATTCTCAGCAGAGTTGTTTCTTGTGGAGACTGAAGTAGCTCCAGTCTCCTATCCTCTCTTTTATTCCAGTAGTCATGAGAATTTCTCTCTCTCGACCCTTATAAAAGTCCTGGACCTGGCTCTCACCAACCTGAATTAGGTCATATGTTCTTCCCTGGACTCAGCATTGTGGCCAGTGACATGGGATTTACTGAGTTACTGAACCCCATAGCATGAGCCAAGAGAACTTTCTGTGATGATGGAAATGTTCTACAATCTACACTGTCCAGCATAGTAGCCACCAGTCATGCATGACTATTGATTACTTGAAATGTGCCTAATCCAACTGAGGAACTAAATTTTAAATTTCATTTTAAGTACTTTAAATTTAGATTAAATAACTACTACTGTATTGAACAGCCCAGCTCTAGAGTTTGGTATAAATAACCACTACTGTATTGGACAGCCCAGCTCTAGTGTTTGGTGTGTGGGTCAAACCTATATAGATTATGTGCATGGAAGAGTGGTTCCCCAAAGAAAAGGTTTTAGGGGGAGCAAATCCTATTTTACCAGAAATGGGAAATATAGTTGCTAAGGGGTAAAAAATAATACATGTTCACCATACATACTCTAAAATTTGAATTTTTTATTAATACCCTTTGGACTGACAGTTTAATTTCATATTTATGTGTCTCACATCATATTACCTGCAGTTTTTCTAATGCTTTGTTTGTTTTTCCTTAATTAAAATGCATACATTAAGAACTTTGGATGGATAACTGCGCAGGCTCAAATAAGAGTCCATCTTAAGCTACTGTTAGAGATCCATTGCTTTTAATTGAATTATCTTTTATGTACACTGTGCTCATCCTTTCAAAAGATATTTTAAATGACATATATGGAATTAAATTTAAATTAAAATTCATGTGGCATTTTTAATACAAATAACTCAACTGAAATAACAAAATATTAATCAATTTATAGGCATTGTCAATGTTAAACACGCACAGTGACAATTGAGCCACAATGTATTCCTTTGTCTGAAGTATGGAAAGTTTGACACTGACTCATTCATTGATTCAGCTAAGTTCCCAAAACAAAGAGGGTTCTTGCTCTCATTTAACTTATAATTCACAATTTTATGAAAATGTAAAATACTGTGCATCTTAGACTCAAGACAAAACAGACTGAATTAATACTGGTTTTTGCAAAAAAATGAGAAATATGGAGACAACATAAGTGAAAAATTAAAATTATCTATAATACCATTATACATAGACAAATACCATTAATATTTTATTATATATTTCTTGACTTTAAAAAATGTATGTATGTGAGTACTTATGCATTTTTATAAGGATAAGAACCTACTGTAGGTACTCTTTAAAATCTAATTTTTTATCTAACAATATATCCTTTAAAAACAAGTTTAATGGCTGCATAGTATTCCATTGTGTGAAAAAAATATACGTGTATTTAAAAAGTACAACTCTTGGATTAAAACGATATGAACATTTTTAAACATTCTGGAAAATATAAGTTCCACGCAGGCAAAGATTTTTATCTGTTTTGTTTACTGCTGAATATCAGTGCCTAGGATGGTGTCTGATGCCTGGAATGCATTTCTATAAATATTTGTTGAACAAATAAGTGAATATTGGTATATTTCCCATCATAATTCAAACAGCCAACTCTGAGATGACCCGTTTCCCTAAATCCTCATCAACTCTGAGATATATAATTTTTCTTTCAGTTCCATAAATAGAAGATGGTATCTCATTACAGTTTTTTGTTCTAACTTATTTATTTTTCCTGAAAGTACAAATTGTGTTGAATCATGCCTACTTAGGCAAAAACAAATTCTACAGAGTAAGAAACTTTTAGCCTGATTTTGGCTGAATATCTCAAAATCTTAAAGCTTTGACTAAGCGAAATCCAGTAGAAAGATTATGTGTTTGGAAATCATATTCCAGTCTACTAAGAGAAGTCACTAAGCCTACTTTGCCTCGTTATTGCATCTTAATATACCAAAAAAACCTATAAATGCCAGTATTCTGTTTTAATACATTACCAGATAAAGAAACCTAAAAGAAGAGAAATGTGATGACCCTGCCTTATATTTAGCTTTCTCCCTACTTTTGCAGAACCTTATCTTTTCTTCTTGCTCTAAATTTAGCTCACAGTCTAATACTTTTTTTTTTTTTTGAGACAGGATCTCACTCTGTTGCCCAGGCTTTGCAACCTCAAACTCCTGGTCTCAGGCAATCCTCCCACCTCGGCCTCCCAAAGTGTCTAATAGTTAAGCATAATAGAAGTTTATCTTTAAAACTATAGAGAAAACTCAGAAAAAAAAAACAAGATTGGAAACTCCATTCAAGTCTCATGTGGAAACATGACTAGAGTATAGAACAAGAACATTTCATGGAGGCTGTCTCTCCTTAAGTATCTGCTTTTCTCTTGTTCTCAGCCTTTCCCTCTCTTGCTCTTGCCTCTTACTCCATCTCTCTCTGTGTATCTCTTTCTTTTCCCTCCTGTCTCTCTGCTTCAGCACATGCCCATGCCCTGGCCCTTGCTCTGGCTTTATATCCCTTTCCTATTCAAGCACTTAACAGACTGTGCTCCAGTTCCAAATTCTCTAGAGAAAAAGAATCAGATGCACTTATTTTGGTGCAGGTATCTTTCCTCTGTCTCCAGTTCAATCTGCTATGATGCTAGGGAGGGATCACCTAGTTCCAATATGGGAGCAAGTACACACTATTGACATGGGACTAGTTGTCAAAGAAGAGGGGTTAGATCTGGGAAACATCCCAAATGTCACAATGTGCCTGTGCTTATTAGATGCCGGGATACAACCGTAGGTAGAAAGTGGCTCCTATTATGTAATAATGCACTCATCTAACATGAATGTACAATTTAAATAATCTTCCAACCATTACCATTTTGAAAATCATTTATGGTAATCAATGGTTTCTAAAAATCTACTTTTAATTCTATTGCTAAGCTTCTCTATATTTATTTTTCAACTTATATGCTTTGCCATTTGTCCATGTCAGAGATCTTTGATTCCACAGAAACAAATTTTTTTAAGTTTATTTTCTGTTCTACGAAGTATAGGTTCCTATTTGTAGTTATTTTTAACTGGGCTGCTGTATCTAGCAATTTTAGTACTTTCTGGCAGCACTGTTTTTCTCAAAACTATCTGACTTTGCAAAAATTAAATAAATGAACAGAACTACCTCTTGTAATGCCACATTTCAAGCATTTTCGAGATAATCCATTATTAAGTGTGCTCTTTACACTAAGCAAAATGGTTCATCTAAACTAGTGATTTGATGATGTGAGTATTTTCTCCATCTTTGTCATTTGCTTTGCATTTCATAATTTTTATATTTCCCCCCTTCAATTCTGTTGTAATTTAAGGCTGTTATGGAATGACCCAAATCATTTTCTCTTTCTCATTTAACTAATTTCTGACAGTTAGTCTTCCTAGTCCAACTAGAGTTATTTTGAGGAAAAAGAAAATAAATTACATTTAAGTTATACCTATGAACAATAAACTATTTAAATCAAGCCATCTCCATCATTAATATCAATCACCCTGGCTATATGCTTTAGGTCTCGCAATATATGATAGATGGCTACATTTACAGGATTGGCAATGTTGCAGTTTCATTGCTTCTACTATTCAGATATATCCTTAAATTGTGGCACTACGTGTGAAATGACAGCCTTCCTTAATGACTGATGGGGATAGTCACATCATGGTTTGGGCCACTGTAATGAGTATCAATCATGAAGACAGCCAAAGATGTCAAATCTACTAAGATATTCTTTAATCCTGTGGTCCCAGGAAGTCACGACTGTCAGCACAGATGCAAGCAATTGTCTAGCTCGGTGGTCCCTAACATTTTCTAGTTAGAAAAACCATATTATACCAGAAAACACTGTTGAAGAATTCCACTTTTAGTAAAAACATACAATGGCCAACACCAGATGCATTGTTATAAATACCTTTTGAGCCATTTTACACTGGTTTGACTCCTTGAGAATTGCTCTTGACTCTCTGAGAATTGCTCCCATATCTCTAGAGGAGGCATTTTGTGCTATCTTTAAAGTTAGAAATAGTTGTAAATAAATTTTTAATTTACTAAGTATAATATCCCCTATACTTACTCAAAGAAATGTGTGAAAGAAACGTGCTATTAATATTTATTCAGTCAACAGATAATGCTTAGTGCTTCAAACAAGATGAAAATCATTGATCTAGAAAATACACTCATAAAACCCACTTTTACCTTAATGATTCAGATAATTGAGGAAACAAGTTCTGTGTTGCTGTTTTATTCTTTAATTATCATTATTGATCAACTCGATTATCTTTTTTACCTAATGTATACAAACTAAGCCAGTAATTTTATAGGAAACCATGTCTAAGGTATCACAATTACCCTCCCATGATTCAGGTAGGGTAAAATTATGAGTGTATTTCCCTAAGGTATAGTAAAATAGTCTATTTATTATTACTTCCTCAACATCTCACTCACAGGTGGTTAGATTTTGAAAGATTATTAACTGGGCTTGTGTAGGCAAGTACAATAATTTGACTTCAGGAAGACATTATTTGAGCCAGCCTCCCTCCTGCTAGGGCTCAAGGACATTATTTACAGAAATGAATCAGTATATTATGTTTAATATATTTTTAGAACATTTGTACATATACTGTATCAGGTTTTCATGTTTAAATGTTTCTATGTTACATGAGTTCATTAAAAAATTTTCCCCTTAATTCCATTAGGCTCTTTAAGTTCCTACAGTGGTTTTCTAATCTATCAATTTTGTACTTCTCTATACCAAATGAGAACTCTCACTTTTTTCAAAATCTGATTCAAAACTCATTTCCTTCAAGAACTTTTCACAATAAATGCCATGATTTTGCACCTCCTCTAAGGGCTCCCTAAGTAAGATTTCAAATGTTCTACCTTTTTTTTTATTGTTGTTATAGCCTATATATCACGGTGATTATATATTTAGCTTGAACTGCTTTATGCTTTGTGATTTGGGGGTTTTTGTCTTCTTTTTTTTGGCAATTGCAGTTACTTCATTATTTCACAGATGTCTGTATGTACACACATCTCTGCATCTTGATAATGCTTTGCTTCAGCCTGAGGCAACATGGCCTATGTGGTTTTTGGTTTTTTATTTTTTAATTTCACCAGACGGTGTTCAGTACCATTTCTCACTGTTGACTAAGCAACTAGTATATTTTTCCCAAAGAAGAGTAGTGATGCACTTTGCAGTTTGTTCATTCATTAATTTACCCATCAGAGATTATTTATTGATCACCTCCTAGGTTCCTGGCACTGCACTAAGCACTTGCGACACAGTGGCAAAACAGATAGACTCAGCTCCTGTAAAGCTTATAATCTAGACCAAGACAATCTGTTCAAGACACTTGAATTATGATGCTATCAAGTGTTGTTCCAATGCTCACATGTTATCCATAAAGACTAGAGTATCACTGGTCCCTGTCTTTCTTCCTTTTCTCAGTAACCTACTTATTGCTGTTAACACAGTCAGGGGACAGGTAGATTACAGTTACTGTGAGAAATCCATATATTTTCAAAGGGAATTGAGTAGTGAATCACATATTCATTATCTTGACCTTGGAGCAGGTCAGAGTAGACATAGAAGAAAGGAATGTAACCTGCTGCCAACTATTGTTAAGAGAGTACAATGTGAGATCCACCCCCAGAGCACTAGTTGATGTATTGCCCTAAAATCTCTAGGTATGCCAGCTATAAGAAATACATCAGATAGATATCTCAACAATAAATATATTTGAAATTATACTTGTCAGAGAAAAGCTTGAGAGAACTCCGTATGCTTTTTAAACTCTATCGTTCCTGCTTTATGTCTTAGAGTTTGCCAATATCATTATTAATAGTTTCTGTTAATTGCTTATGTATATTATTCCAGTGCCATCACAGCCTTACAGAGGTGCTGTTTTTAATGACAAAGATAACTATTACGGAATGGTGATTAAACATACACTATAAGCCTAGCACCTTCATAAAAATCCCAGAGCTCTTTACAAAAGCAATAAAACAATGAACTGAAATAACAGCTGTGCAAATCATAAGCTAGTTAAAAAAGATAACACTTAGGGAGTTTAGGGGGTTTTTTTTGAAGCCCATAAATAAAAAGATGCAAAGTTTCATGCTCATGAAGGCTAACTTTTAGAATTTGCTAATAGAGGATGGTAGAATAGGTTACTTAACATACAAATCCAAATGGCTCTTAAATTGAAATTGGGTGAAATACCATATATATGGCTTTGGATTTTTATTTCATTTTCTTAGCCAAAACTGTCAACTAACCAATTTTTTTTTTAACTTGCAAAAGGAAAAGGTAGACCATAAGAAGCATATAATAAGGATTTTTATTTCAAAGAAATTTCAAGTACTCAATCTAAATCCTCTATACCTTCTATATTTCGCAATAATCATAACATGCACTATGATGATCTGAGACACTGTGGAATTTCAGTTATCAGGCTACTTGACTATATTCACTGTATTTCACTTACTTCAGCAAGGAAATTGAACAGAAGTATGTCACAAAAGATGACACTGCCTCATACTCTAGCTAGTATCTGAGCAGAAGGGAACGTGAGCTTCCTTGACACTGTGAGGTCACTGCCACCAAAGGGTCATTACCATGCTGTGAGGAGTCGGATTCATACTATAAACGGCTGTCCAGAGAAACCTAAAAACTAAAGAAAGCACACCAAGTTTTAATTTTATGTGCTATATTAGTTTGCTAGGGCTACCATAACAAAATACCACAGACTAGGTGGCTTAAACATCAGAAATTTCTCACAGTTCTGGGGGCTGCAAGTCCGAGATCAAGGCGTTGGCAGGTTGGTTTGTTCTGAGGCCTCCCTCCTTGCCTTGCAGACGGCCGCTGTGTCCTCCCACTGTCTTTCCTCTGTGCTCGTGCACCCCAGACATCTTCCTATGTTTCCAAATTTCCTCTTTTTATAAGGACATCAGTCAGATTGGATTATAGGGCCTGCCCTAAGGGCCTCATTTTAACTTGATCACCGCTTTAAAGGCCCTATCTCCAAATACAGTCACATTCTGAGGTACTGGAGATTTGGACATCAACATATGAATGGGGGGAATACAATTCAGCCCACAGCACGTGCTGTAGTGAGTTGAGCAGCGCCCCTGCCCAATGGATATGTCCACTTGGAACCTCAGAATGTGACCTTATTTGGAATAAGGGTCTTTGTAGATAGAATTAAGGTAAAAATCTCAAAATGAGATCATCTGAATTAAAGTAGGTCCTAAGTCCAATGATGGGTTTCCTAATGAGTGAGAAAAAAGGAGAAGACACTCAGGGACATGTAGGGGACGGTGATATGAAGACAGAGGCAGAGATTGCAGCGATGCATGTGTAAGTCAAGAGCACTAAGGATTGCCAGCTATAGAGGCTAGGAGAGAGGAACAGATTCTCCCTTCAAGTCTCCAGAAGAAACAAACCCTATCCACACCTTGATTTTGGACTTCTCACCTCCAGAGCTACAAGAAAATAAATTCCTGTTGTTTTAAGCCACCTCGGTTTGTAGGCATTTGTTAAGGTAGTCACAGAAACAAATGCAGATATCGGTACTGGGAAATAATAAAAATAGCTACCATCACCTGATGGCTGTGTGAGCGCTACATTAAGTATATATTACCTCACAAATCCTCTAATCAGTGAAGAAACTGAGGCTTTGAGAGGTGTAAGCAAACTTCCCTGGGAGGCACAGATAGTAAATGTCAAAGCCAGGAGGAGGCAAACTGACAGCCTGACTCCCTGTTCTGGTCATTCCATGATGCTGCACTGAACTGGCAGATAAGAGCATCATGTGGCTATAATGAATTAAAAATTTCATGCTTAAAGGGTTCGGTTTGTTGAGCTTAGACAGTGACGCTTTGAGGAAATTATAGAGAAGAGCAACAGGCAAGTAGAAGAGGTATCTCCCATTGATATTGTAGGGCATGTCCTGCCCCAGCATATTGCATAACTAATGCACAGGAATGAGGTCACCCTCCTCTTCTAACCATCCTATATCTATTGGGGTTCCTCTGATTTATTTCCTTACTCAGGGCTCTGCTGAGCCCAATTTTAACTGAAGTTTGATGTTGGACAGGAATGTACTACTCTTCCTCGACATGGGTCCAGAAGGCCATGTTCAGTTTTTAACCTTGGTTTTCCCTTAGAGCCAGATCTCTGTGTTTTGTAACCTAAATCTGATTCCTGGTTGCTTCTTTATTACTTCTGACTCTAGAAATCTTGAACAGAGCCTAAGTGGTCACTGCAGATAAGTAGATCAGGAATAAGGACAGAAATGATAGCTGGAATTTTACGTGAGCATTTTTGCCCCATCCATTTATAAGATTTTCCGTTTCTCCATATATAGCCCTGGAAAGACTCCTGCAATCGTAAGCCCTCACCAGGCTCCAACTAGTAGCTTTTGTCACGTTCACGAATCCCAGTTTGTCTAACTTATAAATCTGAGCCATGAAAGAGGGGATATTTTTGTGGCTCAAATTATTTTCATATACTCACATATTTCAAGGTCAGGGAATACATTTATTTTCCATCTCCTCAAGAGCCTGAAATATTGTCAGTATCATCTGTGTGCACAGATAGAAGTCAACTGAATAATCAACAGAATACTAGCTGTGGAGCTTCCAGAGTCATCCTGGCAAGTAGAACCTTTCAGATCTGGCCTTTAAAGTTAAAACAATGCATATCTATTTTTATTTGTAGTTGCAAAAACTGGAAGGTGTCCAAATTCTACAAGACAACCAAAATATATTTACCCCATAAAATAATTTTGCTGAAATTATGAAATTATCCTTCGATACACTGGGTATGACTAAAGATTTGTGAACAAACTGAAACCCAGGTTAGAATTCAGAATTTGAAAGAGTCTGGGAGGACAGACCACAGCAGCCTCAGAACTAAATTTAAATAAATAGTGTAGCCATAAAACAAACACACTTTGTGTATCCTGCAGTGCAGAAAATGTATCAACATTGCCCAACTACACCTTTACAGGGCCATGCAATTTGGCAGGATCTGGATGTAGGTCAAGATTGAATACTGAGCTAACTGATAAGCAATATACCAACCAAACTCTCCCTTCCCTGGGGTCCTAATTCTCATGAGTGGAAGAATGGCAGATTCTCTGAGCAAGCCCTCATCCTTTTACAGTGGTTTCTGGTATTACACTCAGCAACTACTGAAGAAACTCTCCAGTCTCTATCTGATTCTTCATCTGTAGGGGCAGCCCAACACAAGGAAGGTCAAATGAAATAGCAGAATAGAAAATCAAAGCTTTCCACAGATTTCTAGAGGTAGCCCCATCTGTTTAGGAACCTAAAACTGAAACTGAGAGATTATATCATGGTGTTGACTGTCAGGACCTTACAGAAAAAGTAGCGAGGCTGGGTACAAAGGGGTTGACAGAGCAGTTAGGGTGAGCTGCAAAAGAGACCCCCACCATGTGCAATGGGGTGTTCTTTTTTTCTGATACTCCTCTGGCAGTTTGGCCTTTCCCTGTTCTACATAGTGAGCCTGAACCCTGGTGTGTTTTTTCTGCCCTTGTTTTCCTGATGCAGTCTGGCATTCTAACACCTGTGCTGCTGACCTCATTTTCTTCGTGCTGTCTTGGCCTCACCTCAGGCTCTGAACTCTGTGCTCTTTACCTGGGGCCCTTGGCCTGGTGACCTAAGTGATCATTTCTCTGGATTCTACCTTCACAACAATTAACCTGGTTATCAGGTTCCAGCCGGCAAGACTTGGGCTACTTCTGTTGACACTCAAGCCACTGGGTGCTTCTCTGTGCCTGCCACTCCAGGGACCAGTGGCCTCGTGCCCTGCTGATAATGCTGGTGCTTTTGCTTTTGGAATAATCAGACCAAGAGAAAGAGCTTTACAAAAAAACTTTTGTGCTGGCAACTGTAGACAAGGCAATCTACTCAGCATAAACCAATCCAGCAAAGCAAGCCTGGCAGACAGAAAACAAAACAAAACAAAACCACAACTTTAGGCAACAAGAGTTGAATGAATTAAGTCAGTTATCCTAGGGCAACCTTGGTTGCTGAGAGTGCCAGGGTCCAACCCCTGCCTCCATCACTTGCTGCGTGACATTAGGCAAATTATTTAACTGACTGGTACCTCAGTTTCTTCATATGCGAAAAGGGGATACATGTGTTGGAAAGCAAAAACGAGATTACACATGTAAGCATCTATAACAGTGCCAGTACATAGTAAATACTCAATAAATTATTAGTGGTTTGACAGAGTCCATCAACCCATTTCCTCTACTTTAGTTATAAAACCATCAGCTTGCTCAGGAAAATGCCCTGGCCTGGAGCAGAGAGAAGGAGCCAAGGTGAAAGCTATTAATAGTAACTGTCTATGGTAGAACATCATGTAAACTGCCCTCTTTTCTACCCCAGCCTTACCCTATGGGAGGCAGGGAAAAGTAGAAAATGAGCCTAACCTGGTAATGGTGACTTGACTATTGAATGATAAATAAAGCAGGTAAATTGAGCAAGAGATTCTGCCCTCAGCAGAAGCCCTACAAATATCAAGGTTAGACTCTACCCAGCATGCTAAGCAAATCTCCACAATGCTACTGTGTTTCTAAACAGGGGCATTCTTTATTGATGATACAACACCCTTTCTTGATCAGGGCTATCCCAGGCATTTTAGGTGCTTTAGCGTGTCTGGGTCTTTCTCACTAAATGCCAGTAGCACTCTCTAGTCATGTTGATAATGGCCAGATGCCTTCCACAACACACACACGCACACACACACACAAATACACACATGTACGCACATTTCTAAAGTCCCCTTTGGGAGATGATAACACCTCAGATTGAGAACCACCACTGTGGCATTATAATCACATGGATCTCTCAGGAAATAGGTCTTATGGAAGGAAATGCATGCTATGATGCCAAAGGAAGATTAGGGTTGGCTAAACTCAGTTGTTAGCCCACATCTGGGAAAGTAATATCTACTCCCCTAAGCCATTACTATTGAGGTGAAGTCACTTTTAAGAAGAGATTGTAGACTGTGCATGAATTTTTTCTTCCAAATTATTATCTAACAAAATGTCGATTATTCTGTTTCCATTAATTAAACAAAGTTTAAAATGCCTACTGAGTACCTAGTGCAACTAGATGCATATCCAACTTTAAAAGGTTTATTTGAACCAGCACAGAGCACAATGAGTTTCTGCCATCATTGAATATAATTTCTAGTTTATTTAGTAGCCATGTCTAAAATGGCAATTTATTTTTGAGTTTCAAGTAGTGGCCATTAACACAATATAGCTTAAAACCATCTTTACTTTTTGTTATTTTTGTGAAGCTAAGTCAAACTCTTTGGCCTGGCAACATTTCTATTAAAGCCTCAATGCCTTTTGGCCTGAACAATTGCATTGAATAATCCTAACAGGGTTGAGACAAGCACATGGTTATTCAGACACAGATACAGAAGCCAGACATACATAGGGGCAGACTCAAAGGTTCTGAGCTCCCATAGTGCTTACTGTTTGTACTACACAGACTGGCCACTCAGAGCTCCAGCCAACATTTAGTACATGAAAGTTAAACCATTTGGTGGGCTTTCTCTTCTACATTACCTCCATAGATGGGATATCTAGAGGATCAGCTGCTATGAATTTAAGTAGGGAGCTTTTGAGAGAAGAAATGTATGCAATATAGCAAAAGGGATGAAAGAGGTTCAGACCTCAAAGAAAGTAATAGAGAAGGAGGGTCAGAACCTGCAAGTTCAGTGTGCAAAAGCAGAGTGATGGATTATAGAACAGAATAGAGATAGACATGGTTAAAGGATTCTATTACCACAGAAAGAAAGGAATTTCTTTCTTATAGAGAAAAGAAATATCATAAACCAGAGTGTTATGTTTTCAGTGTACTGAAGGTCTTACATCTTTTTTGTGTATTATGGGCCACAGGCTAATCTTAGGTAAAGATAAGACAAGGGAATTCTTAAAAAAAAAAAAAAAATGACGGGTTATAGAATGAGGGTAAAGAAAATCAAAGCAAAATGAAGTTGAAGAGTGAGGCCAAAATAGGTATAGGAAATGGTAAAAAAGAAACCATGGTAAAGAAAGGTATATTATAAGGAAAAGAAAAGAATAAGAAAAATAATTTTATGCTTTCCTTTGAATTTAGAGTCATCTTACCACTTTTAGAAAACCATCCTACTGGGCAGTATATTTTAACATTTTGAGTGCTAATCCCTGAGATTCTGAAACTCAGTTCAGGGAGATACAGTCTTTACATCTCAACATCTATACCCTGAGATCAACTTTAACATAGTAATGATCATATCAGAACATCATAATTAGATACATTCAATTAAATTTCATCGAGTGTTACCTTTACTTCTTACAAGACTTGGGACTTTTTGCACTTAAAATTTAAAGGTACATGTGAATTTTACACAAACCTATCTACTTTGCCTCTAAAAGCTAACATGGTAATAGCTCCTGATGGAATTCCCTCTGGAAGCTATATTTTTCTAAGTAAGAGAAATCAACTGAAGACAACTTTTAAATATTTCTAACCAAGAGGACTGCAATATTTAATCAAGTTAATGTTATCAGTGTGGTGATTATTTGAATATCTTTGATGTCAAAGCCATGCCTCAGAATTTCAAAATTCATTTGACTTTGAAATTAAAGTATACATGTAATATAAAATATATATATTAAACTTTGTCAAAAAATTGAACACACAAAAGGAAACTGCAAACTTTGCCAAGGATTTTGATAAAAATTTAATTCATTTTCAAATATCTTATTATCTGTGAAATATATAAAACATAAGCTAACCGTGAATGTGGTGTATATTTTACTATTTGTACGACAAAAGACTGAAGTTTTGCTGCCATGAGTTTACATTAGCATGTGCATTTTTAAGAGGCAGTAGTATGTATTACAATAGGGGGAAAATATTGGTCTAGGATTTGGAAATCCTATGTTTTAGCCTCAATCCTGTCTTTGCCTACTGGCTATGTGACTTGTTTAATTTTTTTTTCCACTCTTGTAAACTGGAAATAGTATGTTTCCTACCTAGTTGATTGAGCATAAAAAGATGTTTTAAGCTGTAAACCTATAAAAGTATATAAAACATAATTTAGTTATTTAAATGCAGTTCCCTGAAGAACCATTAACAATTTCACTCTTTAAAGGTTTGTTACTCAATACATGGCTTTCTATTTTCTTCATATTGCCAAACTCTTATACTTTTCTTTCTTTAGTGGAAAAAGCAGAAGAGAGAAAAGACAGAAGAAAACATTTCACTTTTCAAATTCATCCCTTTACTATCATACTTTAAATGACTCTGGTTGAAGATTTTGAGGGAGATAGCATTGAATCCAACATTTAAAATCAAGTGTTTGATGTCTTGCTTGTATTTTTTGCCTTCAAATGGCAACATGTGAAGAGTTAGGACTGGAAGCAAAGAACTGCAACAAACAATAACTTAATCCGTAAATGAGCACTCCGGAAAAGGAGACATTTTACTAGTTAGTATTATTATCATTCCTGCCCCTAGCATAGTAGATCAGGGAAGTTTATGATATAAATGAATGAATAAATCAATGAAGGTCTCTATCTTTGCAAGAAAAAATAATTTCTATTCTTTCTAGCCCTAATTATTTGCCATGAAGTCACTCCTACTACAGATTTTTCTCTGTCCCCAAGTCATTGCTTTTCTCAGAATTTCTAAATTGTGAGTTGTTGCTTTTATCAAACACAGAACCTACTGTCATTGCTTAAATTGTTTGGCAGGTTCAGTACTAACACTTATCTCTTCTACTTAATCTAGAGGTGAGATTTCCAGAAGCATCTTAAAGACAAGAAGAAAAGGGATTAGAGAATTTAAGGGGGAAAAAAAAAAGCACTGCCCTTGCAAAAGAGCGATGTAATAGGTAAGAAAGTTAAGAGACAAAACTGAACACATGGGTTTGGGGAGAAAGCTAGCCTTTTACGGAATAAAAGGAAACAGAAAGATTGAAGTACTTTTGTCCAGCCTAATGAAGGGTTTTGAAATTGAGGGTCCTTAGTGAAAACCTGGAATTAGAACAAGTTAAAGAAGCAAAGAATGTAGGGAATGAATGGAGAGGGCTTGTTTGTCTAGAGTTGGTGCCTTAATAGAAAAAAGGCAGGCCAGCAGCAATGGCTGCAGCTGATAAATTGGCATGTGTAAGAATGGAGGGAGGAAAGCACAGTGCTAATGGCAGGGATTTTTTTTTTAAAGGAGCAAATGAACTAATCCAAAGAAGTTACTTAAAATTACAGTTTGCCTTTCCGCCCCCCACTCTTTCTCAGAATTGTTTGAAGAGAAGAAGGTGAGGAAAGGAAAGGGATAATTTATAGGATGTACCTTAGGAACTATTATTAGAAGAATAAAAAAGAGTACTACTGGCAAATGTAAGTGCATTAGAAATGCAGTAATTAAAAAAGGTTCTATAAGAAAAGGAGCAAATCAGAGCTAACAGTCTTCTATTAACCTACTGTGACTTATAACTCACATTTCACTTTTCCCCCTAGTACAAAGTTCCCGTATTACTGTGTATCAGATCCACATGCAATTTTCTTTCCTTTCTTTCTTTTCTTTCCTTTTTTTTTTTTTTTTATTTTTTGAGACAGAGTCTCTCTCCGCTGGCCCAGGTAGAGTGCAGTGGCATCATCATAGCTCACTGCAACCTCCAACTCTTGGGCTAAGGGATCCTCCTGCCTCAGCCTTCCGAGTAGCTGGGACTACAGGCGCGCACCACCATGTCCTGCTAATTTTCTTATTTTTAGTAGAGATAGGGTCTCGCTCTTGCTTGGGCTAGTCTCAAACTCCTGAGCTCAAGCGATCCTCCCACTTCGGCCTTCCAGAGTGCTAGGATTACAGGCACGAGCCACCATGCCCAGCCACATGCAATTTTCCGTTGCAACCCCATATATGTACTGGTGAGGGAATCTTAATTTGTTTTTACACATGCCTCTAATAAGTTTTCATTTTAAGGCACAACTTCTCTGTGCTTTGAAAAGCACCCAGCATTGCTACTCTGTGTTAACATCTGATATCTATTTTGGTAATACAGCAGTTATCAATAAGGGATAAGGAAAAACAATGAAATGCATTATAACATTGAAGAAAAGGAAAGGACAAGAATAGATGTAGCTGGTAATGAAGTGTGTTTATCGTCGGAAAACTAAGATGGGATGTAAATGGTAGGAAGTGGGAAGTTAAAGACATACCTAGGAAATAAACTAGGAGTAAGATATGTGCAAGGAGTGTGATGAATCAGTTTTTAAGGCATTTAACCAAAATTCCTGATAGATGTTTAAGCATTCTATGAACACACAAAAACATTTGTTTTTCTAAATATTAAATTAAGACATGCTCATAATTTCATGAGAAATCAATATCCATTAAAATACTAAGCATATTTGGCAATGTTCTAAACACTACTTACATTATCCCATTTAAAATACTTCTAAACTCTATGAAGTAGGAACTAATATAATCTCATTTTTAAAAGTGAGAAACTGATGAATAGAGAAGTGAAGCAAGTTGCTCAAAGTCACACAGGTAGTTGAGTGACAGAAGTTTCAAATATAGGTTGTGTCTGATTGTGAACACAATTCTATTCCTGAGCCAGGCACTGGTAACCACTATGCCTTCTGTGTCCAGGAGAACCATAAAGATAAAATGTTACTGTTGTAAGTGAAATTTTTACAAAGAATCTAGCAACAGTATTTAAGTACTTCATTGGAAAGGTAGCACATGCTGAAGAGCTAAGAAAGATCTTAGTGTTCTCTGCTCCAGGGCTAAAGATTGTCTCTCCTGGACTTAACTGCAGTGCACCAAATGCTGCCCAAAGTCAGTGTGTCATTAAGTACAAGGGAGAGACTGAGATACTGGTGAAAATAGTGCAGAAAAGCAAAATAGAACAACCAGATATACCTATTTAGGTTCCTCTTTCTTCTGCTGTGTCTATTTTCTAAACTGTCTCTGGTTCCAGCTCAAATAAAATCATATGAAATTATGTTTGAAGAATATTTTTTGTGCATTACTTGAGAGATGACAACGTTTCTTGGATTTTTAAATGTTATCCCAATAGCCCTTGCACTTCATTTGTTCCAAGGACAGTAAGAAATAATCTTCAGACAAACCAAAGTACCCAGTGCGTTCATCGTTTAGGATTGAGTTGACAGCAGAAAAAGCCAGGGATGGGTGACTGCAAGTCACCCTGTCAGTTCAGAGGGGAATCATATTAGAAGATGACAAATATGAAAGCCTCTGTCTTAATAACTACAGAGGCATCATTTCCTGATAGTCCTTAGTTATTAAGAAATAAAAGGCCCAATCTGGGGCTAGGAAGAGAAGACAACATAATGATAACAAAAATACTTTAACTTTTTTAGCACAATGAAATTTATTAAGTACATCTGCAGATATTTCTCTTGATCTATTTCTCTGAGGAGCATACAGCCCGGTATCCTTGGAAAAGTTACTTATTCTTTCTTGAGCAACAGCTTCCTTAATTATAAGATGGAAAAAACAATAATTCTCAGGCAAGTTACTTATTTTCCTCAGCTGCCTCATTTGTAAGATGGGAGAAATAATAGTATTAGGTTGAAACATACTTCTGCTGATAGTCAACTGTTTTTCACCTACAGAAATGGCAATTTCATATGGTTTAATCTAATACCTATTTTATAGAGTTGTGAGGATTAAGTGGATCAATATATTAATATAAAAAACAGAGAGCCCAGCTCTTAGTGCACTCTCAGTGTTAGTCATGTAAATATGATCTCATTTCATCCTCACAAAAACCCTATAATAGATAATTGGGTTCCACTTCTGAATATAAATTTATGTGGAAAAACATAAGTAGTATTTATGGATTTGTAAGGGGGGAAAATGTAGCTTTCCAACAAATACCCCTGCTTTGTCCTGTGGTTTCTAGGCTGCTCAGTGTTTGAATATTGTATCAGCCAGATTGCAGGGTCTTTGGGCTGCTTCTCCCTCCCAACCTAATTTGCCATCCAGGGGGTGGTTGGCCAATTTTGTAGTGGAGGTCTCAATAGATCCTCTTATGACTTTGTTTATCTTATAAAATGGGTTGAGGCCAAAAGAATGAGTATTCCTAGGCTCATCAATTCAGAAAGGGATTTAAAAGCATATCAATATGCCAGAAGAAATTTTTTAATGGATTCAGATACTGCTTGGTTCAGGAGAAATAAAGTAAAATGTAACTTATAATGCATAGGGATAAACAAGATGAACCTTCAGAGTTATCTGTGTATTCTGATTATTTTATGGAAAGTTTTTCATTTTGATTTTTATATCTAAAATAATTTACATCTAAAATAATTTTATCTAAAATAATTTACAAATATTTACAAGTTCCTTGCCAGTGTGCATTGTATCTTTGCAAATACGTGTGCATTAGATACTAAATTGGTATACATTAAAGGAATAATTTATTAAAATGTAAGGTACAGGATGCTAAATATTATGGAGGCAATATTAGTAAATGAAACAAAGATTTTAAAAACTTTAATCTCTATTTTATAAAAAGTCTTTGAGAATGAACTAGAAAAATGATGTGTACATGGTGTATAGTATTTTCTCTTGTGAATAAATGTGTTATATAAACTCGGGGTACTATTATAATTAATAAAACAATATTATTGGCCGGGTGTGGTGGCTCATGTCTGCAATCCTAGCACTTTGGGAGGCTGAAGTTGGAGGACTGCTCGAGGCCAGGAGTTCAAGACCAACTCTGAGCAAGAGCAAGACCCCATCTCTGCAAAAAATAGAAAAATTAGCCAGGCATGGTGGCGTGCACCTGTAGTCCCAGCTACTTTGGAGGTTGAGTTAGGAGGATAGCTTGAGCTCAGGAGTTTGAGGTTGCAGTGTGCTATGCTGATACCATTGCACTCTAGCCTGGTGACAGAGCATGACCCTGTCTCAAAAAAATAAAAATTTATTGTATGCTTTCTTCCATTGACTTAAATAATACAATGGTTATTTTAGCTACCTTTCTCTCTGAGAATTATTATACTAATTCAAAATTATAAATTAAATATTACTTGAAAATTAATAATATAGAATATACTAGAATTTTTTCCGTAAAAATGCTATTTTTGAACATATGTAAAATCTAAATTATTAAGATGTAGTTGCCTTTTGTGGACATTACCTAAGAAATAAAGATCAAAGGAGAAACATACTGTAACTATTTTTCCCACCCTTCTTTTTTCTCAAATGTAATCATTTTAGGAGATTACTGTAATTTTTGAAAGGATTGAAAGGAACAGAACAGTAATTTTAGTGACAAATTTTAATAATTGAATATTCAATATCATTTCTTATTTGTCTAAAAAATACTTTTTCCTTTGATACTATGTGTGCATATGAGAGAGAGAGAGAGAGAGAGAGAGAAGGAGGGAGAGAGGAGGGAGAAAGAGATGAAGTATGTGTGGGTAGAAACCCCTAAGACTAATAAATTTCTTTTCATTAGGGTTTTTTCATTTGTTTTAATTCTAGGAATCTTATTTCTAAATGGTGACTCTAAACACAGGCTGACATTATCCTCCATTTTTTAGGGATACATTACATAACAAGAGCTAGGGAGAGTTCAAGCCAGGTCTCAGAATTCCTTGTCCAGTGGTCTTTTTTTGTTTGTTTGTTTTTTATACGATGCTACTGATTTCTGATTACTAATCTATTCTAGAATTTAACTGCTTTTGCATTTTTACTTTTTATTCCTTTTAATTGATAATACCAATTTTTTATATTGTAATGGTATCATTGGAATAGATAGACAGGTATTAAACTAAGAACTAAAATGCCCAAGTGTTGCTTGAGAATAATAGAAGACTTGTGGACCATATCTACAATTTAAATTATTAAAATACAGTCAGTATTTGAGAGAGTTAGTGAAACATATTTATCTGGAAAGTGGCTAATAGATGATAGACTTTTTTGTCTATCTCAATCTCTTCATTTTCCATTCATTCTTGCTCTAGGACACATGAGTTCTATCAGCATACTGTTTGAAGTATAGCTACAATGAAAAATTTTTTAAAATAAAAATAGCTTGTAAAATTATGAAGATAATGTAACTCAAGTAGAAAATCCAATCAATATAAGAAAGTTTCTTTTTTAACTTAAAAATCTATTCAAACTGCTTCCCCAACTAACCCTTTCTTTCCCTTCTATCCTCCCCAGTTTACCATTTTGATTGATAGCTTTCCAGCCTTTACAAAGTGATTTAGACAGCTAGGAGTTCACTATAAATTTGACCCAAACATATTAAAGAAAAACAGCAAACAAGTACAAGAATAATATATTTCTCATCCTGAGAAAGAGATTCTCACAGGATAAATGACAAACTGATAATAAGAAATAACCAAACTAAGCACCTAAGACAGCTCACTACCATCACCCCTACTTGTGCAGACTGTTTTCCCGCTTTTCTCTCCTTTTCTTAGCACTTTTAAGAAACTGGCATACCACATATTGCCTGTTTATTGTCTTTTTTCTCTGTTACTAGAGGGTAAGCTCTATCAGAACAGGAACTTTGTCTCATAGACTTTTGTTTTCTTGAACAGTGACTAGAATATATAAATGTTTTATAAATATTGGTTAAATGAATAAACAAACTAGAAACTGGATGTTTGGGGAATACAATTTTATGGTTAATTGAATAAAACTGTATTTGTTGAAAAGATTTCTAAAATGTCTAAAGTTAGCATGGCAATGTTTCAATTGTGATTGAGTTTCATGTTCTTTTTTAGGTTCATAACTCTGAATATCATTTCTCATTATATAGGGTAATATATAAGTCATGAGAATTAGAGTAAAATCCATACTGACTTCATGACTGACCCTGTTTTGAATAAATCTTCAATCTGAATGTGGTTTCTTATAATTGACCAATTTCCCTGAAAAGCAAGTAAGTAAGTAAAATGTATTGATTAATTGAGAACTACAGTTAATTGGGTTTTTACTAAAATTTATTATACTGGGACAGAGTAGGCACTCAGTAAATATTTGTCAAATATATGAATTCTAGTTAGTTAGAGTTATTTTGGTTTTAGTTTCTCAAATAAAAAGAAATATTTTCAATTAAATATGTGATGTGTAATATCATTAGAATCCACATAGCAGACAAGTAAACTATTTCAAAAATATCTCAAGTTCTTCTGATTCTTTTTCTTTTTTATCTTCCTTTCCCCTTTCACTTCCTTTCTATTCCTTTTACTTCCTTTTCTTTCCTGTAAAATTCAGTACTAAACCCATGAGGCAGGTACAAGTAAAGTAGGTATCTATAGGTGGTGTGGGAGGCGAAGGCCTCGGCAGGCTAAAGAGCAGTCTTGGAGCTCAGGTGGGGTGAGTTGGGAATCTGAATGGGGAGGGTGAGGTGTTTAGCAGCAACAGGATAGTAGTTACACACAGGACGACTGATAAATAAGAAAACATATTAAAAATAATGGGAGACTGATTCTCCATAGTTTTAAACATGGAAAGGGAGAAACTATATGGGACCCTGTAGTATGTTTTTGGAAATGGAGGTATCAGTGTTTCATATATAGATAGATAGATGTTAATATGTAGGTAGATAGATAAATAGATGGATTTTTACATATATTTCCTTGGTTCTAAATCTTGAGAAAAATAATACAATCAAAACAACACGAGGCCGGGCGCGGTGGCTCACGCCTGTAATCCTAGCTCTCTGGGAGGCCGAGGTGGGTGGATTGTTTGAGCTCAGGAGTTCAAGACCAGCCTGAGCAAGAGCGATACCCCATCTCTACCAAAAATAGAAAGAAATTAATTGGACAGCTAAAAATATATAGAAAAAAATTAGCCGGGCATGGTGGCGCATGCCTGTAGTCCCAGCTACTTGGAAGGCTGAGGCAGTAGGATCGCTTGAGCCCAGGAGCTTGAGGTTGCTGTGAGCTAGGCTGATGCCATGGCACTCAAGCAAGGGCAACAGAGTGAGACTCTGTCTCAAAAAAAAAAAAAACAAAAAAAACAAAAAAAAAACAACACGCATAGTTTCCTCCCAGACCTTAGTTTTTAAATACCATTCCGTACTGAAAGAAACTAGAACTCCTTAGAGATACAATTGATCCCAGGGCTGGGGATAAAAAATACAAAATGAGCCTGGAATATATTGTGCAAAAATATAAGAGTACTCAAACTATGCCAGGGACATATCAAAGAAAGAAGCCAGATTAAAGAGGATCACACTGGTCATATCTGAGACAATAATAATAATAACAGCAGATTATAACCAATTGGATAAAATGAATATCCATGAGTCCAAACTGACATTAATAAATAAATAAAAAGTTAATGTACTTCTGTGCAATAAAAGGGAAAAAAGAGTAATTTTACAGTGATTGCATTACTCATGAGATAAATATTAACATCACAAGTAATGTGCCAGCTAATAGGATACTACGAGATCAACACTGCATCACTTTTGTAATATTTATGCCAAAGGTAGATAACTTAAATCTAATAATGAGAAAGCAGAAGACAAACCTAAAACAATGGGCATCTCACAAAACAACTATCCTGTAATCTTCAAAAATGTCAAATTCATGAAAATCATGGAAAAGCTAAGGAAATCTTTCAGCTTGAAACACTGAAGAGGCATAATAACTAACTGCAATGCTAAATTCTGGACTGGATACTTTTGCTATAAAGGACACTGAGACAAGAGAAAATTTGAATGGGATCTGAGAATTATATGGTAGTGATATATCAGTGCTAATTTTCTGATTTTAGTGGTTGTATTTCAGTTATAAAGGAAAATGTCCTTGCTTGTAGGAAAAATGTTAATATGTTAAAGTATTCAGGAGTAATGGGCATCAGGTTGGCAAATTAGTCTCAAATAATTCAGGAAAAATATTATTTGTCACTGCAACATTTTTGTGATTTGAGGTTGCTTCAAAATAAGAAAATTTTTAAAAATTTCAGATTCAATACTTTCCATGAAATGTTGTCATAATTCTGAAATAGTTTTCAAGTTAGTCTACAGAAAAGTCTTTTATGTTTCACAAGTTTTTATAATATAGTTTGCTATGATTTGAGTGTCTGTGTTCCTCCAAAATTCATATGTTGAAATCCTTACCTCAGACATGATGGTATTCAAAGGTGAGGCCTTGGGAGGTGATTGGGTCATGAGGTTGTTGCCCTCATGAGAGGGACTGGTGGCCTTGTGAAGAGAGACCCCTCATCCCTTCCACCATGTGAAGCTACAGTGAGAAGAAGGCTATCTCTATGAGGACGTGGGCCCTCAACAGACACTGAAGGCACTTAATCTTGGACTTTCCAGCCTCCAAAACTCTGTTGTTTCTAAGCCACATATTTGAGGGTATTTTGGTATAGTAGCCCAAACAGATTAAGACACTGTTTGAGGTATATAACGCAGAGGGATTTCCCCACTCTTTAAAATTAAAGTGTTATAATAATGAAGAAAAGCAGTATACTTTGTGGGAGATCCAGTGAAAACAATTATGACCTTTCTGACATTTAGTACTGATGGTTATAGTAATGGTTTTCTGTTTTCTTTTGTCTTAAAGCCTTTTCATATACTTTGTTTAGTAGGAAGGAGCCAAATATTTACAATAGGTATTAAAATAGAATGAAGATTATCTGAACAGAAAATTATGAGTCTTCCCTAGGGGCAGAAAACTTAGTAGAAATATTATGTGGACAGGTAACATTTTTATATTTACTTACATTGCTATAGTACAACTATTTTCAAATAATGTGGCAAAAAAGAGACTACATTGTTCTCTGGCTGTGTAAACTTGTGAATTCTCGCACGAACAGGTCGTGCAGGCCATGCATGAGGAGACTCCTAGGGTGGTACTGAAGACATCACTACATTTATTCAATGTTATCAGTGTCTGGGTATGCAAAAAACATAACCAGAATTAAAACAGCAAGTACATTTATGGAATGGGGATTGAGTATACTACCAAAGATATATTTGCTCTAAAGTATATTGGCATACTTGGGGAAACTGAATAATTTTCTTTAAGATAAAATATGAAAGTACATAATTTCAGAAATTATGACATTGGAATAACCAGTTTGTCAATCTGGAATTTAAAAATTAAAAATTCAGATTAGAACATAAGTTCATATAGTAGAATAAACTGAAATATTCGGTTTGTCTTTGATTGCTTTATTAGTTGGTCAATCAAGTAACAATTTCTATCATATAAGGACTTAAAATACCTGGAAGGTTGTCATTACTACTCCTATTACTAGTGAGGGATCACAGAGGTTGACTCTCTTTCCCTAAAGGCAAAAATGTTTAAAGGAGACTATCTTTTTAATATGCCATTGCTTGTTTGGGGGGAATATTCTTTACTCTGTTGTGAAATTAAGGGATTTGGAGTACAACTGGAGACAAGGTAATGAAGCCCAGGTTTATCTGATTGGCCCGTCACGGAAAAGATTTTACCCCATGACTAAATGTCTGCCAGCTGGCAGGGACTTCCTCCCAATCCGGCCTGGTGGTGTGCTGACAGAAACCAAGAATTAACAATATGGCTTCTTGGACTTCACGTTCCCTTTATTAATGTGTGAGAAAATTAACTTTTCACAAGTATTATCTGAAAGAAATTTATGGCGTTCATTTAAGCAAACACTAATTTAAGAAAACACTGAGAACTCCCTGTTACTAAAGACAAGTTAGTCTAAGATCAGAACACATTGTAGTAGGTTCAAAATCCAACTTTCTTGCTTTATAGCTATGGAAATTTAGACAAATTATTTAATCTCTTTTTGTGTCTCATTTTTTTCATATATAAAATGAGAGTAATAGTAACACCCAAATTATTATGAGCATTAAATGACACATATAAATTGCTTAAAGTAGTCCCTGGGACATAGGGAAAACTTAACTAATTACTAGCCATTGTTATAATTATGGGAGATAAAGAATGCAGATGAAAATATCAAGCAAAAATAGAAACTACGTTAAGAAATCAGTGATTTATTAGAACATGTTTTGATATTCCTCTGAATAAATATATTTACTGACATGTACATGACACAGTATTAGGGCACATAAACACTTTTTTTTTTTTAATTCATCTGTATTTGGGGGTTATAATTGTACTATTCCTCACAGCATTGTTAGAAGGATTTAATTATAAAAATTCTTAGCAATTTGCCTGGCACTACTAATAAGCACTCAAAACTAGTTGTGCTACTGTTGCTAATTATTATTATCATCATCACTATGATATAATAAGTTCAGAGTTTGAGAAATACATACCAGGGCATAATTATAATTTTATAGTATGATAAGAACAGAAGAGCTAACATTTCAAGTCTTTTTAAGAATGAGTACAGTTTTTCCAGATAGGAGGGAAAAGCATTCATGGATTCCCCATGTGTTTTACCTAAACTTGACTTGTTTTCAAGAAGTCACTGGGCCCACAATTATTTCACTGAGAAACTGCTTTTGAATTGACAAGGTCCACACAAACTAATCAATCAACAGGTAATTGAACACCAAATCTATGAAATATGCAGATAAACTATAGACAGCCTCCCAGCTGGTTTTCCTAAATCCACATTCTCCCTTCTTTAGCATACTTTTCATGACATACTACTAATAATACTAATCTCCCTAAAGTACAGTTTTCATCACCCCCTAACTATTAATACTAGAGAACATAGAGTGTTTCCGCAAATGCCTGCTGTATCAAGCCCAATGACTCTGTCTAAATTTAAGGATCCTCTGCAGTCTTGCAATTCAGAGTATGGGGGCATCAGCACAAACATCAGCTGGGAACTTGTTAGAAACAGATAAGCTCACACCTCAATACAAACCTTCTAAATTAGGGTCTTCATTTTAACAAGATCCCAAGGTATGCAAATTAAAGTTTGAGAAACACCTCTCTACAATATCCTTTAATCTAAAGCAAACAAAATCACTAACCAGTAACACAACTCATGGTCCCATCAAGAAGAACTAATCTTTTCACTAATTTCTCTGCATCCAAAGCCATCCCTTTGTTCATGCTCTTAACTCCATCGGAAATACCTGATTTCTTTCATAACTACTATCTAAATCTCACCCATACTTGAAGGCCTGTGAAACTATCTTCCATATGAAGATAAAACATGAAACATATCTTCCATGAAACTAAGACTACCTCAAACTATGCTAAATTTTGCTGAATACTTCTTGAAATTGAATCAACACCATTTCATTCTTCTTTTGTTTATGACTCATTGAATAAGCATTTCCTGAATGCTTATCATTTACCAGACGGTGTTGCATTGGCCACAATGCAAGCAAGGATGCTGACTTCCCTACTCTCAGCCAGCTCTCGATCAGAGCTATAATGGTTCAGCAGAGATGCCTTTAGTTCCACAGGCAAGAAGTACAAGTTGGGTAGATGTGAGGGTGCAGGACTGTATTGAATAGAGCCACATGATTTGTGATTTTTTTTGTCAAAATTATTTAAGCAAAGTAATATTGTTGAAGTATATAAAACCTTTTGTGATATGAAATAGATTAAATATTTCAACTGATAGGAACAAGACACAGCGATATCGTGCTTTGTTTCATGCTAATTTTTCTTCCTATATACACAATTTTTTTTCTTTTATAGGCAAGCAATATGTCTTTCTTCATTCATTCGACAAATTCTAGAATTTTAAAATAGCCCCTACTTATCCTTTTCTGACTTCTTAAGTTTTAGACATGGTAGGTACTAAATAAATACTTATTGATTGAAGACAGTCTTTGATCTCAAGTCGGGGACTAGGTTTACACACATGGACCAACCATTGCACAAATACAGCCCTTTCCTTCTACTGCTATTCGTGACATAAGGAAACATTCATGAATTTGCAATGGCACTTTGGTTTACTGGTAGTGTCTTTTGGATCAAAAAGTTCCTCTAGGGTGCCATGGAAGTTTCTGTTTCTCTATAGCTAATGTTTGCAATCACCAGAGACTGTGTTGAAGTACAGCCAACCAAATGGAATTGGCTAGTAAAAGCTTTTGTGGGTGAGCATTTTGGAAACAAGTTTCATGACCATTTGCTAGCAAAACCTCAGCAGGAGGAATTTTAACCAACATAAGTTAATGTAAAGGTTTGATTTGAAGGAGTTTGGAGGGGCAGGGGAAATAAAATAATGAAGTATGTAACAGCCCATATTCTTTAATAGTAAAAATAAAAGTTAGCTGTTCTTGTTGTTGCAAAACTACTCATCAGTTCTTTAGGTAGAAACAGATGCTTCTGGTAGACAGCCAATTTTCGAAAGGTCTCATGCTCCAAGTAGCAGCACTGGAGTACATGGAGGTTAAATATTATGCAAGACCTTTTGTGAGCCCCTCAGTTCCTTCAATGTGATTCAAGAGTGGGGTCACACAAGGAAACATAAAAACCAAACTAAGCAAAAATACTACTTCCAAGTAGTTCCATACACTAGAACTTTACAAGATCTTGTATTACATGAAAAGAGCACATTACTGTGACGGAAGAATCAGCAATTACTTTTTATTTATAATCTTCAAATTGGTTACAACTTTCCTTTATCTTATTCAGCAATCTTGCTGAAGACAGGCTTTCCCACATGATGTGCAATTTTCTCTTCAACTTTTAATTTTTTTGGATACAGAAGAAAAGCTCTGGACCTTTAATTGAGCAATTATTATTTCTTAAGTGAATATAGAGTTGAGGATAGTGCCAAAATCTTCCTTTCATCTAGAGAACAAGTCTAACATAGGCAGCACCCCAGCTTTAGGTGTCTGGCAGCACCCCAGCTTTAGGCAGAAAAGCCAAGACTCCCAAGGAGAACTCATTCTTCCCCTCTGGTCACTCCCTGCCATCTCCTGAGGTTCTTGAATGAATGCCAATTAGGACCGATTTACATGTCTCCTTGGAGGTTTTAGATAACTCTTCACTAAGAACTGTTTGTTTTTCTCATTTAGACTATTTCTCCAGAGTAGGATTTGCAGACTCGCTGCTGAATATGCTGTTTGCAGATCATTGCTAGGTTTCCATGCTGACAGAAAGCACTGATATTTGAAAAATTCATTAAGAAGTAACTCATCTTAACTCCCAGATCTAAATTTGTGGAGTGGTTCCACCACATTTTCTGCAACGTTGTCCCAGAATTTAAGCAACAGAAAATAAAAAGTTCATATGCTAACAGTTCATGGAATATGCCTACACAAGGAACTTATTGCTTCATAGCTCGTGCCATTGTTTAAGCAATTCTAATTGTCTTAAGTTTTTTTGCTTTTTGTTTTTTTAAACATATATGGAATTACAATCCACTGCTCTGGAACTTCTACCATTTGCCTTAGGTTTCTAAGACATTTACGGTCTCCTTTACATAAGAAGTCCTTCAAATATTTCAAGACAGTTTCCATGCTTCCTTTGTATGCATAGATTTCTCTTTTAAACGAAACCTCTCCTAATCCTTCAGCTACTCCTAAGGTTATAAAATTTCATCATGAATGAGAAGTTAGCTTTTCAATAACCACATTTTGAACATAGTCTGCTAATACTGACCTCAATTCAAGTTAAAATATATAAGACCTGTATTTTAAGTAATCTTTTTTATGTTTGGTTAAGTTTTGATTGCTGTAATTAGTCATTTGTAATACATAAGATACGATCTAGAAATTGCTTTTTAAACATCAGACTGATAAACCAGCTCCAGAAAGCATCGTTTTGGTTGCCTCCTTTAATAAATATAGTACTGGACACTACTAAGAGGTGATTGAAAAGACATATTGAAATATTACTGCCAGCTACTGGTATAAAATCTCTCACCAGAGAACTATCACAACTTTGGGATAAAATGTTTGCTATCTAAATACAAATTTTGGTAGCCATTAAAATTGTCAGGAAGATCTTAGATCACTTTGCTTCTTAATTACAGTTAAAAATTTTTTTATTACACAGTATCAAAGTAAAATATAATCACTATTTGTAAAATTTAAAATATTTATGAAAATATAATTAGCTAACACTTTAAATCAGAATTCAAGACAGTTTGATTATTCCTTATATGCCCACAAAAATTCTTTCCTAGTCTTTACAAAATACTAAAGTGATTTGTCCAACCATGTAGATGTTTAACGTTCACCCAAGTGACATCAACAATATAATGCACTGTGCTTTTACTTCTCATTAAAATTGCTATGTTAGTGAAGCTTGACCCACTTTTCTTCATGCTTGGCCCCCATTTAAGTCTGATATTCTACAGTTTTCCTCCTATATCAGATTTGGCTTTGTCTTTTGTTATTTTCCTTCCTTTTCTTACTTGTATTCAAGGAATAGAAAAGGGATCTTTGATGTGCCAATTCAAAGTATGTCCAGATAAAAGGTAAATAATCCAATAGGCTGTTGAGGTGGGTTGACATTTGAACATTGGAGGTTGTTTCCTTTACTCACTCACTCTCCTATTCAGGGTAGGTGACCCAAGGTAGTGACTGGCTGGACTGAGTTTCAAATTGGTGAAAAACTTCTAAAAAAGGAACAGTGGCAAAAACAGCAACAACAAAAAAAGAATAATGAAGTAGAAAAGTCCAAATGTATATTCTTACCAAGTCTTATACTTGTCCAATAGTTATGAGCCTCTCTGAAAACATTTATATGTGTGGGTGGAGGCAAGTTGCCCATTAAATTGTAAGAGGTGTTATCAGATTCATCAGGACTTGGTTGTAAATTTGACTACACAGTTTGGCTCATAGAGAAATGAGGAGGAAATATCTGATTAAAGTGTGCATTGCTGCTGAGGCAACTGAATGTTGCCATAGCAATTGAGATGAAATGTGCAAGAAGTGAGATAATTAAATCTAACCCCTTTAGTAGTTTTGACAGTCAATGTACTGCCAATAGAAAAAGTTATCTACAGTATTAAGATAAAACACATTCCTCACAGAAAGTCTTCTTACTAGTATTTTGTTGTTCCTTTTTT
>NW_012153062.1:16605382-16607750 GCF_000956105.1 Propithecus coquereli | reverse complement strand
AATAATTTCCTGAAAGGAAACTACTATCATGATAGAGATAATTCCTGAATCATTACAGAATTTCAGATTTCCATATTTATTATCCAAATGCTTTTTAAAGAGTAAAAATGTCTAAAAAAAGATATTTCCCATGTGAAATTCTAAGTAGAATACCCTTCAAATTCTAATTTTATTCTTCAGCAAAAAAATTTTTTTTTTAATTTGAGAACATTAGCATTTATAGTTTGAAATTTTAGCTAGTTTTCATTTACAGAAACATTATCTTTTGGGGAATAATGATTTCAAATATATATTAACACATTGTAATTTTTATTCAAAATCACTAGTAAAAAATATTTAAAGATCTGAAATATCATTATCTGGAAGCAAATCCCTTTCATATATGTGTTATCTACTAAAATTTCCTTAGCCATTATATGATTTGACAGAGGGATATGAACTCAATGTATTTTTCTCTAAATTAGGTTTATGATACTTTTCGAAAAAATCGAGGAACAGAAAATGACCAATACTTATTAATTATTATAATGTGAGAAAAGTATATTTTTTCACATCCAGATTTGTTCTTTATATTAGAACTATTAACACATAGAAAGATTACTATGTACTAATTATTAAAAATAAAAGTAAATATGAATTAGAAATTTTAAAGAACACAGTAAGTTCAAGAACAAATACCTTTTCAAAATACAATTTTGTTCTAATTCTTATGATGTGATGTAATTAAAACCTTGTAGTTTTAATTCAACAGAAAACAACAAGAAAATGAATAGTTCTTTATTTTGAAAAAATGAGAGCTTAGACTCCTAATTTTGTTTCTTAACTCCTACATCTGACTTTCAGTTCCAGATTCCAGACAGGAAATTTATTTACATTTAAATGTATGTAATGATCATTAAGATTGACTTCAGGAAAGTAGAATGCCCCCAATTTTCCCCAAAAGAATTTTAGGTATAGCTGTCCCATTTGTATCAATGAAAAATTCAACTGAGCTAAAGGGCAAAGTGAAAAAAAATATTGACAAATTTCTCTTAGTCCTAATAATATTTGTTTTGTGGAAAATAAAACATTTTATTCCTGTATTTAAAGGTACTTACCAAAACAATTGATTAACCCTAAGGTAGCTCTGTCCAAAGTCGTGTAATACATGTTCAAGAATTCTTAGAACACTGATTTGTGTTTTCTGCAATAGATTTACTTCAGTTCTGTTTTGCTGCTGATGCATTACATTTGGCAGTTAGGATCCCTGCGGATAGAAGTATAATAAATAATAATTTTTTTTCTTTGCAGGGTATTTATGGCACAATGATAAATTTCATCTTTCCCAGAATGGTAAGTAAAGAGCTCTTTCTATATTTGATGGAACTAAACACAAACAAGAAAAGGTGAATTGTTATAATAAAAGTAGAGTATCATTTACTAAATGTATTGTGTGATGTGATAATTATAAGGTAGCTTCCACTTTTGCACATAAATGGATGCTGTATTCAAATTCTGTAAGCATTCCAAAATTCTCACTAAATATGCTACAGGCTCTTCAGAGGGAATATAAATTTTTGCTTTCTCTGTTGGATTGCAGTTGAACATAGTATATTCAACATTTTGTTTTCTGGGGTAATTTATTTTAAAATATACACAGATATAGAAATAAATGTGGTTTACATTCTATAAGCAGAAAGAGAAAACATATTTGTGATACATACTGAGGGTGGGTAAGAGCCCTTTGGAATTTTTACTGTTACATAAAAATGGATTGTAATTTATGTTTGACCAGGGCTTTGCAGCATCTGTGAATTTAAAAATGTTTATTTTCTAAAAGCATATATCACCTTCTTGTAGGCAGGCTAGCTACTATATGATTGGGGTTAAACACATAGTTTTGCTGTCTGTATGTTTTTATGATTTTAAAAGGTAATATTAAGTTTTAGTCTTGATCATAACATCTTTAAAATCCAAATAAAAATAAAAATTAATCTTATTGAATGGGAAAGGTCAGTGTAAAATTATATTTCTCAGCAAGTTATTACTGTCTCTTAGGAAGCTTTTTTTTTCTCTCTCTCCAGTGGTTCTTGGGTATTCCCTATAAAAAGAAGAAATTTCTCACTAGGAAAAAAAAAATCACTTTGAAATAGACCAATCATCAGAAAGTGTTAAGTTAAGTGACAGGACACAAAACTACATACATTTTATGTTGTATGCATGTGTGTTTGTGTATGGAGGAGAGAGTAAATTGGTGTTATACTGTAGGCTTAGAAAAAAGACATAAAAGGTACACAAAAGAATGGGCATATAAGTAGTTTAATAGTCTCCATTCTTCATTTTCTGAATTTCCTGTAGTAAATAATATTATTTTTGTAATCAGAACAAA
>NW_012153062.1:16603486-16604686 GCF_000956105.1 Propithecus coquereli | reverse complement strand
TTATTATAGGGCAAAACTTAGTGTAAAAGTATACATTGTAATTATATCTTACTTTCCTGACACTTTAGCTATCTGGACTTCAGTCAATAATTTTAGAAGAAATTTAGGAAAAAAAAAAGTACTTGCACTCATCTAATACTGTTCATATTAATGCTTCCCAAGTCCTCACTTCCATTCTGTTTGCTCTCAGTTTATATAAAATTATAACAGAATTGGGTTCTCTGATTATCTAGCCACAGACAAGAAGTGATATTGTAAAAGCTGAGAGGGACAAGGAGGAATGCATTCAGAAGTTATTCTCAACTACTCACCAGCAGTAAGAATTGAGGGATCAAAAACTAGCTGTATGATTTTTGAGTAAGATACATCATATACTTGGGTTTAAAATCCCTGAGTTGTTAAATCAGAGAGTTATATTGGAATATTTTTTATAAAATCTACATTCCTTTCTAGTCCAAGAATTTTACAATAAAATGATATATCCTTGAACTTATTATACATAGTATAAAATAATATTGCAAGACTTGGAGTCATTAGAATGAAAAGGTTGTAATGATTAAAGAGTTAAGTTTCATTCACTTAAATGACAGTCTTGCCCAAATTTGGTTCAAAGTCTCATCCAAATTATGTTGTGTAAATAAGAGATTATATATTGTGTATTTTTATAATAATCATTTCACACTGCTATTTTTAAAACGTAACTAAAAATTTAATCTGAATTTTCTCACTTTACTCTGAGTAACATAACATTGTAAATGGTCTGCAAGAGAAAATCTAGCATCAGTCTTTTCTGACGAGTGAGAAACCAAATTAATGCTGATTTGTATACAGAAATGTATACTTCTAAAATAAGTTTATATTGCCAAACAGCTAATTTGACATATTGGGGAATCAAATATTTAAATCCGTCATTTCCTTTTTTGCATCCACTTTGTAAAATCTTTAGTATAACAACATTCATGACATTTTAGAAAGAAAATAAAATTTACCTCCTGTCTATAAGCAAGATAAGGAGCAACGTAACAAATTATTGAATAAATAAAACATCTGCTCATTCAAACTATTGATTTCTGATTTGTAAGTGTACTAATTTAAGCAAACAGCCAAAGTTCTGAAAAACTATGTGAACTTAACTGAAATGTAAGTATGTGTTTTATTGACAGGTATCTATTAAAACAACTTTCTTTTCTTTTTTTTTTT
>NW_012153062.1:16597762-16599571 GCF_000956105.1 Propithecus coquereli | reverse complement strand
TTCAGGAGTATCTTGGGTACAGTGACCTTTTTCTCTTCTACACACAATCTTGGAAGAAGCTTGTCATTGCTTCTTTCTACACACACAAAACTTCATTGAAATTTGTCAGAATCTACAGATCAATCTGAAAAAAATTATATCTTTATTATGACTTTTAGTGTTCCATCCAAGAATATGGTCAACTTTCCCATTTATTTAGATTTTCTATAATGTTTTTCAAAAAGGTTTTATTTCCTGCATAAATTTCTTAGGTATCCCTAAACCCTTTTTTTTACAAAATCTTTTTAAATTAACTTTTTAGTGATATATTTTTTAAGATGATAATTTCTAATGTTTGTTTTAGTATATATAAATACAATTAATTTTTACATTTTTATTTTTATCTAGCGAACCTTCTAAACTTTCTCATTAATCCTCATAATTTATCTGTATTTTCTCTTAGATTTCCTATATAAACAATCTTATCTTTTGTGAATAATGCCAGTTTTATTTCTTCCTTTCCAGTCTTTACACTTTCATTTTTTTCTTACATACTAGACCTCCTTTCTTACATACTAGACTTACATACTAGACCTCTAGTCCACTAGTGTATAGAAATGGTAATTATGGATAACTTTGTCTCTTCATGATTTTTAAAAGGAAATCTTTGAACATTTCACTATTAAGTTGTGGGGTTTTTGATAACTATTCTTTATCAAGTGAAGAAATTTTCCTTTAATTTTTAGTTTGCTTTGAGTTTTTATCTTTAATGAATGTTGAATTTTATCAAATGTTTTTTCTACATTGATTTAGAGGAATATGATTTTTCACACGAAAAGTTGCTGAGCACCATCTTTCACCTTAAGGACATTTACTAAATGAAGTGAACCTGAATTTCAGTTTTCATGTCTCGCTAGTATAGGGGAAAAGTCACAAAGCCCAGGCCTTAGTGCCATGATCCAAAATGGTTATATCCTTATCATTAACTTGATCTACAGATAAATGCATCCCATAGAGGAGTGCAAGGAAAATTGCAAGTCTTAACCTGCAAAACTAAAGAGGAAAAGAATTTCCCTCTCTGAAATTCATGATCATCAACCAGCCTTACTGTGTTTCCAGCAAGAATTCACACAATCTCAGCGGTCTAAAGATTGCAAGATAAGAATTTACTTTATACTGGTTCCTAGTTGTGTCTTTTGAATGAAAAGAAAGTTCCCTCTGGAGAGTTCAGCTTTGTTCTATTCCTCTAAGAATTCTTATAGATGAAATTCCATGAATGTAAGCCCCCAGTCAGAAATCACGAACACACTGGAGAAAAGGGGCAGATGAGCATAATCAGCTGAGAAAAGATAAAAGACAGAATCGGACTTACAGACTTCAAATTTTGGAATTCTTTCATTATTTTATGTCTTTTTTCTTATGTCTTCTTCCTTTTTTATTCTCAGTCCTTATTGAACATTAAACTATATTGAAAATATTTTATCTTTTAGCATTTAATTTCATTATTAATAACATATAAGCACTTCTTTGTGATAAAATTAGAAATTAATAATATGGTCAAATTTATCCTGTAAACTAAATCTAGTTACACTGACATAGATTCTGATTATAGTATTTACCTATTAATATTAAGATATAAGAGTTTTGGCAGGGGAAAAAAGAGTAGAAATAAGAATAGGTAGTTTTCTGTTTAGCTTAAGCAAACAAGTAATATAAATGCTGTATTTTTTGTATTTCAAACATTAAGGGGGTACAAGAGTTTTTGTTACATGAATGAATTATACAATGCTGAAGTCAGGGCTTTTTGTGTGCCAGAATAGTGTACATTGA
>NW_012153062.1:16585504-16596882 GCF_000956105.1 Propithecus coquereli | reverse complement strand
CAGTATTTTGACAATTAAACTTCTGGTATCTAGAAGGAGTCTATCAAGAAGCCCTTCCCAGATGTAATATTAGTTTCCAGTTAGTTTCTACTTGAGCTTTCACATGTTCTCAGCAGAAGTGGAAGGACTAAAATTTAGAGAAAGAATATAACAATTATTGAGCATTTGACTCTGTTAGGTACCTGGCTGGTCAATTTTATTTTCTAGTTAATGGTATGGGCTGAATGGACTCCCCTAAAATTCATGCGTTGATGTCCTAACTCCCAATATTTTAAAATGTGACTGTATTTGGAGACAGGGTCTTTAAACAGTGTACTAAGATTAAATGAGGTCATTGTGGTGGCCCCTAATCCAATATGACTGGTATCCTTACAAGAAAAGAAGATTAGGACACAGACACACACACAGAAATAAATAAATTTCTGTTGTTTAAGCCACGCTGTCTGCTGTATTTGTTACAGCAGTCATAGCAGATAACATTAAGTTATATATATAATCTCCTTACTCACAACTAGTCCATCATCAAGGTCTGTCAAATCTAACCACAGAGTATATTTCAAATGTCTGCTCTCCTCTCTCTTCCCGCTGTTACCATCTTATCTAGGCTTCATTTTTATTACTTGAAATATTCTAATAATCTTCAGCTTCTCATCATCATTCTAATAAGAACATTCATACTCATGCTGGCAAATACACTAGATTGTGAGCTTCTTCGGAGCAAGATGTTCTCTGCACTACCTACTTATCTCCATTATGTAGTCCATGGCTCCCAAACCTGGCTGTGCATCAGAATTTTGGGTGGCATTTTTTTAAATTACAGATTTTCAGGCCCCGGACCATATCTATTGAATCAGAATCTATAGGCATGTGGGTTAGAAAATTGGTATTTTCAATATGTTTCCAAGTTGATTTTATGAGCAATGAGCATCTATTGCTTTTTATTTTTTGCCTATATTTTTAAATTAATGGTTTGTGGCAGCTTCCTCCAAGCCTTTTACTTCAGTGTTTTGTCTTATATTTCTTACCATGTTGTCCATTACACAGTATTTTTTTTTAAAGAGACAGCATCTCACTCTGTCACTCAGGCTGGAGTGCAGTGGTGTCATCATAGCTCACTGCAGCCTCAAACTCCTGGGCTCAAGTGATCCTCCTGCCTCATTCTTCCCGAGTAGCTAGGACTAAAGGCGCACACCACTGCACCTGGTTAATTTTTTAATTTTTAATTTTTTTTAAAGAAAGGGTCTTGCTATGTTGCCCAGGTTGGTCTGGAATTCCTGGGCTTAAGCAATTTTCCTGCCTTGGCCTCCCAAAGTGCTGGGATTACAGGCATGAGGCCCCACATCCAGCCATCACAGTATTTTTTGAATAAATTTAATTTTTTTTATGTAAAATAATGATTCTTTTACAGTAATGATGTGTTTCAGTAATTTTCCTGTTAAAGTTATATGTCTATTGTAGGTTATGATAGGTCCACTCCTGAGAAATTACAAAAATGTCCTAAGGATGCTTTTGTAAGTACAATAGTAAAAACAAGTGAAGCCCATCCAATTTGTTCACCGCAAAACTGGTAAGTAGGTTTCAGCAATAGGAAGTCCCCTTCATTACTGCCTCTAACTATGTGAATAAAATTTGGAAAAAGCTGGCAGAAACATTTACTTCTCCTTCAGTTATTTTGTGGCCTGACCATATTCATATTGATACAAATTGTATGGTAGAACCACAAGTGAAAATCAACGTAAAGTTCACCTTGGAAGAGTAGGAGGTAACGTCTCAAATTCTATCTGGTCCTTCACATTCTAAACTCAATTTATGTTTATCATTTGATAAAAATTGACAACTTCATACTCTGAAAGGAAAAATCATACTGCTTTTCTTACTTTAAATATAAAATACCTCCAATGCTGAAGCAGTGGGTCTTTGTATCTACTCATAGATAAGAAAGCATGATTCTAGAAAAGAATAACAAATAATGGCAATTCTTAGAGATAAACTCTGCTGTAGTCTGTACTGTATTTCAAATCAAAGGCAGTCCTCTCACCATCCTTAGATAACAAAAGAAAAACTTACTGACTATATCTACCAAACTAATTAATTCAATAAATATTTGTTTTGTGTCTATTATATCAAACATTGCATAATCTGGGGAGATCAAAAAAGGGACATGATTCCTGCTTTTTGTGGAGCTTTCAGTTTAGGTAATAGAAGTCTTGGTTAAAAAAAAAAAAAAAGTGGAATGCTTACAGAAACCTGGAGTGGAGACAGAGAGGTAGAATGTGTGAGAAGTCATGCCCAAATGACACTTCCTGGAGGTAGCACTTACTCTGTGCTTAGATGTCAACAGGCAGGAGTACATTGGGACTTGAGTAAACAAATGAGCACGACATCTTTCAGTCCAGTCTTCGCCGTTTGTGCACACTTTGTAAAATGGTTGGTAGAAAAACTGAATACTGACCATGGGTTACTTTTCCCGTTCTAAATATATACATTCGTATATTCATTAAACAGATATTTTATTAAAGGTATTTATAAAATAAAGCCCCTTAAGCCAACTAAAAGGCCTCAGTATGAAGTGATATATTAACCAACTACCCAGTCCTTGGCTTATTTTTTCTTGGCTCATATTTTGAACATTCTGGATCTTTTGGATTACAATCTTGACCACAAACAATGATTAAATATTAGTGTCTCCAAATTTGGGTTAGAATCTCTAGGAACAGGAAGCTCACTAATTCTTTTATCGAGATATTGCCTCTTTGAAAAATTCTGACTCTAAGTGGTTTTATTTTTAAACTGAATTATGTCTCATAGCACTGTATAAAGCATTTTAATTCAACCTCTTTGGGCCATTTGAAATAAAGCTAATCCCTCTTCCACATAATAATAGTTTTTTAATTCATAAAATGTAGGTAGAATTTTTATAAAATTAGGATAGGCTTAGTAAAGAAGATTTGGAAAATTAAAAGAACTAGATAAAAGAATAAAATAGCCATATTCCCAGTACCTAAGTACAATTACTTTTAACATTTCAATATATCTATTTCCAGCCTTTTTATTACATATCTTTTTGATTTTCTGTTAATTTACAAAATTTTATCAGCACATATGTAAATATATACACACACATACACAGTATAATTTAGTTTCCATCTAGTGGGAGAAATCCACTGTAAGGATAAGTGAAGGGGCACTGGAAAAGACTGAGCTGGGTTCAAATTCAAGCATTATCCCTTGCTAGGTTTTATTGCCTTGGACATATTACTTAAGCTCTCCAGCCTCAATTTTCTAATCTATAACATTAAGATAATCACATTTTGGGATTATTGCTAGCATTAATTAATGTAAAATTGTTAGCATAGCATCTAGCAAATAGTATAATCAATGCTGAAAAATGATTACAATTATTATTATATTTATACTATTCTGATATAACCATCAAATATAACAACTTACAGGCTAAAAATTCTCAATTCATTCAGCCTTTTCTCATATGAGATAGTTTTACATTCCCTTACCATTCAGGCTGCTAAATCCTAGAAGTTGTGTAATCTTTCCATCCATATCTTCCTTAAAACATTACTCCCAGAACTGAGTGTGGTAATCTAAACAACTCAAAATAGAGTTAGATTATGGCCTCCATTATCCTACACACATCCTACATTTATTAATTCAGCTTAAACAACTACTGTTTTTGTAACAACAACTGTTGTTTTTGTAACTATATCAAACCACCGATACACTGCCAAGTAAAGATCCTTCCCCCCGCCATGGGAACTCTTGCTAAGTCACACATCCCTCAAACCAAATCTAGGCAGTTGGTGTTTTGGTCCCAAGGTGGGACCTCACAGTCTTTCCAACAAAATTATATATTGTTAGAATCTGTTCATTTTTTAGTTGTTAGGAACTTTTAGATTACCTTTGTAGTCCAGTGTATTTACTTACCTCCCCTATCCCATGTAACCTATTTTTAACAGGCATGCCTTCTCAGGTTTTATCTCAGTCATTAATAAGTATGTTCACATCAGACAAAGCCAAAGACAAAAGTCTGTGGTGTACCACTTGAAAAACCTTCCTCCAGGCTGACACAGATTCATTAACATTGCCTTTGGGTGCAATCATTCAGCCGGTTATGAAAACATATAATAATACTATCCCTAAATCCATATTCCTCCAACTGGTTCACAAGGATATAAAGACAGACCATATTAAATGCCTTGCTAGAATCCAGATATCTATATTTATTATCTTGATAGACTGTTTTATTAACTCTTACAGAAAATAATATATAAGATTGGGCTGAATGGCTTATTCTTTTTGACTTTGTATTTTTTCCTAACAGCCACTTTTTTAAAATGCTCAAAAATAGTCTTTTAGAAATATAATCTAGGCTATCCTCCTCCCTACCAAGCAACATCAGTTTCATGGATCTAAAGTTTGCAGACTCTATCATTTTTCGAACATATGGCATTCCTCCCCTATGCCTTCCCCCTACTTCCCGTTTCTCAAACGTAATCAGCTAAATATTTCATAATCTCATTTAGAATATCTCCTTTAGTCATAGAGGTCATGAGATATGTTGGTGGCTCTACCAGTCAGATTCTACCAGTATAGCACATAGGTGAAGTGCTCAGACTCTCTGCCTAATTTCTTGGGCAAATCCTAGCTCTATACTTCCATAATTTTATGTTCTTGGACAAATTATTCAACCAGATAATAACACATGCTTTATAGGGTTGCCATGATGATTAAATGAACGAGCGCGTATAGATGCTCAGTGTATCCTCAATATCCTTATTTATCCTTCATAAATGTTATCTGCATTATAACCCCTTTATCTATTTTGTCTTTCAATTTTTAGCTAATGTCCGATGGTCTTGACTTCATTCATTTGACACATATTTATGAAACGTGCTTGGCACATACAAAGCCCTAGAGATACAATAGTGAACAAATCAAAGTTCCTGCGCTCATGGAGCTTTCATTCCAATACAGGAGGAAGAAAATACTTAAATGTGTAAAACAATGACAGTCAGTGATTGGACAAATGAAAAGTCTAAGGGTTAGAGAACATCCGGGAGAACTATTTCAGAAAGGTGGTTAGGGGCCTCTCTGAAGAGGTGACATGTGAGCAGAGATATAAATGAACCAAAAGGGAACACACATAAAAGAGTAAGGAAGCTTTGCGTTCTCTTTTTCATGAATGAATTTTATGTCTTCAACTTCAAAAAATGAGCCTATTCCTTTATTGATCTTCTTCCCCATTTCATGCTAAGGAAAAGCAGTTTTGGTTCTCTTTAGCATCTTTTACAAGCCCTAGCTCATTCGGTGCTTTAGTCTTGCTGAATTTTTATAGGTCTACGCTGCCTTCATATATTTATGCTTGATTATGTGTCCCCTTTTACCATCTTTTGCCCGTGCTGCTTTAAATTCAGAGCCTGTCTGTAAGTCCCTCTGCAGCACACTGGTTTCTATAGTTTCCTCCCCATTTTCTTGCTCATTAGAATCATTTGTGTTTGCATAGGCAGGACATGGCTTAAATCAAACTCTAAGAGCGCATGGTTGCTTTTCCCCAAGGTTCCAATCATTTCCATTTTACCTACTGGTTTCTGTCAGAATTGGGTCCTGAGCAGAAGTTCCCCTTAGTGCTTATTCTGCCTTCTGGGAAATGAAATTATCAGCAAGGCCGGTCAAGAAATTGTCAGCATTTTGCTTTCTGGGGAATTGAAGTTTCTGCAGATACTTGGATACGTTGCTACTCTGCCAATTATGTGGTCTGCTCTAGAAAAGCATCCTATCTCTCCTTCTGACCAGAGTCTGTAGTGCAGTCACATAGTGCTATCACTTCTCTGTGTTTTCTCATTTTATATTCATCTAGACTTATATTCTTCTAGACCTAGAAGACTGGAGAATTTTTCTCCAGTCTTCCTCCACCCGTAGGTTCTTGGATTTACACGTAGGTTCATAGTTTCCAACCAGCAAGGACTATTCACCTATTTCCAATCAGCTTGGTTGAATTATAATTAAAATAGATTGGATTAAAAATCAAATTGTTTAAATGACCAAACTCTATGCCCAGGAAACCAGAAAGTTTCCCTCCAGTTTAATAGTAACAGGTAGCATGAAATAGTAGAAAGCTTTGGAATGGAAGGCGGATTCTATTCCTGACCAAGCTATGTACTAGCCGGTAGACTTTTGACAAGCTGCGGATTCATCACATGTCAGAACCAAAGGACCCTTAAGGATGAAAGATCTGGACTCTCTACTTTTACTCATGAGCAAATTGTGGCCTAAAAAGGTTAACTGACGTGATTGAAAGACAGAATTTTTTTTCTTAGGCCAGTAAATTTCATCCCTATCATGTTATCTCTCATTAATAGCCCAGAGATCTACTTCTATGAAATGAAATAATAATTTCTGCCCTTCCTACCTCACAAAGTTGCTGTGAGATAATGGGTGTGTAATAATAGTGATTGTGTAAGGTAATATTATCATGATAACGATTTTAATGATTTAATCTGTAGGTTTCCGTGGACTTCCTTCTCATTTATGTGATTTGCATTTTAAATTTTAATCTGTGTTGAAATGTGCTTACTTAGTTGTAAATTTACAACAAATTGCAGGCTGTCTCCCCTCCTCCACGGAAGAAAAAGCTTGGGTTTCGGCATTCCTGAAACCAGGGTGGTAATCTTTGTTTTGTTATTCAAGAGATGCATGACAATACACCCTCTCAACTTTTCTGATTTTAGTTTTCTCATCTGTTAAAGGGATAAACATTCATATCTCTTGCAGTTGTGAGACTTGATAGAGAAAGGCTCAATATCAGTGGCTGTTTTTGTTTTTATTTACTTATTTATTTTCTGTTTTCCTCCTCCCTCAGTCTATGAGCTTCTTGATGCCAGACATTAGTTATTTATCTTTGTATTCCTAGAGTTTGGCACTCAATAGCTACACAGTATGTTTGTGGAATGAATTATTTACCAAGGTGAATAACAAACACAGAGTGGGTCTGAGGGTGGCAGCATTTTGTAGGTCAATGGTTTTCCATTTCTGCTCCTGAGAGTATACAACATTGAGCTTTGTGGAGATGCAGCAGGACCTGCAGTAGTGATGGGAGCTTAGCTGAAGGTGAACTATGTCCCCTAGCTTGCTTTAATCAGAGCAGACATACTTGTTTCTCATTAATATGTGGGGCTGCTATGTAAGATTGTTTTTAGAGAGAAAGATTTTTCAGCTAAAAATAAAAGTCAAAACAAGATATATAATGGGACAGAAAGTAGGCTTTAAAAGGAGTTTCAAAGATGCAGCCTCTGATACTTCTTTTACCATTAGGCACCGCAGGCAAGCTAACCTCTCTATGCCACAATTTTCTCATTTATTATAGAACCGATGGTATTTCAGGTTGGTTATGGATGGGCAGGAAGATATCGCATGCACACCTGCCATTTTCCAGTGTAGTTAGCCAAGTATACAGAACTGGATCCAGGTGACTGCGTGTATCAGGAGCAGGTGCATGCAGACGCAGCATACCTTGGCTTGACTTTTCTCTTCCTCTGCTTCCCTATGGGCCACATAATCGCCAGGGACACTACTGCCAGGGTGGACAAACACAATTTTTTAAACTCAAACGTGCTACTTTAGAAGAATTTATACTCCTGCCTAGGCACTGCCATGTAAGGAAATGTTTACAAACATAGGGTTCTCCCAGTTGTAGAAACAAACTGGCACAAGCAAGAAAACCTCCTGGAGGTAGGATGGGGAGAAGGAGGCAAAGTCAGAGCATGGGTTCCTGAATAGTGTCTCTGCTTCTAGCTCCTAGTTTCCAGTTCCTGTCTCCCCGGCGGCTTATTTTGAAGATTAGAGCAGGGGTAACACTAAAATATTTAATAATGTGTAAATGGTTGGGCTTGGGCACCAATAGATCAGAACAGATGCTGGTCATAAACTACCAGCAAGCCTTGCCAGTGCATGCCAGCTGAATGCCGGCCCTAAAATAAAGTAACATTAAAATGTCCTCACAATATCTGACACATAGATGGTGCTTGATTAATGTTCATCCCCTTTTCTGCTCCCCTCTTCCTCTTGAATTAAATCCAGTAAAACCAAAACATGGCAAATCCAAGAAGATATATCCCCCCAAGTAACCCAGGAAGTCAAACTTATTATTTTATGAATACAGCATGTTAATAGAGGGATAATTTGTAATGCCCAAATTCATTTTGTGGTCTGCATTGAAATAAATATACTTTAAAACTTTAATTGAAAACTATTGTCTGAATTAGAACTCAACTGTTAACTAGTAGTAGATATTAACTCTACCCAGTGGGTCTATTGACACCCTCTTCTGAGTTTATCATTTTCTCTGCAAGGAAGGTTTAATTTTATCAGTTGCTTTATAGTGGTATTTCTCTGGAGTTGACAGTGGAAATGGGGAACATTCTACCACAACAGCCTGGGTCTTTCTTCCCACTCCCCCCAAGACCACCCAGACATTTTGACACCTTCCTTCCTATTAAGAATCTTTGCCAGAATGAGCCATTGGAAGTAGGTGTAGGGTTCCTTAGGTGACTTAGCTTAAAAAAAAAAGTTGAACTAGCCTTTGCAGAGTTGGTTGGGACAACAGAGTCAAAAAGGAAAGTCATCTGTAGCAGAGGTAAAACCAGACTGTATCTACCTGAGTAGTGAGGAAGACAGGGTAGAGGGCAGGAGAAGAAGTAGGGGAGGGATGGAAGAACAAGTAATTAGCAGGCTTCACCATTTAGTGAGTTCTCTCTGGTCTCATTATCAGGTCATGCTTTTGCTGGGCAGCACTGGGAATCTTGCAGCAGCTCTTCTTTTTGTGTGGCTCTTAGAAAGCTTAAAGGCAAATTGGGGGCTTAGATCTAGCATGCATATAGGCATACATTGCCTGTGTCAATTTTTGTTTTCTAATTTTCAGTCTGTATTTTCTCTTTGTGTCAGCATTCTTACCTATTCTTATTACTTTTATTTCTTCTTGTTAGTAAATTTCCTTAAATCCTTTTTGGAATATGAAGGGAATTAATTAATTAGCTAATTAACTGAAATAAAAATTAGGGCTCCTAATAAATAACTGTCTTCAATCGTATGCGGCTCTTTCAGAGTAAGTTTAGTATGTAAGTTTAACCAGTTATTCTTTTTTTTTTTTTTTTGAGACAGAGTCTCACTGTTTTCCCCGGGCTAGAGTGCCGTGGCATCATCCTAGCTCACAGCAACCTCAAACTCCTGGACTCAAGCCATCCTCCTGCCTCAGCCTCCCGAGTAGCTGGGACTACAGGCATGTGCCACCATGCCCGGCTAATTTTTTTCTATATATTTTTAGTTGTCCAATTAATTTCTTTCTATTTTTTAGTAGAGACCGGGGTCTCGCTCTTGCTCAGGCTGGTTTCGAACTCCTGAGCTCAAACAATCCGCCCGTCTCGGCCTCCCAGAGTGCTAGGATTACAGGCGTGAGCCACCGCGCCCAGCCTTAACCAGTTATTCTTCTAATGTCCCTTTAAGGTTTAGGAGTTAAGGATTTAAGGAAAAACTAATTACTTTTGATTAAAGAAGAACAAAAATCATAAACTGTGAATACAACTAAGAGTGAGTGGGCCCTTTAAAATGATAACTTAAAATAATGAAAAGTACCAGCAACAACATACTTACTAGCATATGTATGATGATAGAATTTTTATGTACTCAATATAAGGCTATTCAAAATTCTTTGCTGTAATATATTAATAACCCAATAAGTAAGATAGAATGTTCAAAATTGTTCCAAATTAGCTTGTACAATTTTAGGTATTTATGTAGGAGCATTCTGAAAAATTGTCAGCTATTTTATGCTGTTAAAAGTACCAAAATAATAGCAAATACTTGAAGAGTTATTATGTGTCAGGTACTACCTGTATTAATTCATATCACTGTCACAATAACACTATGTGTATAATTGTTATTCCCAATTTATACGTGAGGAAAGAAACAGTTAATTTAAAGATGAGCTTCCATAACTTGCTCAATACACAACTTGAAAATCATGAAGCTGAGATTTGAACCTAAACGGTCTCATCCAAATTGTAAACTTTTTTTTTGAGCTAGGGTCTCCCTCTTGTCACCCAGGCTAGAGTGCAGTGGCATCATCATAGCTCACTGCAACCTCAAACTCCTGGGCTCCTGCAGTCCTCCTGCCTTAGCCTCAGGAGTAGCTGGGACTACAGGCATGTGCCACCACGTCCTGCTAATTTTTCTGTTTTTTGTAGAGACGGGTCCCCTGGCTCAGGCTGGTCTTGAACTCCTGGCCTCAGCCTTCCAGAGTGCTAGGATTACTGGCATGAGCCACTGTGGGTGGCCCAAGTTCTAAGCTTTTAAGTTATGTTGTTTTTCTAAAAATTAAAAATAAAGAAAGCATCTTAAGATTAATATTAACTAGTTAAGTGAATCTACACTTTGTTTTATGAGGCCCTTTTCAGATCTTTTTCAAACAGATCTTTTTCAGGGTAAGGGAGAAGAAAAGATGAATCTTCAATATAATTTTTATTTTTAAAAAGCAATGTCTGTGACCTCTTTGAAAGAATGTGTCAAGTGCTTCAGTGATGGTGTTTAAAAAACGTTTGCAGAGCAAAGTGATTTGAAATGATATTTACCAAATTCTTGACTGTACCAAATTGTAGAATTTTAAGTAAGAAGAGAATATAAAGTATTGCAGCTAGGTATAGCCTCATGGGATGCTTATTAAGTGTCAAGAAAAGAAATGCTACTCTTCAACGTATGTGTTCTGTTAACACAGAAAATAATAGTAAAAATGTTTTTTTTTTTTTAGTATGGACACAGACTAAGTTAATTGGTCTTAATTATCCAATTTTATGAACTGACTATATCTTTTATCTTCAAATTTGGCAGGAAACGTGAAAAGGGAGAAAAAACAAAATTTTTGAAAATTAAATACTGTGATTACTAGAAGGTTTAGCTTTTTTTCACCAAGCAAGGCACTTTCACCTTGCTTGGTGAAAAAAAGAAAAAAGAAAACTTCTATTACGAAGGGGATTGAATCATGTAAGCTGACATCAGTTTCCAGATTGTATAAGAAAGTATTTACGATGATTTTATGTTAAAATGAGTCTATCGCAACAATTGACAGATATGTTTGTTCTAATAAAGTTTTAATAGTTAAGCTGCTTAGATAATTATTAATATTTAATAAAGTGGTAGGCAAGTGTTTGTGTGCCCTGAAATAAAATTAATACTGGTTAATTGAAAGTTTTATAAAACTATTAAATAGAGGAGAGCAGTATTTCAATGAAACTACTACAGTAAGCACAGAGGGTCTTTTCAGAAATTATATATTACTCAGAATTGTAAAGTGCTATAAGAGATATTATGCAAAT
>NW_012153062.1:16583807-16585219 GCF_000956105.1 Propithecus coquereli | reverse complement strand
GTTTCTGCCATCTTGTGTCTTGATTATTTGCTTAACTACATCTATTAAACTATTTATATTAATCCTTAAAAGGTTGTTTGCTTGTTCGGTTGAAAAAAATCTGCTTTCATGTGTCCTCCCTTCGTGAAGTATAGTTATGGAATATGAGGTAAAACAAAAATAATCAAAGTCATCATTTGTTTCTGTCAGCTTACCTTTCCAAAATGTAGGGAAACTGAACAAGTCACAGGAAGAAAAGAAAGTGCAAGAGCAAACCTCAATGGAAGGAAGAGTGGTGGGAACTGGTGGCAAGAGGGAGAAAAAGAGAAAACTGGTGAATGCGAAAATAAGTAGAGAATGGACTAAGTCAATCAATAAGAATAAAGGGGCAATATAACTTCCATCTGAGCCATGAAGTGATACACAAACGCGGTAGCAAATGTTCAATTCCTCTGCACACAGTAAACCACTATTACTACTATTTAGTACATTTTTTCATATTAATACTACCACAGTCTTATAATGTATGTTGAAAGTATAATTCCACATACATTCAACATATAAATTATTAACCACCAGAGCTTAGAAATTAAATTGTTTACAGGGGGCCAAGAAGAAAAAGTTAATGGGTGAAGGACAGTTGCGTGAAATATAAGAGTTCTCTTGATCTATCTTCCTCTTTCCCACTTCATGGAGATATGGGTGAAGATACATTCCACTTTCCTTTAATGCCACTATTAGAATAGAACATAAAGCATTATTACAAATTGGGTGATTCAAAGCACAAGATACTTTGCCTTGGTTTTGAGGAGGTAATAATAAATGGTGGAGAATATAGTGAGTCAGAGAGTGCATGTTTTGTTTAAAAAGGAAAGCAGCTATTGCTGAAAACTGCTATGAAGTAATATGCCAAATGTTGCCAGATCTTTCCATATTTATTCAGAAGCTGGAAATCCTTATTTTTATGGAAATCTCTTAATTTTTAAGAGTTGACAGATAATAGATTAAAAAGTAAAAAACAAAAGACTGTGTGACCCAACATCTAAGGGGCAAACCACATTTGGAGGCTATACTTTACACAGGCCGGCTGTTGGAGACCTCTATTGCATGCTGTGCTAATATCTAGGCATATAAAGTTTAGTGAGATACTTAGGAGCTTACAGTCTAGTTAGAGGGGGAGGAGGAGCAGTAAACCAATAAATACTGTGATGTATAATAAGTTCTATGACAATCAGTGTTCATTTTGATGATACTCCAACACTGAAAAATTCAACATCATCAAAGAAATATTCAGTATAATCTTCTTAGATAGCAAAATACTCTACTAATATATTTTGGAAAGATTTTTCAAAAAGCAGGAATGTAAAACAGGAATGTAAATAAAAAGAACCAGCATTTAAAGTGTCAGCAGAAAATCAGAACATCTCCTTCCT
>NW_012153062.1:16575736-16577147 GCF_000956105.1 Propithecus coquereli | reverse complement strand
ATATACTTAAGTAGTTAAAGATAGTTTTCTAAATATTCAACAGAGTATCTATTTTTGACATTACACCATTTCCTCCTGTATAGAAATATTCAATATAGGCAAACAGGCCAGCATTATCATCTCAAATCTACACCTGCATAAAACATTTTGATTTATATATATATGTAATATGTATATCAAATTTAAAATCACTTTGCAATAGGGCATTGGAGAGAAAGTAAATATTGAGTAATTATATGAAACTGTCAAAATTCATTCTTTTAAATATTTTTCAGATTCCTTATTTGATTACCCACGAATTTATTTTTAAATGATAAATGATAGTCTTCTTGGGATTCATATTATTTAAAAATAATTCACATTCTTGGGTTCTTTGAACATTTACATTTTATAGCCAGCATTTGTACTCAACTTTCCTCTAATTTTAGTTTAACTATAAATTTTTTTTTCATGTTATATCCATCACTTCCTTCTTTGAAACATGCTACTTCACATATAGCAGTAAGCCAGTATTATAATGAATTATTGTGTTTCAATTATCACCAGATAATAAACAGGAAATTAGTTTTTCTTGCAGTGTATTCTACATTGTCTGAACAATTAAAAATATGTAATTTGAATTTGGGCCTTTAATTCAGATAGTTAAGGACATAGAACTAATTAAGTTGGTGTCATAAATTACATCTCCATAATGAAGAGGGGCTTTCTTTTGATGCATTAATAATCCTCTTTACTTATACTGTAGATATGTGATTTTGGTAACTAGGACAATTGGTTGAGAGTGTGGGCAGTTCAGTGAAAAACAGTTCCATCACTAAAACAAAAGCATTCAAAGAATATATTATCCAAGTGATGGTTCACCAACATCTTTTTAATATAGAATGGTTGGATAGGTTATCTATGAGTTTTTATGTTTGACCTAAAACAAAAATTTCTTCCAAATTTTTCATTAAATATTACTCAATAAAACCTTATTACTACTAAGTCATTTCGGTACTCCTTTGTGATATAAATGACATTTTAATACGATTCTAAATTTGGATGCTAATTTTAAAGAAAACTGATTCTTTTCTAATGCACTTTTACTTATCACAAAAGCATATGCCTATTACATCATTGTTTGGTCTGGGACCTAAGTGATCGATTTCATAGTGACCTTAAGAATGCATTTTAAAGAGATGCAATAAGTTGAAAACTGAACTATAAAGATTTAAACTATTCTTGAAAATAGAGATAGAAACATTCTATTATCTTATTAAGACTATGTGATGAAAGTTAGGTTTGAAAGATAGCATTTTACTTTTTAAATTGCTGTTCTAGTTTCCACATGCTTGGACAGATTTATTTTTACTAAAACATACACAACGAATAAAGTCCCTTTAAAAATAAAGCAGCAAAGTGGAGTAAAGAA
>NW_012153062.1:16574310-16575686 GCF_000956105.1 Propithecus coquereli | reverse complement strand
ATGATACTATTTTGGTAGCTGAGGGACTTTTTATTTATAGTTGTATTAGATTGCTGAGGGCTTCTCACACCTTCTCCCCAAGGTTCGAGTGTGATGGATAATAGGTATAAAATGGTATGGTGTGATAGCTGGGTTTGTGGATGGTTGGACAAAAGTGAGAGAAGGACTAGAGAAGATAGAGGTTTCATAATTTACTTAAATGCCACAAAAATACATTGAGATCTTATGTGTAAAATTAGGTCCTCTCTAGTAAATTAAAGCAAAAAGGAATTTGTTGAAAGGATGGGTAACAAAATTGAAATAAAACCTGAATGAGCCCACAAAAACAATATAATGGGGGAGGGGAACAGTAGCACACAGGAAAGAAAATTGGATGGAGTTTCCACCAAAAAAAAGAGATGAGCAGGGAAAACAACAGACAAATAATACCTAATAATATTATGTTCTGTGTAGAATATGTTTCAGTGAAAGCTAATTTCCTTGCACGTTTAAAAATAAAATGATAAGAACCTGTTATAAATGTATCTATAACTTCACTAAAGCTGGGAAATTATTCAGTTGTTTTCATTATTTTTCTGAGTAAAAATGCATCTTCAGGGGAAAGAGAACAAGAATAAGATCTGTTTGAGAGAAAATTTTGTGAAGTAATAGTCTGTGAAGAAATAGTATACAGTTAAAATTTCTGAATGCCATCCATATTAAGCATATTTGATAAATCCTTATGTCCTAATTAGTTTTGTGTATTTGCTTATAAATTTGTGTGTATTTTCTTCTTTCTTTTCCATGTGTATTTGCCCTTTGTTTCTACAGATGATTTATTTCTCTGGGGAGGGAGTATGTTTACCACTTTCCAGTAGCACCTAGAGCACTGAATTGAGGAAAGCAGGTTTTCTATGAGTGCTGAATAATTGCCTTTATTATCCTTACATTTTGAAAAATATGTCAGCCTACAATTTCAGTAAAAATGCAAAATTAAAAATGAATAATAGAAAATAATGTGCAAGTTTCTCTGACATTAAATCACCCTCTTGTGCCAAATGTAGCACAAATGGCTCTCTTGCAGGGGTCCCACACAAACAGTGGGTGATCAAAGAACACATCGGCAGCAACATTGAGTCACACTGGTGATGTCAAGGACAATGTATTCTGAATTCTATTTTGTATTTTCATGTGAGATTGTGCCAGAACACAAATATATAGACACAGATATATACAGATACATGTGCATATATATTTTTTACAGAATTTAAATAATTCATCCAAATAAATTATTTAAATGATTTAAAAATTCCTTTGTCAAACAGATTAATGGAACCTTGTTATTCCAAAGATAAATCATTTTATATGAAGTGGGAAAGACTTCAAGGGCTAATAAA
>NW_012153062.1:16555806-16571460 GCF_000956105.1 Propithecus coquereli | reverse complement strand
CTAAAAATTCAATTTGGACTATTCTGTGAAATTGGTTATCTTTAAGGGTTTAGATTAAATAGAGTGGCCTCCACAATTAACCATCTCTTTGCTTTTGTTCTGCACCTAAGCAATGCATGATGCTTTACCAAGAACTGACCATTCAAACAAAGACTTGTAATTTTAGGTTACTCTTAGTTTAACTTCAACAATTTTAAAGAAAGTTTAAAGAAATTTCATTTTCATTGTTGACAGTGGTGTAGGTTTGCATACATTAAAAGGTGATTGGGAGGTCTATTTTTAAACAACATACTTTCAATAAGAAAATATTTGATTATGAGTATTTATGATGAACAAAATAATTATAAGAAGTTACAGACAACTTTGTATAAAATGAATGTTCTTATGGTTACATTTCTTGGTTTGACAGAAGCATGGATAAAAGATCTATAAGACCCAATTATAGAAAATTATCAAGGTACAAGATTGATGATTATAGGAACAATCTATGGGAAAGAAAGACTAACTCTGAGTTGTTTAAGACTCAGTGGAACAATGATTACGGGCAATTTTTTAAAAAAATTGCTTACTTTTGAGTATCATAATAGTATTGGTATAAAAATTTTATAATCCCGTATATAGTTATCCATATATAAACACTTGAAGTGCACAGTCATGCTACCAGTTTACTGGTAGATTTTTTTTTAAGTATTAATTACCAAATGATAGTTATTAATAATATATGTGATTATATACTTCTAAATACTATCATTAAACACCGTATACCATAATCATTATTTATATTATACTTTAGACTGTCATTACTTTTGGAGACTGCATCTCTACATTTTGGATAGGGTCTGGCCTTGGACAAAATTTACTAAGCCTAGAGAGCTGGGAGAATAGTTAAAAACTTATTGGCTTTGCCAAATGCTTTCATATGTTTCTGCTCTCATGGAAAATGAGTTTTGATTTCTTTTCAGCCTACATGCTTGGCAAAGCAAAAATGAAAAACAAAGCTAGCAACTTTCAACCAGTTCTAGTTAAGTTTGGTATTCACATATTGCTTTGATCTGCTCTAGAGCTTTAAAACAGTTTATTTTCTGGAGTAGGGAAAACTAGTTTCAGCACCAAGCATCATCAAATAGTGACAATGAAGAAAATGGAACTGAGTTTGGTTCAGGACATAATCTAGCTTATTTTATTTCTATTTCTAAATTAGAAGCTAGAGTAGTTTCACATGGTTTTTGTTTATTTCTTTTTTTTTTTTAGAACTTTCATAAGCATAGTCACAGGCAAAAATATGCTCTTTGTCATAGATATAACCTTCCCTCCTTGATAGTTCTCAATAGCGGTGTAGCACAAACTTCATGGCAGATTTTGGCAAACTCTCAAGTCTCTGTATCTCCCCTCAGCCCATGTGGTCCCTTTTAGAATTGTCTTATCTATATCCAAATTTGTCAGAGTGGGGCAGTGAAGAAGCTACTATGTTGTTCTATTGGCTTTACACTTATATTTGCAACTGCGTTCATTTTTATACTTCTTCAGATTCTTCAATTTGTTACTTAAACTATTGGTTTTCATTCCTGTACTTTAACAAGTGCCTAATCACGTCCCTCTAGACAAAGATACTTGGATGGTAGTTTTAAAAATTAGCATAATTTCTGTATCAGAAATACATGAACCCATTGAATAAAATAATCCTTAGTTTCTTAAAGTTGCCTAAATTAAAAACATGAGTTTCTACAGTTGGAAAAAACATGTATGGTTAAAATGTTTGAAGCCCATCAATCTCTTTAACCACATAAGCTAATGAGTTCCTTCTGTTTTCTTTGAGTGAAATCACCATGAGTGGTTAGATGTTGATTTAACATAAAGCAAATGGAAATGGGTGTTTCCTTTGTCCTTTGTAGTATTTATTTTAAAAAAACAATTAGCAAGTATTATGAATAAGTCAATGATTTTGTCATTACTTAAATAATAATATAGATTGAATAGTTAAATTGAGTGGATTGTAGGGAATGCATAACATACCCCAATTCCCCTTAACTTGCTCACATCTGCAGACATTATTAAGCTTCTCATTTCGTTTTTTTTCCTACCATAACACCTGTATTGTTATAAATTATGTTCTGAATTGTCATGGAGTGTCAAGTAAATTATGTTTTCTGGATGTGGATATACTCTATGATCTGTGTCATTTAAGCATTCCTTTGTAATGGCAGGTTTGTGGCTAACAGCTTAATCTTGAATATATCAATGCAATTGAACGTTCTGTTTCAATTTTTCCATGTGGATATACAAAGAAGGTTGAAGTGTTATGTCTAAAGAGCAAAGAAAGAATTAAATAAAGTTTTAATATTTAAAACATTATCTTAGAGAAGGATTACTTTTAGATTTAATTTAAAAAACATAGGAAGCTTATTATATTTTCATGAAAAGTGTTGAACCCCTTGAACTCCATGTAATACACATCCTATCGAATTAAGATTTAAAACACGTATTGGACATTTTCCACTCCCTATAATCTTAACTCACCTTTGATAAGTTCTTCCCCCTTCCAAGCATCCTCCACTTTTTGTGATGTAGTCTTTTTAAGAAGATAGTGGAGAGTGATTCACTTACGTCCTGAGCATCAAAGAATGTCAGATCTACGAAATGTCTGTAGACAGCGGATTTTTCCAGAGATTCTTTCTAAGATAGTTAAAAAATAAGTAAATCAGCCAACATATGGCCAGCTTAATTCAGGCAAAAATGTCTATTGATTACTTACTAAGCTCACTAAATAAAACTTCAGCCTAAATTTTGCTTCCCAAAAGAAAATAGGATTAGACTGACAGACACTCATTGGGGCTTCTTGTGAGTCATGCCCAGATGAGTGAAAACTTTCAAAGACGAACAAAAGAAAGGCCTAAAATTTTTCGGTAAATGTAAATTATTATTAGTTTGACATAATTGTGTTTTACAATCCTGAATGAAATAATTTTAAATTTCAAAGGAGACCATGACATAAATAACCTCTGAGGTCTGAGAATTATATAATTCTGTCTTCTTTTCAACTACTCTAAGTAGCCTGATTTAATTTTCCAAGGTAGATCTGTTGTATGTATAAATTTTGACAGATGTAAAAACTTAGATACGTTATAAGGTTCCATACCAGCTCCGCATAAATGTATTTTTTCCAGACTAGTTTATATCCTGCATGGATAACATTTGAATTATGTTATCTAAGAAATGTGTATGTAGTTTAAAGCACAAATGCTTTAAGTTGCTCCTTTTATCTTTTGAAACGGTGAGAATATTAAACATCAATACATCAAGTGGAAGAAATTGGATCATCAAGGATTCTTGTTTTAATCTGAGAATTATAATGAATCGACCAAAAGAGCATGTTCTAGTTATTTGGACATATGCACACTTATGATTTCCTACAAGTCAAGAACAAACTTGACCAATAGCTGGATTTACTTTAGTATAACAAATACCTGGCTTTGTGACAAAATACTGATAGGTATTTAGATATTTCATGTCTTTTGAACAATCTGCTGTTGACGGTTTAATAACATTGGTTGGAATGATTTCTGGAGTATGATGACTGCAACATACCGGCAGCAACAAAAAGTACATATTGTTTCTAAAGGCAAACAAGCTCAAGTTTCATCCTATTTTCTAGAGGTTTTAAATCTTGAGGAATCAGATTTTTTTGAAAACCAAGGCAAATATGCTGTTTTAATTGATGGCTGCATTCATCACCAAAATCAGTGGTTTACAAATACATCTGAAAACTTAGTTGTTTCAAGTCAGAAATTTTGTAATTAAAAAAAATTCCATGTTTGATTTTTCTCGTATGCAGAGGACACAACTGGCTTTTAAACGTTTGTCCTGCGTGATTTGCCCTGTCGTGGTCTGTTACCTTCAGTTGCGGTCCATCCTTGGCTCTGCCTAGCTGTTTGCTGACACTGCCAACAGAGAGGGGCAAGGAAGTGTGTTCAGAGGACAAGAGCAAAAGCGGTTTCAATGTAAGGAAATGAAGGAAACAGACCTAACAGCACTATGAATGTACTCGCGGGTAAAGAGCCTTGTAGTCTCCTTTCCTTCCTTTGCTTATCCCGGTGAGTTTAATCAAAAACAAACAAAACGCTCTTGTGAAATATAGTCAATAAAGTCAAAGTTTAGCTAGTTCTACGTAACTACAAAGGAAAAGTCATCGCAATTTAAAAAAATGTAACTTTCATTAACGAGCGCGCCGGAAATCTCAGGTATCAAAGACGCATTAACCCTGGAGCGTCCCCCGCGCGCCGCAGCCGGACGGAGGCAGCCGCGGCGAACAGACGTTCTTTCTCCTCTAAGCAGTTACACAAAAGGAGGGCTGCGGAAACTAAAAGTTTCGGGGCCTCTGGCTCGGTGCGTGGAGAAAAGAGAAAACCTGGAGACGGGGTGGGTAAAAGACGCATCCTGTGCGCCTCTCCGAAGTCCAGGCCAGGAGAAAGCTCCTGGGCCTAGAGGGGAGGGGGCCCCGAGCCGCTGGCCAGCCCCCTGCGCCCGGCCTCCGAGGCTTGAGCGCCGCGCTCCGCCGCGCTCTCCCAAATACCCTTCGCCCCGTTCCAGAAATAAAATAAATGTTTTTAAAGTGCGTGTGTGTGGACAGGATGGAGAGCGCGCGCCGGAGGAGCGCGCGGAGGACCGAGCGCGCAGTGAGTGGAGTTTGGGGCTGGGGCGGGGGTAGGGGTTGAATGGGTGTTGGGAGTGCTGGATGCGGAGCCCCGGGACCTGGGGGCGGGGTGGGGGTGGGGCGGGAGCAGACTGGAGGGGGAGGGGAGAGGAGGGGCGCGAGCTGGCGCAGGCCGCCTCCGGGGCGCGTTCCACGGCCGTGCGCGCGCGTCCCTCGCTGCCGCCGCGCCCGGACAGCCCTGTGGCCGCCCCGCCGGCGGAGCCGGGGCTGGCCTGTCCTCCGGCGGCTGCTCGGCCACCGCCACAGCCACCCCAGCGGCTCCAGCCCGTAAGTGTCCTCTTTCGTTCCCCTTCCCCGCCGTTCGGGTGCATCGGCGCCGCAGCTGCTCAAATGGAGTGGAAAATGGCCATTGGGCGGCAATGAGTTATAGATTATCTGCTCCACGTTTTGTACTTAGCTGCCTGTAATCTTCTTTTGAGTTTGCCTGAACCCCTTGCTGGAAGAATCAGGAGGGAGAGATTTGTCCTTCGCTGTACACGCTAATATGTTTATATGATTAGCCCAACTTGGGGGGGGGGTAGGTGGGGATTTGGGGGGAGGAGGAGGAGGCTGGAGGTGACTCCAGTTCAGACCTCGCCGAGAGTCTGTGTCAGGACTTCGCACTCCCCCGTCTCTTTCCCTCTCTCTCTCTCTCCCTGTCTCCCTCTCTCCCTCTCACTCTCTCTCCGCTCACACACACGCAGAGGTGCTGGAGCGAAATCGGGAGCTTACCGGAGAATTCCTTGGGATTGTTGGGGGGCATCTCCCCTCCGCTGCTGTGTGTGGCGTGGCTCTTCCCTGCTCCTCCCCGCTTCCCCGAGCCCGAGTCCTCGCCTGCAGCCTTTCGTGGGGCAGCGGCCGCCGCTCAGCCTCGGCCGGGAGATCCGAAATGTGAGGCGGGGCCGCCGCCGCCTCCCGCCCCAGGCCGCCGGGTCGGCGCGAGCGATGCCCGTCCGGCCGGCGCGGACCGCGGGCTGAGGGGCTTCGCCCGACAAACTGCGCTGGCCTCGCGCCGCCCGCGCCTGCACGCCCGCCCCTCCCGCGGCCGCCGCTTCGAGGGCACTCCCAAGTCTGCGCACCTCTGTCGAGCTTTTGCCTCCACCACCCCTTTCGCTCTGATTCCCGAATTTTTTTTTCTAAGGGAGCGTGCGGTCTGCGGGTGTGTGCGTGTGTGTAAAAGACCTCTGTCGCGGAGCGGCGTGTGGGAAACTGCGGGAAAATGTTGACTTAGCCCCAGGAGCCGCCCGGCGCTGGCTGCTTGGCTGCAGGCGGCGGCGGCCGAGCAGGAGGACGCGCCGAGCCGCGGCGCTGCCTCCCGCGCGGACTCGGCGGCCGCCGACCCGCTGGCGGCCGGTCTCGGTCCTCCCTGGCCCGGGTCACGGCTGCTCTCCGTGCCTGTCTCCCCGCGCGGACCCCGCGCCAGACGGCCCTCCCCCGGGGCGCACTCGCAGACCGAGGTAAGAGCCGCAGGAGCGAACAATGTGCCTCTGTGCCCCGCTTCGGAGACCTGTTTGCTTTGCGCCTCCTGCCCGGGGGTGGATGCTGGGGGTGGAGGGAGCCTCGGGTTAGTTGAGGCTCGGCTGTTTGTTTATGTGCGGCGGGGCGAGGGGAGACCCGCGCTCGCCCCCTCCCCTCCCTCCCACCGCCTCTGCTCCGAAATCGATACGCAGAACTCTCAGCCCGGTCCAGCCTGCGTCTCCTTCTCTCGTGGAGCTACTGTAGCGCTCTCGAGGCATTAGTCGAGTTGCTGGGGACGCTGGGAAGGGGGGTAGGACGGGGCTACCATAACCATGCATTTTTTGGTTTCTTAAAAGCTTGGGGTCGGAAGGTGCCGCATGTCCTTTCACTGCCAGGCTGGGGAGGAGGAGTGTGAGGCGCGCCCTCGGCGGGGCTGCTCTGCCCCGGGCGTGGGGGCCCGAGGCCCTGAGGGGAGCGCTGTCCCCCCTCACCCCAGGACCCTGCCCGCCTGCCCACCGGTCCCGGGTTGTAAGTGGAGCGGGGAGGCTGAGCGCTGGGAGCGAGTTCAGGGGAAGCGGACGGGGGGCGGGGGGAGGGCTTGGCTGAGTTTTTGCGGGTTGTTGTTTCTTCTTGTCGGCGGTTAGGTGGTGTGGAGAGGCGCGGATGACAGCAAAGCGCAGCCAGATGTGGTCGGGCCGGCGCTGGGGCTGGCAACGATTAGGGGCGGCTGGATGCCGCTGCCGGGACGGCCGTGCGGGGCGGGAGGGTGGCGGAGCCGGGGACCGGGCGGGCCGTGGGGGGCGGGGGTGCAGAGAGCCTCCCGGGCCCGCAGTGAGAGGGCAGCAGCGGGCCGCGTTGGGCCTGCGGCAGGAGTTACGGGGTGTGAGCGCCTGGGGTGGCTGTGGGGCAGGGAGCCTCCGGGAGACTGGCTTGTAGGATGGGGGTGCCTGGTGGGGAGCAGCGGCAAGAAAAAGGCGTAGGAAGAGCGCGAGGAAAGGGGAGAGCCCCCGCGCTAAACCGAGCCTGGGCTCCTTGATTGGCTGGGGCGACCCGTAGGCAGAGGGGCGAGGACGAAACAAACGACGAAAAGCGCCCAGCAATGTGGAGCCACGCTTGCAAGACTCCTTCGCGTGGGATCAGTAAAGTTTGCTCCTTTCGCCAAACTACGGGATTTGGGTTAGGGGAAATCGCTGGAAGCTTTACTTAGTGCCAAAGTGTCGCTGAGCAGAGACTTTTTTTTTTTTTTAATCAATCTTCTGTTCAATCGGTCCTCTAAAAGCATAGTTGGAGGGACAAGTCCTGCGGTATCCGTCTTATCCTTTCCTGGTCTTCTAGGGACTCCTCCCCCCTCATCCTTTTCCCCCTACCCTGGCCCCCCTCATTCCGTTCTTCCTGATGCAAACTCTGTTGTCTCAGATTCAGACCGAGGAAATGTTTTCCTCCTGTTTCTTGAAAGGTGTCAGGCTGCTTAGCAGCTTCTCCAGTCTGGGAGCGTCTGAGCTGCAGCCACCAACCATATGGTTCCCGTTACAAAGGCCAGGTTCTAAGGCACTCTCCTCGCCACCCGGCCCCCAATTGTTTGATTTTCTTCTGCATTCTTTGCAATACGCGCGCTTCTACTCTCTTTCCCTTTCCAGAAGCGTAGATTTAACGGACGTAGTTGATTCATTCATTTTTCAGTTTATGTCTGGAACGGGCCCCACCAAGTTTGCTCTTTGCTCACCTCGAGTTGCACAATGGAGAAAGTCACATCTGTTTGGTAAATAATTACCTGTTGGGATATCTCGTACTAAATCAGGTTTGATCTTGCACAAACCTTGAAAGATAGCCACTGAAGAGGCAATATTAGTCCATAGCAGATTTTTAAAAAACTGGGTAGCTTTTTATGGTATCTGTGGCAATATTCCAAGTTGTGATGGGACTGTTTTGACCTAGGTAAAGGTAACTTTGTAACTTTAAGTTTAGTGTCTTTATAATTCTTGAGAAAGCCTTTGTAAGAAAATTTACTAATGTCCAGGTGTGTTACGGAACTTTTTGTTGTCCCTCCCTCCATCCTTCAATAAATTTATGCATGTTAGAATACTACAGAACAAATGTTCTGTTGTTTAGTTTCTTCAGACATTCTGATTCTATCCTTTTGTTGCTTGCCTCTAAAAGAGGTGCCATTTCACATCATTCTGCACAAATTGTTTGAATTAATGCAAGTGTGAATTCTTACCGTTTGAAGGGGACTATTAGCATATCAAAGGTTTCTTAGCTTCAGCTCAATTGAGAAAACTTCAGCCTGTCTTCCATTTGCTTCCAAGCAGAGGCCCAAAGGGCAATGAGAATTGTAAAGGGTAAAAATGGGGAGGTGGATTCAGGCTGTGTTTCTGAACTTTTACTGTTTTGTAATTATGTGAGCCAAAAACATTGTCTATTGCTGTGGAGCCCTTGTAAATGGCAAGACAATTATTTTCTATTGATAAATGGTTTATTCTTAGAAAAAGGTGACCTTTTATTTTATGATAGTCACTGTTGCCTGTCTTTTGGGGTCCCTTCAGTGGAAGAGAGAGTGAGAAAGCCTTTCCTTCTAATTTAATGCCTTTCTAATAAGGCCTACACTTTGTTATATTAGTAAAATGAAAAAGGCTTTTAATTAGTTTTTAATTAGTCTGTAAAACAATAGAAATTTTATGATAAAAGGACTCATTTCTACACATAGGAAACTTTATTTTTTATATACTTGCTAAATTAATGGGGAAAAAGTCAGTGGAGGATGTTAAAAAAATTAAAAACTCAAATGAACTTTATTACCACAACTTCTGTTGCAAGTGTAAGCTTGGAAAAGGTTTCTAAGTGGTAAAGACCCAAGTTTTTGTGAATTCTATTCAAATAGAGATAATTCTGTTTAAATATTATTTTGTTTTCAAAATTTTATATCTTGCCAAACACAGTAAACTCTAATATTCAGCTTAAAGTTGGTTTATTTTTTCTTAATATTTATAACTTATTTGCTCTTGCTTTTTTACTTTTGCAGAGAGAGATGTTCTTTGAATTTCTTTTAAGAACTCAATATCCATGAATGGAGGAGCAAGTAAGAACATGTACTTGGGTCATTGGGGTTAGTTTATGGAGAGCAGCTGGGCAAAGGAAGAAGGACTTCTGGGGGGGAAGAATTAGTTTTATTTATTTAACTTAAGAATTTACAAAACCTAGTTTTAAGATGAAAATGAATTTTAGGGAAGGTTTTAGAGATTAATAAGCTCATATTTTTTATAGTTTTACCTTTGATAGCTGATCGCTTTTGAACATGCATTGATATCCTTTCATTGGAGGAGGGATTATTTACTAACATTCAGACTCCTTGCTTTTATTTTAGCAGTGAAAATGAATTCTAATATAACAATTCCAGAGGAGAAAAACTATCATTAATTGCCTAACATTTTTAGTCTTTAGTTTAACAGGGTGATAATTTTTTTCAGATTAAGATGAGGTTTTTTAGTGCCATTGAAATTGTATATCATTACCCTGAAATCATTTTATGATAGTTTATTTATCTGATCCCTTCACATGTCTAAGAAGTACTTTAGTGGTAAAAAAGGCCACATTGATGTAATTGCTATTATTGCACTTAAGTTGATGTTAACTAGTCTGCTTTGAATGCAGAGTGTTATAAAGGAAACACATTACTCTTTAGAGCTATTAGTGATAATCTAAAAATTGTCTTGAAAACATTGCTCTTCATTTTATATTGTAGTGATCCTGAATTCAGCAAATCTCTAAAGGTGTAAAATGCAGTGAAAAGAAGATTTTTCAACATTTAGATGACAAAATTGGACTACTTAGAGAAAAACTAATGTGTTGTAGAAGCACTTCAGCTGCCATTTTCAATCACTGTGGGTTACTATGTGTTGGCAACAGAAAACGAATTTAGAAATGGAGATAGCTCTGGGAGCAGGTAGTTGGGGAAATCAGAATATTGAATCATGTGGGGTAGAACAAACCAATTACTTCAAGTTTCGACTTGAGAATTTCCAATAAATATAATTTTTTCCAGGCTTTTGACTCTCTGCTTTATTAATGGACTAACATCAAAGCAGGCAACAAAACTTCCAAATGTTATAAAAACTAATATAAATATACAGATCTCACATGCAGAACTACAAGTCTTAATTTAAGACAAGTACTTGGAGTTTTTATTGCTGCAATTTTCACAATCAGCAGAAATGTTAACACCAGGCTTCTGGGTGTTTCCTTTTTTGGAATGAGCAAGAAGAGAACTTTAAAACTAAGGTTTACTTAGGGTTAGCTTTTTATTTGATCATTATCAAAGCTTTCTGTGTTTTATTAAAAAAATTAAAATAATATTTTAGTATTTTAATTAATATAGGAATATGTGAACTGAGATTGAAATGTCTCGGAAGTCGAGGTAATAGAAATCTGCAAACTATAGTAATAAAATGTTATTGCTTTATTTTCTATCAAAATATTTATTTGACTTAACTTTTGTTAATAAATATTCAAATAAAATTTAGTTTATTGACAGGTGTAGTGTGGAATGAAGAGAGTATTACAAATTATTCTAAAATACGGGCTAAACACACTTGTACCTACTGAAGAAATCTGTTTTCATTTTAACAAGAATCCATACCACTTGCTCAATTGCTGATACTTAAGAACACAGATTAGGTGTTCTTAGATTAAGAATGAAATATAGCTTTGAAAATGGAGGAGTTTAGTGTCATATAAGGTGCTATTTTTACAAAAAAGTTTCTTGAAAGAATGTAGCACTTTGGCCTCTTAACGTTTCACCGTATCTGATTTTGAGTCTTGAAGGGAGAGGTTCACATTTGACATCTGTCTGCTTTTCTGCAGAAAAGGTTCATGTAAAAAAAAAGTGCAATTATTTTCAAGGTAATATGTTTTAGAAATAAAATGCATAATTAGAAAAAGGTTTGTCAGATTATTTGCAAAAATGCATAGCTAAAAACTTCACAAATTGATGATTTTAACAAAGCATTAAAAATAGCAACTTTAGCTATTAGCCCTGAAAAGGACTTGAAATCCTGTTAATGTTTTGGTCATATTAGTTTCTATAGTTTAAATGTTAGTTCATGTTACCTAAACAGATAGCTGTTTTGTAGCTATTTTTAAGGAAGATACATTCATATTTCCTATTCCCAGATTAAAATCATAGCTTAGTTAACTTCTTTCTCATATAACGCTGATTATTCTATGACCCCACCCAAATATTCATCTCTTCATGTAATTCTTGATTGAAGGTTGAATGTTTGAAAAGTATTTAATCACTCAGATTGTTGTAATTAGACTTGATGCTATCAGAAAAGTTGAGATTATTCTCTAAAATCTTTTCGCTACTTAAGATGCTCTTGATTGGTCAAGTTGTGATTATTATTTTTTTAACACTTTAAGGAAAAGCTTAAGAAAATAGTTTAACACAGAGATGAATAGTTAATTATTGGAATTAAAAAATTAGAATCCTAAAATAATGACATCTTTCTTGATCTAGTGTGATAAGTTTTAAAGAAATAACTAGGGTGTGTCATTCCTAAATTTTATTCAGGACTTCAATTTGGCATTTTAAGTTTAGTATGTAGGTTTTGTTAATAATATTAAGTATAAAAATCCCTTATAGTTATTTTGATGTAAGTAGTCATTTCTTTAGGTGAGTTATGGTGTCATGAGGAAAGGAAAGTCCTAATCAACCAAAAATACTTAAAAAATCTTTTCTAAGGTCATTTCTCTGATGGACTAAATGGGGACAATAATTTATAGATTTTTTTAATATATTCTTATCCAGGAATTTTTAGAAATCTTAGTGTTTAAGAAAAACTTCCCATATTTGACAAATAAGGATTATCTAAAGAAAAAATACAGATCAAATGAAAGAACTAAGCGCTTAACGTCTGCAAGTAAAGTGCAGCTTACGGCAAAATACTATTGATTGCTTCGGAAGCAAAAAGCAAGTTTAAATACAATTTGTTTAATTACAACAAAAATGCAGTTTTATGAAGTAATATAGTTTGTCTTTGTAGAGGATTTTAGGCATTGTGTGGTGGTAGGTAAAATTCCATCACAGTTGTATAAATTTGTTCAATTACCTGAACAGCTAAAAGAAAAAAGTCAATTTAGGTTGAAAAGCAGCAGAAATTAGATTACCTTGGTTTGTAGGAACTTGCCAGCAGTGTCTAAATTGCTTAATAATATCAAAAGTTACCATGTTTCACAGTGTTAAGGATATTGGCGCCTGTTTTAATATGCATACATTTGTTTACTTGTTGACTTTTGCTATATGAATATTTTTTCTTTCTGCTTTCCATTTTTGTTTTTATGGAAGCTATTGCATGATATGCAAAAAACTATTTCTATTTGTATATTCTTATTTGTTTTAAAGGTTTGTTTTTATAGTTGTTTTTCCAGATTTCTAGAATTTGGGATCAGTTGATATTTCAGATTAGTGAAATATCAGATGTAATTTTATGAGTCAAAAGAAACCTAGTCCATCATGAGGGATAACTAGGTTGTTATCAGCAACTGAAACATATTTTGGAAATTTTTATTACTGGCTCTAGAATTATATTGAATTCTAAATCTTAAATTCTTGTAGCAATAAAGTAGCATGGGATTCATCATAGCAGATAGCTGGGCACCTGTTTTATTACCACCTTGATTAATTCTGGCACCCAGATTTACCGAAGTGCAAGAACAGACACAACCACTACTCACAGCCACCCGGCTGTTTTAGGTCATGAAGTCAACTTCCTGGAATTTGTGGGGAAACCAGTTGAAAAGGGAGGACAAATGTCACTTTAAATAGAGATGTTTAAATCAGATTTCTGCCTGAGGGTAAAATTTAGGTCTGTTTTAGCCCGGATGTAATGTCTCCCTCTACAGAGCACAGCATTAATCACGACCTGACAAGAAAACGTATGCTGAGCAAAACGGGCCCCTGTTGGTTTTGTCATTGATTTTTTCCAATCTGTGAGGAGTACATTATAAACATTAAAATTCAGACGTGAGGATTACACTTTAATCTCTGAATTTCAGTGTCGAAATTAGTTGTCTTAAAAGAAGCCCATGTAAGGCTGAAAAATCTTCGGAAAAATTTTTTTTTAGGATAGATTTAATACTTTAATAAAAACCGAAATATAAGGTTAAAAAGCAGGCAGGTTAAGCAGAAGTTAACTTTCTGAAAAATATGACCAAATTTTAATTGTGTTTTAAGATGCATTAAGTAACTTTCAAAATTTTTTTTATCTGGTAGTAGAAAAAAATAAATGGAGATAAAAACTATTAGTTCTTGGTTAGCTGGGAAAAGTTGAAAAGGTGGTTAACTTTAGACTTAGCATCAATCAAACACGCATTAATTTGTAAGAACAAAAACAGGTGAAGGCCTGTATCTTTCTGGATGAGTAACAAAATCTTCAGCCATCATAGTAGTGACAAAAGAATGCGTCATGAGGTTCCTAATAAAAAAGGGTTTAGTTTTGCTCTTTCAGTTATTAGATAATTCTCTTCAACCCCTTTCTTGGAAAAATGCATACACACTGATTTTAAAAATGGTATGACTTATTTAATATCTGTTGTGCTCTCAAAGGTATTTCTTGCCTTTGCCAGGAGAAATGTTTTACTATCCACACTTTGCATCCTTTTGTAGGTATTTTTACATTAGTCCACACCTCAAGCTGATCATTGCTCTGTATTTAGATGACAGAGTAATCTAACCCCAGTTACTGTCAAAAAATGACACTTGGTTGCTGGGGGTGGGCTAGATGACCTTGCTTTTGAATAATGTTTTCTTTTGTAGGGGATAGTAAATAGTGTCTATTTATAGAGAGAGCAAAAGAATTCTCTGTTTTCTTTATAAAGTAAGTTCTAATATTGATCATTCTTAAAATTATAAGTACTATGACAGCAATTCTCTGTATAAAGGGTGAACCATTACAAGATTTTAGATGAAGTCTTTAGTTGATACAATATTTCTATTTTATGTAACTACATTTTCTTAATCAGTTCTCAGCTTCAATTTACATAAAAAAGAATCATTTTGAAAATGATTTTTCCCGGTGTCTTTACCTCGAAGCAAAGTATTTCTGTATGGAAATATTATTTCTTTATTAAACTGGTACCTGCTACATAGAAATTTTATTCTTCTGCATTAAAAGCCTACCATTTTTTAGTGTTTGCTACTGTGGTTATTGATTAGGAATTATAGAACACATTCCTTACATAATGTTTTATCCACTCCTCATCTTTTTGTTCTTAATCTCGAGATGCTTATGGTGTATTTAAGTTCTTACGATTACTGGCTTTCCTATGGTTACACACTTACATTTGTCTTCTTACTCTCAGGATGCTTATAGTGATTTTAGTTCTTAGAATTCCTGGCTTTCCTATGGTTAAAGTGCAAGATAGTTTGGGAAACATTAGTTTTGATAATATTGTGGCATTTACCTCCTAGTAATTGTACATATTTTCATGGAATTTGTTGGAGGCTTAATGTATTAAATGACAGAAGATATACTGAAAATTTGTGTACTGAAGATATTACATATCTTGTTTTCCATTTTTAAAAAGATGGGCATTCTCTAAATCACTTCATTTTGCTTTATATGCATCAACAAAAATTATACTACAATTGCGATGTCCTAGACATTTTCACTTTTACTAGGGACATTTAACTATTTTTGCCCTTTTCAGAGTTCTGTCTGTCATGAGGAAGACAGTATTAGGAGCTTCCTCTTTTGATAGCTTAATAGATGACTAATAGGAATGTTCCCCCCTTTGCATTTTCTGCTGCAAGCACTGTGATGCCCATAGCCTGCATGTAAGCCACTTTTCATATTGTTATTAGTTTTAAAGTAGGTCTACAGCCTGAAAATCTAAAAATATATGTGACAAAGAATTTGATCCCTTTCCCTTAAGCAAAAAATCCAGTAAAAATGCTATTTATTTGCTGCTTCCTTTCCTCTTAGCTTTTTTGTTTCATTGGAAAAAAGAAATATAAGTGGTATCTCCCTGATATTTCTATATGTTTTAGCATGAAAGTTACCATATCTTTTATGATTTCCATTTGTTCAATAAGAATCTTAGTTTTTAAAAAATCACTTTTTATAAGCCTGCCAGTTCATTTATAGGTAAGTCAGACTGGATTTGCCTCAAATTTTCAATCATTATTTACATGATATAAAGGTGGTGTGTGTTATGATGAAAGGGAGAAATCTTAAAGGACATGGCATCAAACATTCTCCAGCAACAAATTTTTGGTAATACATTGCCCCAAGATTTTTAAACCGTTCTTAACGTTCACTTTTTGGTTCCCTTGGCAGAGATGCATCCTATCTCTGTATACCTGGGAAAAGGAATATGGCAAGAGAGGACATTGTGTAAACAGAAATCTAAAACAAATTCTGAAAAAAATGTTACAGAAAGGTAAAAAGCATATTGCAACCCAGATCAGTTTTTCTTTTTCTTTTTTTTATTGAATTAATGACAATAGATTT
>NW_012153062.1:16553258-16555198 GCF_000956105.1 Propithecus coquereli | reverse complement strand
TTTGAGATTAGCCAGATTATAGTGAAATCTAATATACTAAATGCCCCATGTTTATTTCCTGTATTTACAAATTAGTTGTTCCTTTTTACCTATTCTTAATGAGTAAAAATAACTTGAAAGATAATAAAAATAGCAGATTTATCTTGAGATCTTAATTTCTGAAAAATGATTGACTAAAAGTCCGGGAATATGACCGCAGAACTGTCTGCTGTTTAAATATCTAATAGTCGTTAAAATAGATCCCAGCTTTTTACGTAATTTGCAAAATATTATTAAATGATCACTAAACATAATGTAGTAAATTACATTCCTCTGTGTTTAATTAGTAGATCAAATTAGATCAGTTGCGTATGCTCGTCTCTAAAAATAAAAATGATCGCTTTGGATTAATGACTTTTACTTGTAATAATGGACAAATTAGTGCAGTGATACTTAAGGAAACTACCAGTAAGACCTAATTTTAAATGATTTAGAAAGCTGCTGACTAACTTGGAAAAAAATGAATGCATGCAAAATGGGCAGTACTTGACTGAAACCTGATTCTGTTTGTGAACTCTGTGCCAGCTGTATTTCTAAGGAATTACAAGCTGAATACTCAGATACAGTTGAGAGTTTTTTGTTCAGGTGTTTTGGTAATCAGAGTGATGAGTCTTAGGAGCATTCGGATCTTTTTTAGTGAGCCAAATTTTTCACATTACCTGCATAAACTTATTGTGTGAGGAAATTTAATGATAGGTTATATTAAATGCTATTAAAAATCAATTCCAGTCTTTTTGTTTTTAGATTTTGGTACAGAAATGTTATTTGAGAATTTGTTGGGTGTGTAAAAAAAAGTTATCCACTTACACATCTTTGAAAAGAAATGTAATAATTCATTTCCTTTATTTTACCGAGTAATGGTATGACAAAAATATTTATTTTGTATTTTAAAAGACTTAGTATCTTAATGAAATTTATTGTTCTGGATTTATTATTTTATTAGCTAATTGTTACTAATGTGAAAAGTGAGAGTGTTACCGTTACACAGAATAATCCTCTAAGTAAGGAAACTTGTTTAATAAAGAGATTTGTGATACTGGCACAGGCTTTTGTATAAGTATTGCTCTCTCAGCATGGTCCTGTATTATCTTAGCGATTCTGTGATGCATTTATGCAGAGCATTTTTATAACAGGATAAGAATATTAGCCACAGCAATTATACTTCAATAGGATTGTAGTAGTATATTTTACAAAAGTATACCAGTGCTTCTTTTCTATAAAATTATTGATAGGTATCCTTTACTGCTAAGTTTATGTTATTGTCTTAAATAATATGATAAAAAGATTTCTTATCATATTTGGTATTTAATATGATAGTCACTGGAAAATGGAATCTGATATTATAGTTCTTTACCCTTCTGCCTCTAATACCACAACTCCCTTCACAGTGAGGTAAGGGTTACTAGAGAATTCATTCCAGGAAAATTATGTGAGGCACAGTAACTGTCACGGAGTGCATAACTTCTGTGAGGTTATTGGAAAGGCACAGCTAGGGTAAGTTCTACTTGTTTTGTCTTAAATTTGAAGGTAGACTACCTAGTGATTTTTAAAATAGCAAAATCTGAATCCATTGCAAAGAAAATGTCATCAAAAATTGATTAAATTACTGTTCTCATAAAAATGTTATTGGTATTCTGTTATATTGGGGATGTTTATGACAATGAAGTTAATTGGTAACCGCTTTTCTGTTTAAAATATCCCTGACAGTCTTTGTGAGTTATCCAAGGAATTTTTGTCAAATATTGAATTAATGATAAGAGTATGAACTTATGGCATAACATTCTTTGCTCATTTGTATATGTGTTATTTAAGAGTAAATGTATAAGTATTAATTATTTCTGCATCTATTTGAACAGACTGGTTTTTGAAAAAAATAAACTATATTGTGAATAGAACATATT
>NW_012153062.1:16549759-16551523 GCF_000956105.1 Propithecus coquereli | reverse complement strand
AAAAAATTAGAGAATAAAAATTAGAGCTCTTTAGAACAATACTGAATTGAATAGGTTGTAACACAGTCATCGCTTAAGTATTTTAAGAATATTGAGAATCTTGTAGATTAGATACGCTAATGGCCTTGTTCTCTTCATTGCTTGTTAATTCTGTGAAAATCAAGAGGAGCATATTAAGAAGGTTGCAGTTAAATCACAATGTTAACTTTTAATTGAAAATAAACTAAAGTACAGCTTTGATTTGTTAGCTTACTTTATTAAAATAGATTTTGACTCTTTATAAAGAAAAAATACCACAAACTCTTAAATGCTTACAAAATTGGTATTTATCAAATGTTTATGCAGTTGATGATATTACTAGACATTTTTTGCACTGTTCTTAAGAACACCTTTTCAGTGCTTTGTTTATTGCTTTAATACTTTTAATATTTCCCCCATAGAATATTCTCTTGAGATGTTGTTTTAATAATCTGGTATTGTTCATGTCTGCATTGATGGTTGAGGGCTTTATTTTTCTTCTTGTTAAAGATATTTTCCATTTGACTTCTCAAGTAGGCTGCTATTTGACTCCCTAAATGAATGAAGATATAAATTTAGTGATTATTACCAATGTATAGGTTTTTATTTAATGCGTAATTATTATACGGTTGTGTTCTGTAGATTGTTTTCATGTGATTTAATATATATTTAAGCCCTCCATAATTAAAGCCATGCCTTCATGTTTGGCATTATTCAATTCTTGTAAAAAGATTCTTTTATTGTTTAGTGTGATCATCATTCATTATAATATATCAGTGATTTTTTTATACTTGCCTACTTTTATTTAACCTATAAAATAAAACTTTATTACATGTACTTTTGTCTGATAGGAAATATAGAAGTTTTTCATTGACATATCTTAAATGACAGTTTTAAGTATATATACTGCCCTCTTAAAATTAAATTTGTGTTACAAGTAGAAACATTTTAAAGGAATAAAAAAGCTAGTTTGTATGTAAAAAAGATTTGCTACTACATAGCAGAGTTACTGACTTTGATTGGCCTACTATCCTACTTTTACTTAGATTTGTTTCTACTAAAATTCATAAGGCAAAATATGTATTACTTCTTGGCCAGGGTTTAGCATTGTCTTGTTTCAGTTTTTGGCTGAAAATTATTAGGCTCTGTCTGTTATCTAAACTTTTAAATAATTGCATTTGTATAAGACTTAAGCATCTGTTGATATTCTCTCCTTATCTCCTTTTCTATTAAAATCTGAAACTTAGATAAACTTTTGTGGTAATTTTACTATTTTAATTTGTCATCATTAATTTATATACATTGTGTAAAGATTGAAAAAAGATTAAAATATATATATATAATCCTAAAGAAGCATAGGCTTTCAGGTAGGGATCTATAACATGTATCAATAATTAAAGTGGCTAGAAAGTCAAACAAAATGTTAGGAAGAATTCCATGTATCAGTATATAATTTGAGCTAATAGTTAAAATTATCATTAATGTTCCTTACCAAAGTTAACTTTTAGGCAGTATCATAACTATGCCACTCTGAATTTTTAAAGCTCTTTGAATATTAATTTCTCCCTTATCAAATTGACTTTTTAATGCTGAGTACTTATTAAAGATTCACTGCTTTTCATCTTTGTAACATATAATAAAAAATTGGGGGAATTTAAATGTTAAATTCCAGGTTAAAATTTTTCGAAATCACCTATTATGTTGGTATAGAAACAGCTTTAAAAGTAGGCCTTCAGTCCCCCCCCC
>NW_012153062.1:16539971-16549512 GCF_000956105.1 Propithecus coquereli | reverse complement strand
TTTTAATTCTAAGTAAAATAATCAAATTCCTCTTGATTTTTCAAAATATAATCCAAATACCTAATGATGTATTTGCTTGTTTAGCTGAAAGGCAGGTACTTCAATCTTTGGAGTTAACTTATGTTCAAGAGCATATTAATATAACTAAAACTTCTTAAACAAACTTTATTCATAGGGACATTTATAGGGTATAGTAAAGATCATAAAGGTAAATTTGAATGAGGAAATCTTGATTTTAGGCAGCCTTGTCACCTTTCTGTGTTGTACAATTTTTAGTTTTCCCAAGGCCACAAGATGGTACCAAGCCAGAATGATTCAGTTGTTGACATTATCCTGCTTCTCACTCCCAGTTTTGATAAATAAGATTAAGATGTGCAGTACTAGGGAATTCTTGCTATGTAAAAGAATTCTTTTGAGAGTCCTATTAAAATAAATGTCATACGCTAATTGTCTTTTTAAAAATCTGATGTTTCATCTGTGGGTACAATCTCTTGAAGTATGCTTTGCTTTTGTGGTTCAGAGCAACTACTTTCTTACCATGAAGGTAAGGGCTTGGATTTACTTTAATAATTCACAGTATTTATAATGCCTTAGGTTTTATTTTCAAGATGTTATTTTTGGTTTCCTACAATGCCACAGAGGTTATTATGGCAGCACATGTAGTTTTAAAAATTGGACAGAACTTCTGGTACTGAGTTTCCCAAAATTACCAGACCAAAGATACGCATTTGCTTGCATTAGTCTTAAATCTGCATTTTTAAATATTTGATTGTGTTTTATGCTTTCCAAGAATAATTTTACCTGTAAGCATAATTCACCTAGTTTACCATTAACTTCTGAGCTTTAATTCTATTAATTTTAGGTCAACAACCATTTATTAAGGCCCTACCTTGAGAAATGTACTGTTATATAAGGACTGTCCTCATTGTGTTCATGAGAGAAACAGATATTTGCACAAATAATTGTAATATATAAGGCATATTATAATGACATGCCAAAATAAAGTGTAGGGGAAAAGCTGTGGAAATACAGGTAGGCGGAGTGAATTCAAAATGGGTAGTATGGAAAAAGAGACTCCATTTAAGCGCACCTGAAGGCAGAGGAGGATTGCAGGATGTAGTCTCTTTTGATGAGGAGGAAAGTTCAAAGGTAAAGGCTTAGGGAAACAAAGGTGGGTGTGTGGAGAATATGAGTGCACAAGAAGTGGAAGGAGATAAAACTGGGATTTTAGTTTGGGATATGTTTATAAAGAGCCTGCTCTGGTAAGAGACTTTCATGTAGGCCATAAAAAGTTGTTGGTATTTTCAGCTGAGAAAGTATTACCTTTAATTGCTAGCATTCAAAGTGGTATAAGCAATAAACTAGAGTGGGGAACTACTGGAAGAAATAGAAACCTAATAGAAGGTCTGGATGATAATCCTTGGTGAGAGGCAATGGCAAGAGACAGATATCTGTGAGAAATTTGTAATGGCGGGATATATAATTTGGCATTTGACTGAATGTGAGGTAGAGAAGAGGGAGCTAGGAATCAAAGCCTAGAACCAGGGTTCTAGCCAAGTCATTATTCATTCATACCATTAGCCTGTTTGAGAGCAAGGGAGAAGAAATGAGCCTATTTTTCTGAGGATACCTTTTTTTTTTTTTTTTTTTTTTGAGACAGAGTCTCACTGTGTTGCCCAGGCTAGAGTGCCATGGCGTCAGCCTAGCTCACAGCAACCTCACACTCCTGGGCTCAAGCAATCCTTCTGCCTCAGCCTCCCAAGTAGCTGGGACTACAGGCATGCGCCACCATGCCCGGCTAATTTTTTTCTATATATTTTTAGCTGCCCAATTAATTTCTTTCTATTTTTTGGTAGAGACGGGGTCTCACTCTTGCTCAGGCTGGTCTCGAACTCCTGAGCTCAAACAATCCGCCCGCCTTGGCCTCCCAGAGTGCTAGGATTACAGGTGTGAGCCACCGCGCCCGGCCCCTGAGGATACTTTTGAGGTGCATACCTTAAATCTGAAGAATACCAGTTGCTCCCCAAATTGCTTCAAGTTGATATGTATAGTTTTTAATGTGATATTTTTGAAAAAATATAATTTAGCTTCCTTTATAGATGTTTTAAACATGTTCTTGAGTATGTACCTGCATATGTTTAAATGATATTCATGGTTTTTTCAAATGCTTATATGAAGTTAAAAATTTTATTATGTGGGTTTCAGGCTATATGGTCTAGGTTTTTGATATTTAGATTTTATGTGAGTTTTTTAAATATATAGAGTAATCAAGAAGGTGTAGAAGTCAACTGTTATAATCTGGTTAGAGGAAAATCTTTATTTTGTTAAAGAGTACTTTTGTCATGCTTAGACCTTTTGAGATATTCTTCATTGTTCAGGGCCATTTTAGTAACATTCTTAACAGCTCTTTAAACAAATAATTTGATATTCTTCGGTTTCCTTAGATACCAGCCTGCCCCTTTCCAGAAAGTTTAGGAATATCTATGCCCTCATTTTTAAAAATTCGTTGCAGTTTGTCTTCACTTTAGCTTTCTCTTTCGTTATCATAAACTTCTAATATATATTTATCTTACTGGTACATAGAAAATTTCCCTGCTTCATTTTGTTCCTTAGAAGAATAACAAAATCATTTCCTCAGTAGTTTTTCAGCATGAAGAGCTGAAAGCAATAGCAATAGTTTTTAGGTTTTATGCTGATCCTTTGTATCATGTTAATTATGGGTGACAAGCCTGAACAACATCTGAAAACACCCATCAGCACCCATCCATCAGTGATTAACTCAACTCTCAATACATTTTTGAATGAATGGCTATCATTGATGATAAAATGAAGATCACGGTACGTTGTGCTAGAACCTAACCAGTTACAGATTCCTGTCGTGGATAAGGGAATGATAAGTTATAATAAAAGCACTGTAATACTGATCTTTCTGTTTTAATCCAAAAGTATTCTTGCTTCCATATAATAGAGAAAATTTCTGTGATGCAGTTATAGTGCTTAATAAAGCTTCATACATGGAAAGCTCTCCGTTGGTACTGATTATTATCTTCTTTGTTGATGTAGATTAAATCTGGTGGACACTGGTTCACTTATTTAAGCAGCCCGTGTCTTTTGGCATTTATTTTCACTCTTCAGATTTTTTCTTTCATTTTTTTTTAGGAGATCCTTTTTTCTTTTCTCAGGTCTACTCAGGGTTTTCTATTATTTTTTCTTATAGGATTTTCTATTATTGTTGCTACCTTCCTTAGATGATGAACCAGTGACTGAGTTGACTGGCTTTTATCAAAATTGATGTTCTGATAATGAAACGAAGTGTTGATGTCTACCTCTCCACCTGAAAATATCAGTACTTTTTGCTTCTGCTTTTGAAGATTAATGATGTTTCCCCATCTTACTCTTATAATTTGATTCTTGATCAAGTAACTGTACAGAAAACATGCACATAGGATTTTTTTTTTATGGTTCTCCCTGACCTACAGTCACAGCTTCAAAATCCCCAAATCCCTGCCCCCAAATCATCCCAAACATTAGGATCCTCCCATGTATTAACAGCTTGAAAAGGAAGTCAGTAGAAGATACTTGTCAGAACTGTGTCCTGGTGTGATGGCGTGTTTCTCCTTTTTTCTGAAAGGATCAGTCATGCCGAAGACATAGATATGCGTAAGGTAATCAGCATGAAATACAGGGAGGTTAACTAAATATGTTTGTTGATACTGTAGTGTGAATTTTACTTTGTTTATTTGGTTAAAGAAACTAAAAATATAACAAATCCCTAAAAAGTCGTTTTTAATGTTTGTAAGATAAAGTATATAAAGTTTTGACTTTTTTTTTAACAGATCCATGGTCTAGTCACTTATCAACCTGTGAAATAGTATCATTTAATGTTTTTATATAAATTTTTAGCAAAGATGGTCCAAATTTATAGTATCTGAGACATTTTCTGGTGTGCAAGGAGCCGTTCTTCCACAATTCCTGTCTTCAGTGTATAATTACATATCACAGGTGAATTATTTCTGTCTTTTATTAGTGAAATGGTAGTGTTTTTAGGGGACGATTGTCTACCTTCCAAACTGTCTTCTAGTGACTAATATTAAAATCTTATTAAAATATCATTATATTCTTGCATTCACAGCAGAAGACTACTATAAATTGCATTATATGAAACTGAATAGCAACAATGGTTTGATTTAAAGTATTAATAAAATCTAAATTTATACTAAACTGTAGGGTTTTGAGGGTTTAATTTAGTGAAATGCTACAATTTCTTGTGTTTAGTTTGATGACTATTATGTGAGAAGTGCATTTTACCAAATTAGAACAGACATATATGTTATAACATTTACAGAGTCTAATTATTAAAACCTGTTAAATATCATATTTAATATTTAGATATCTTTCTGCAAATGAGTTGCTTAGAGTTATTGTTAATGTTTGATTCATATATTAAAATCGATTGAGTTGCAAACGCTGGTGTGAGGGACAGTGGAAAGTTAGGATTTCAAAGTAGCCATGTTTTTTCAGCAGCCTCCATAAATCGTAAATACTAAAAAGAAATAGTCTACCATGCTGTGTGCATTATATAAGCAGCATAGTTTTTCAAATTTTTTGTTTGTTTGTTTGTTTTGCAAAGCAAGGGTGAAGTATAATTCCCAGTGCGAAGTTTACTGGCATTTCCTATAGAGGTGAGATAAAGCCCATAGTTGACTGTCGAACTGCAGTGCCAATACTCCTCCTGTTATTTTTGGAGGAGAAAAAAGATTTGGATTTTAATTGTTCCATTATTTGTTCTGAATGGGGATAAAAGTGTTTTCTATACATATGTTGCCCTCTATCTAAACAATTTCACTGTTAAGAGGAATTGTACTGATGAAAACTATTTTTTTTTTCAGATTTAAAATATTACCAGGAAAATGTGTAAATATGGAAGCCTACTTTGTCAAAAAGTTTTGCAGGAAAAAATTATCTAGTATTTTTAGTGTACTTTGAAAATGTCTAATTGGTTTTTTACACAATCCCAAGCTTTTATTTAAAAGTAAAATTATCGACTATATTTAATATATTCATATAATTTCATATTTTATAATGCTTTAAATGAAAGTTCTAAATTATTTTAAGTATTGTAAATTATAATAGTATTTGTAGATACTACTAAAATCTAAATATTTTAATGAAAACATTATCAAAGAATTATTCTACTGGAGTTCGGTCCTGAGTTGCAGGATTTGTTTCCCCTATAATTGTGAAGGACAATTCTGCTTCCTCAGTCTTAAAATGAGGAGACTCAGTGGTTTTTAAAACTCTTCTTTGAGGAATTATTTGACTTCTATAAATGGTGAAAATAATAAGGTATCTTATGCCAAACAGTGATAAGTTAAACTTCCTGAAAAAGTAGTCATTTTGTTTTCTGTCATAAATCGACACTATAATATTTAATTAAACATTTAATTAAAAAATAGTCCTTCTTAGAAAAAAATTCCTTGAAAAATCCCCATTTTAGTATTTCTCTGAATTAGTTTCCAATTTTAAAAAATTATGTTTCTGTTTCACACTTGAGTTTCTGAATTCCATCCACTTTTCTTTATCCTTTCACTGTTCATATACATCACTTCCCACAGTTGAGTTTATTCATTCATGCCTCCCTCCCTTCCTCTCTCCTTCCTATTTACCTGACTTCCTTCCTTCCTTCCTGTTTATTATGTGCTAGCTCTTTGTCAGGCATTATGCAAGGGTTATACTCACTGGTAAGGTAGCACTCACTGATGTTGCGGATGTGAAAGCCATAAAGTCTTTTTTCAGTTATCTCACAGTCTTTTGACAATGATACTTCAGATACTTTGTGATAGTGGTAAGCACATCGTACTGTGGACAGAAATGGCACTGTATCCCTGGAGTGTGATGGACTTTTAGAGAAGGAGCCAGTTAGATAGTCAAGTGATGGACCTTGACTGAGTCTTGCAAAAGGAATAGTAGTTGGCCAAGGGTCAAATGGCAGAGGGGATGGTACCCAGAAGGAACTGCATAAATATGCCAAGAAGGGTATAGAGGTGAGGTTAGGCTTCCTATGCTCCAAGAACATAAAATCAAATTATCATAATATTTAAAAAAGAAAACCGGGAAGTAAATAAAGGATGGCCAGTCTTTAGACATGTTAGCTAAAAAGAAATCCATTAAAAATATTAATATTTTCCAGAAAGTTGGTTAGTTTATTGTACATTCTGTGTACTAATCTCCAGGATATTACACTATTCATCAAAATCAGGATCAAAGCAATGGGCAAAAGCCATGGTCTGTAGGAGCACACATTCTTCTTCATTACATTAAAGTAATTTGTTTTTTGTGCACTTGTCTCATTTCTGTATCTTCTGCATCACTGTATTGCTTGCAGTACCAGCCTCAGTACTTTGAACAAATTATGCATCCAGGAAAATTTTTTGGCTTGGTTTGAAGAGACTTAGGTTGAAGAAAGATAAATACTGAAAATTTTAACAAAAGACATATTAAAAATAGTTTAAAAGCTTAAATGATGAAGAGTCTTAAGGTAACCCAGTAACAACTCCCATACGAATGACACAGGCCATACAAAACATAATGGCCATAGGAATCTGTGGAGTGGGAGGTTTTTTCTGGTTTGAGACAGGTTGGTTTTTTGGCCACAGGTGGTTTTTAAACTGTATCAAGTCTATATTGAATTTTCTTAGGTGGAAAGGGGAGAAATGCTTTCTATGTGGATTAAAAAATCTTGAGGAAAAGTCAATTGAGAGCAAACTGATTATTCAGAATTACTGAGCAAATAAGTTTGATAGAAGCAGAGGGTTGAATTAAGTATTTTTGAAGTTAGATCTGTTTGGGCTCTATCTCTAGCTTTGCCTTTTTAATGCCTCCCGCCTTTTTTTTTTTTATTTGTTATCTTTTCAGTTTACCATTCCCCTTCTTTTCTAGCCCTGAATTGCAATTTTCTTGTTAAAACAGAGATAATAGATTTGTTGTGATAAATTGGAGTGAGGTAATAGCATATGTACTTATGGGGAAAAAACAGCAGTTCTGAGATCAGCTTTTATCAAGTCATAACCCCAGATGTCTTCTTCTTACATATAAAGTTATTTTTAGGATTGATTTAGTCTTATGCATTTTTATGGTTTAGAGTTAAATTAGGAATAATAATCTAATGGAGGTTGGTTTTTTGAAGAAGTTTAGAGAGAAAGGTTAGGGCAGAGGGAATGAAAAGAATGGGAACCCTTTGGTACGACAGGGGGACACCTTTGTCATTTGCGGCGAGTGTGTCTTGCTCTTTTTCTGTGAACCTGCATCTTGCTCTTGCTCTGTAATCCTATCTTGTCCTTCCTCAATAAACTTCATTTCACGCTTGGGGGGAAAAAAGAGAATGGGAAGGAGGTTGAGATATTTCAGGATATGAATCAATACAACAGTGAATGTATACCATTTTAAAATGAAGTACTTTGTGTTGACAGAACTATATTTTACCCAAACTTAAGATGAATAATGTTGCAGACAATTTTTGGTTTTAAAAACTATTTGAGACTGGGTTATTTAATTTGTGTGTGTGTGTGTGTGTTTGTGTGTTTACATGCACACACATACACATTTAGTAAGCTTGGTTCAAAGAAAATCTGTTATTAGGAGATGTGATTTTTTTCATTTACCATTTCACACTAATGTATTTCTTTGTTATTGTAAGTTAGCAATTGAAGGATATATGTATAATTCATGCTAAATCAGTATATTGGTCTAGAAGGTTTTTCAGGAGAGTAATAATGGAGTAGAGGCTTCTTTAATACATATGACTATATAAAACATTATTAATGTTAACAGATGTTGCACTTTAATCCCCTGAATGATTGTTTGGTACCAGCAGGAGATTTATTAAGGCTGAATTGTGTGAAATTGTGTGTGCGTAAGCTGCTACTTAGATTGTAAAAATGCTATTGAAAACTGTTAAAAAGTTTTAGCTATAATTGGCAGAGAAGTATTAACTGTGCTAAAAGAAGTATGTGTGTATGGTTGGCCCATGCGCCTTAACCTTTTTATCATTTATCTTCTTGTATTAATGTCACTGAATTATTAATTCATGAGCCAGGGTGGGAAGGGTGAAGGCACCATTTAAATGTGTGGCAAATTTATCCTTATCGCTAGAGACATGAAAAAAAGTCATTTTGTGTTATCTGTAAAATGGAAAGGACATTTTAAAATTTCATTTACAGTAATCCACTTCACTTCCAGTAAAACACCTAGATTATTACTACCATAATATAATGCTCTTATTAAAAATTTGTAACCTTCTCCACTCTTTTGTCTTACATATATAATATTGATAGAAAAGCTTATCCTTCATTTATTTTAATGTGATACCTATTAATTGTAGCTTAAAATGTTATTCTTAGGAATGGTATGTTACAGTTTGACTATTAAATTTTAAGAAATGTTAGATGTATAGAAAATGAAAATATTTACTGTAATAGTAGCAATGAAAGCATTTTGATTGAGAGGAGTCTGCATATAGAGAATTGGAAAGCTCTAAAATACTTTTCTTCTAAAAGAAACGTGTGCATTTATTGCAAATTCATAATTTTTTGGAATAATATTGGTGATTTTGGCCTTGTAAAATTTTTAGCTTTATAGAAGAAAGTCAGCAAATTAGAATTTAGCAGTTTCCTGTTGAATACATTGTAGAACTGGGATATATCCAGTATTTCCTGTGGGTGAGTAGCAGTGGTGACAGAAATTTCAGGAGTTAGAAGCCACTTTTACTAACAACCATTTGAAACCATCATACTGGGGGAGAATACCTCAGGGGTCTTGTTCAAACCTCATTACTTTTCAGTCTCCCAGTACTTAACTGTTTTGGTTGGTTTTATATTCTCTCATGCCAAACAAAGTAGTAAGATAAGTTACTACGGTCATGTCCTTTGTTTTCTTTTCTGGAATATCTCCCAAAACACTCTCAGTTGTACATATGGCTCTGTTACACACACACTGAAACACTAATTTGTTTCGGCCAGTAAATAATGTTGCTTTATTTTTCTCATTCCAGCATGGTTAATTTACCTTTACATTAACATTTAAATTAATTTCATAAAATAATAGACTTAAGTTGGTTAGATAATTTTGGCAGATATGGATGGTTATTAGTTCATTACTTGCCTGAACTGCATCCAGTTGTCTTGGTCTTGTGTTTGTTCATCTGTGGTAGGGACTGGCAAACTATGACTAGCTGTCTGTTTTGTAAGTTAAGTTTTGCTGGCACATAGCCGTAGTCATTCATGTATGCGTTGTCTGTGGTACCTTTCACACTGCGACAGCAGAGTTGTGTAGTTGTGCCAGAGGCCGTTTGGCCCTTAAAGCCTAAAATATTTACTGACTGTCCTTTGTAGAAAAAGTTACATGATCCCTGATCTAATATCTCTTGTGTCAGTCTACATAATAGGTTGGTTCTAGTCTTTCCAAATATGATGCAATATAATTGATAAGCTTGAGATTTGAGGAATCACTGATTATTATCATTAGTAGTTATTCTTTTTTTTTT
>NW_012153062.1:16530080-16539571 GCF_000956105.1 Propithecus coquereli | reverse complement strand
TTTTACCAAATGAGGGAGTCTTGGAAAGTAATTCAAGCTTCTAGTCAGTTTTTCTCTGCTTTTTGTAACCTGTTCCTTTTTATTTAACCTCACTGCTTTATTACCACTTTAATGTTCTTTGAAATTTTAATAGAGGTTATAAAATTATAAAGTTGAAAAAACCCATTTCTAAAAACCACATACTTCCCCCACTCGGAGTAGTTAAGAAACACTGAAACATAAAACTTGACAAATTTTAATTTTTAGTGAACTAAAGTTTTGGTTTTGGATTTTTTTGTATTTAACAATCATACAAAATGACTAAGTCTGTTACTGTTTCTTAATTGTTGTGCCTGTGACTATTTCTCTTACCTTCCCGCCTAAATCTCCTAATAGACAAATCAGCCATACCAAAGACACAGAATCTCAGCCTGACACTAGAAGCCAAAGAACCTGTTCTGTTCATTCACTTAGACTATAACTTTATCTTTAATGGTGTTAATTAAGTTAATTATTCAGACATAATTGAGATATTCCTTTAATCTACAGCTCAAGAAAATCTTGTTATTTTGAGTTTTACTTGTGGACGCAGAAATAGCGTAGAACATATAGTTTAATGGGGTCTAACCCCAGCCAAGGCACAAGAACTTGTTCTTTCATGAAGAAGTCCCTGATATCATTTTGAATTTTGATCATCTATTGTTTTTTCAGGAAGACAAAGTATGAAATATGTGAGTTGCATATCTCAGGTTATTACATTATGCCTGCCAATATAATAATCTGTAAGTAGGTTTCCAAAAAATGATTGTATGAAATAGCTACTTTTTTAGATGTAATTTTTAAAATGTGAATAAGAATAACTGCTGAGTCATATTTTGATAGAAGAGGACTTAGTTAAACATATTACAGAAACCCCTAAATATCTTCCTTAAGATTACTTAATGTGAAATCAGGACCATAAGTTTATAATTGGGAAAATAATGGAATTATAGATTTATCATCTATTCCTACCCTCTTAAATAGTTGCTGAACTTGAGACCTGATGCTTGTGAATTATCCCAGCCCTCATATTGGCAGGTTAAGCCAAGATTCTATAGTGTGCTGTTGATTCTGTCTTGGCCTCTTTTCATTAAGATGACATTGGTTGATCTGGGTACATGTTTGTTTTGTTGTTTTTTTTTTTTTTTTTGAGACAGAGTCTCACTCTTTTGCCCGGGCTAGAGTGAGTGCCGTGGCGTCAGCCTAGCTCACAGCAACCCCTAGCTCACAGCAACCTCAAACTCCTGGGCTCAAGCGATCCTTCTGCCTCAGCCTCCCGAGTAGCTGGGACTACAGGCATGCGCCACCATGCCCGGCTAATTTCTTTATATATTTTTAGTTGTCCAATTAATTTCTTTCTATTTTTAGTAGAGACGGGGGTCTCGCTCTTGCTCAGGCTGGTTTCGAACTCCTGAGCTCAAACAATCCGTCCGCCTCGGCCTCCCAGAGAGCTAGGATTACAGGCGTGAGCCACCGCGCCCGGCCTCTGGATACATGTTTTGAGGAAATACGGATCCAGAAACTACTCTTATTCCTCTTCTCATTATTTTGGTATAAAATACATTTATTGCTGTTAAGTTTTGGGGAGTTTAGTAGTTATTATTTAATTAATATTTTGGATCTTAGTCATTTTCATGTGTATTTAATTCTCCTTGGAAGATTATTAACTAAGGTGGCACTATATCTTAATCTGTTTTATTAATATCTTTATAGGACCTAACACAGGACCAATTAATATATAAGGTAAAAAAATAGGCCGGGCCGGTGGCTCACGCCTGTAATCCTAGCACCCTGGGAGACTGAAGCGGGTGGATCGCTCAAGGTCAGGAGTTCGAGACCAGCCTGAGCAAAAGCGAGACCCCCGTCGCTACTAAAAAAATGAAAGAAATGATCTGGACAACTAAAAATATATATATATAGAAAAAATTAGCCGGGCATGGTGGCACATGTCTGTAGTCCCAGCTACTCGGGAGGCTGAAGCAGAAGGATTGCTTGAGCCCAGGAGTTTGAGGTTGCTGTGAGCTAGGCTGACGCCACGGTACTCACTCTAGCCGGGGCAACAAAGCGAGACTCTGTCTCAAAAAAAAAAAAAAAAGAAAAGAAAAAAATATATATATATGGTAAAAAAATGAATGAATAACACTCATTTCAGCAACCAGTATCAAAAATATCTAGGACACTAGATATTCATTTACTTGAATGAATGCAATTATAGTACTACATGCAATTATAGTACTAATATGATCTACTTTATTTTAGAAATAAGATGTAAGTTTAGATAACACTATATATAGGCATAGTTTTCAAGTGAATTGTATCATTTATTGATTACAAAAGGCAATGTGCTATACTTTGCACAGTTTTCTTCAGCTTACTGTGTATTCTTTATAGTTAATTTTTCATATTTGTTTTTTAAGATCATTTGACATATTTTACTCAGATTACCTCATCACATCTAAGAAACTTCTGATGGTGATATAGATAATCTAATATATGACAGATCCTGGGTCATTATTATTTCATTTAGTGGTTGTATATATAGACCGAGAGGGAATTTGAATATTGATTCAGGGAAAGGCTAGTAACAATGATTTATGAACAAAAGATCCAGTGCAGTGAGCCAAATATAAGATTGTATTTTACGACTCACATTGAATTTGCCTGAACAGTGATTAGTCCATAATCTCATGAATGTTAACATTAAAACATTCCTTCCATGACTATTAAGATGCATTGCTAGTTGTTTCGGAGGAAATATTTATATGTTTATTTTTCCAACTTATTATAAACAACTTTCCAGGTAGTTTGGTTGGTAAGATTTATTAGTCTAGAATAATTTGTTAATTTATAACATAATTTAGGCATTTTAAATAGCATTTTAAATGAGTAAAATTAAGATAGCTCAACTGGAAATACTAAAAATTAAGTTAATATTTAGCTATTATTACCTAAGGGGTAATCCTTAGGGATGTTAGTTTTGCTTATGTAAACATTTTAGAAATCAACTCATTCTTTTCGCATTTCATCACTTTCATAATCCCAGCGTGATTTTATTCTATTTCCTTGTTTTATTCTAAAGGAAGATATAGTAAAACATATAAACTTAAGTTTGTCTGATCCACGTAATTAGTGGCGATAGTGATTTAGAACATGGGCTTATTTCCTAGCCCTGCTATTTACTTATTGTCCTGGAGCAGGTTTTTTCATTTTAATATAAAATGGAGATAATATATATTTCTCCAGGTTGTGAAAATTACATGAAATAGAAATTATCTATCTAATTTAGCTGTAATTTTTGGGGAACCTACCTATGTGCCAGTAATTTATGACTAGGTTATTTTGAGCTGGAATGTAATCTCCCTGAGAATGAGGAATTTTGTCTTCTTATTTCTCAGTACTACAGCACAGAATGAGTGCTCAGTAAGTATTTGTGAATGAATAATTTGTTGATAATGGAAAGAATTACTTTCTAGTTAGCCTCGATTGGGATCCAAGGTCTACCACTTACCAGTTGAGTCATCTCAGTTGATTTTACCTCTCTGAGTCTCAGATTTCTGACCTTTATAAGTTAAATTTGGCATTTTTACAAGGATTAGTAACATGTGTCTAATACATTGTTCCACACATAGTAGGCACTCAGGAAATATTTCTAGTCATAGTGCCCATAATTTGTGTTTAGCTCTAAAAATGGCATGGGAATTCTACTGTTACAAAGTTAAGAGGAAATACAATGTCTTTTAAAATTGGACAGGACTGCTATTTAAAAATAACTTCCTTTACCCCAAATGGAGAAAAAGCTGATTTCTGTCTTGTAGGCATGCTATAATTTTTTCTAATAATAAATACAAGTTATTTTAAACAAACGGATTTATACGCTTTTTTTGGGGGGGGTCAGAAAGTTGGTGAAGGTTTCACCTTTTCATGATAGTTTGGACTGGGCATGTAGCTTCATTTTTTTCTTTTGAAACTTCATTTGCAAGTTTATGTTCAATCGTAAAATGTTTCTACATTGGTTTGAAAATGGCAGCTATTTGTTTTTATTATTTCAACTGGATGGATTTTAATGAAGAGAATGGCAGACTGCCCTGTATTGTTCTCTAGTGTTCACAGCCATGAGCCTCTTCTGCATGCTCAGCATGACTCCTAAATATTATAGCAGATAGCAGATGTAATTTACAAGGAGCATTCCTGAACTCTTATTTCTACTCCTTCTTTAAGCTCTCTCAGGACAATTTATTCCTTCACAACGAAGAAGTTTCAGTAAAGGGTAAGACCAATGACGAATATTAAGGGAACTTCAGTATGAATAGATTAAGTACTCTAGACTTGATACCAGTGTCCACAGAAATGTGATGGAGGAAGAGGGTGACTAATGGTTGACCATGTAGTTTAAAATCTCTGTCAGCATTGCCAGCCCCAATCCTATCCTTGCAAAGGAAAGAAAATAAACTCAAACCCAAAAGAATGCCGAATGTCTATAGTTAAGAAAGCCTTTTTGATTATTGATAGCCAGGGTTTACTTAGCTGACTTACTGAAGAAAACCTCTCGGGGGTGTCAATGTTTTCTCTGATGTTAACAAGAAGGGGAAATCTAGCCAGTAAAGATCAGACATAAAATATTTCTGAAAAGTGAATACCCTGATGGAGGTTCAGCAGAAGTGAAATGAAACTGTAATTTATTTTTCATTTTCTAAGCCTCTGCATGGGGCAAAATGGGGTTACTATCATCCTCTTTTGTGTGTTTATTTGTTTTGATAAAATATAGAAAAGCAGCTTTCTTTTATTAGTAAATTCTGTCCCATAATGATTGTAATTTTATAGTGCAAATAAGATCAGAAAGACTGATTTTGTAAAGCTGTCTTTAGTTTTCATTTAGAGTTCACATATATTTAGTGTGTAGAATTTTAGGCTTATCCAAAGCATTAATGTTTCATATTACACAGCATTAGTGCATAATAACAAGGACAAGTGACTTTGGTAGGTCTCATGCTTAGATGGCTCTTTTCTTTCCCTGTTCTCCTTGTGCTTGTAGTTTTGGGTTTGATAGCCAGTGTTCGGTGTAGTTCAGTATCCATGAATAGAAATAAATGATAAAGCTTTAGACAGGAATCTTTATGGTGGCTTTGCTCTTAATAGAATATCAACCGTAGTTAACTAGTTTTAGAAATCTTTGGTTTTATTATCTTTTATTAATTTGAAACATGCTATCTTCTACTTCTTTCATTGGTGCTTATTAACAATTGGGTTTTATTTTTTCTATATTTGCTAAATAAGCATTATCATATAGTAAAACTAAATGTGATTTCCTGGTAATGTAACATAAATATGTGACTTAAAACTGGTTATTGGTGTTTTCCTCTTCAATAATTTTGCTGACAGTTTAAGGCATGGGATATTTAATGCAGCTGATAAATATAAGCACGTTAATGTCTGAAAGACTACAGCTAACTGTACGTTGTAAGTAGTGTATAAAACATTGAGGGCTGTTGGGATTATAAACAGTGCTGAAGCATATTCCTGGAAGTCACTGTTCAGCTTTGGAAGCTTTGGTAGTAATGGTGCATTAATTGACTTTTTACATGACAGAGTAACAGGATACTTAGATCTAAAAAAAAAAAATCCTGAAAGAGGTTTGGTAGACAATGGCTTGTGGTTTATAGAAACAAGATTAGGACGAAAATGTTTAATCTTGCGACTTGAAGGATAAGGAAAAAGCAGAGGTAGAGTAGGTTGTATGTTAGAAGTAGTTTGAATTTTTTAAAATCATAATCATTTATAGTTTAAGTAGAAATGTGCTTTTTCTGTTTTTACTAAGAAACAAACTGTTACATAGCATTATCGAGCATTATCTAATACCTCCACACTCCCAGTTCCTCCCCTTCTCTGAAGTTCTTGCAAAAAGGTTTTCTAAAAATCTAGAGAAAACCAGGTTACTAATGTAGGGAATCACTTAAAATAATCTTTTCTGTTTTTTGAAAGGATAATTAATGGGCCTTTTCTGGTTTTATTCCTTGTTTTTGTTTTGCTTTGTGAAATGCTGTTATTGAGCTTCCTTCTGCAGGTAGTTACAGCATTTGAGGGACGAATATATTAGCTACATCTATGCCAATGAGTGTCGTTTGGCTCCAGTTTGATTTAGGAGCAATGCTTTCTCGGGATTAGTTTCATCATATTTGATTATTTATTCATTTTATTCTTGGCTGATTTGGGCTTGCTAAGTATTTCAGTTTTCAGTAACATCTGTTTAATGGAGAGTTGTTTTAGATTTGGATCACAGCAGTAAAATCTTAGTTTTCAAAATTGCACTTAAAGTTTGAGCTTTTCGAAATAATTTTAGTTGATGTGAGAATGCTTAGGTACAGGTTGTAGAATAAGAAAAATAAATTTGATATTCTTTTTACTTACTCATTGCGTGGACAGTTTGACTTCAGCTTTATTTGCATGATTTCAGATATTCCAGTGCCTGTTTCTATTTGTCATTTACACTAAGTCTCATAATTGACTGGAGTGTACTTTTTAAATCGAATTACATATTCTCAAACCTTAAGAATACACTGAATTTTTAGTGTATAAAAATCTGTTCATGAAGTATTCTGTCGTGGCCAAAGACCACAATAGAGGTCTTGGTTGTGTGGTTTCCTCCTCCTTTTCCCCTCACTACCAGAGGTTTTCCTGTCTTGGCAGCTGTTTCCTACAAGGCAGTCATCAGTCCCTGATTTCTTCCTTCCCTTTCTTCCCACAAACAAGGACTCTTTGAAATAGCTGATGACCAAAGACAGACTGATCTTGGATCACTTTAAGAAAGGGGAAATGTGATCAAGAGTTGTGCATGTGGGCAAGCTGCCTATAGGCATTAGCTCATTGAAATAAAAGTACCAATTACAACTAAAACTGGACAGACAAAATTCCTTGCTTCATTGTGGAGCAATCCAAAGGCTGACAATTTTATTTGTAGCAATAATGCACCTCATCCACACATTTAAATTATTCTGATTACTTGATCAGATCATTAAACTGTAGGATATATGAACTTGTTCATTGATTAGCCTTTTGGATGTGACAGACAATGAAATTATCTGACTTTTTTTTATGCTTTATACAATAAATTTCAGTTTTAAGGCAGGTATTTTGCTACACCAGTTGTAAACTGCAGGTTTACTTTTGTTTTTTTTTTTTTTTGGTTTTAGTTAGTTTTGAGGAGTCTGTGGGAGCTCAGAGTGAAAAACGAACAGAGCCAGCCATCTAGTTCTGCAAGGATGTGTACCATACGTCTCCATCAGATAAATTTTTGACGTATCATTCTTCTTTTTGTATTTTTGGCATTCAGACGAAGAAGCTTGCTCTTTCCTTTGTTTCTTTGGACAGAGAAGCATCTGAGGTGTTTTCTGAACTGTGTAATACCAATAGTGACACCCCTCTCCATCATAATACCTAAGTGTTTTCAGCGTTTTCAGAGACAGCTAAAACTTGGGGTGGATTGTGGATCATGGAGGGATATATCGGGAAGCAGTTGTATCTCTGAAACTATGGGTATGATAAATCAAACTTCTTATTACAAAAATATCTTGCTGGTTTCATCTGTGGTTTTTATGGATCTTTATATTTAAACACTAGATAATTTCAGATTAACTTTTTCATTCTTTTTGGTATGTTTGTTGATAAAGCAAGATAGTATCTTTTTAGTGCAAGTGTTACAGACCATTTATTATTTGACTACTTTCCCATTGAAGTTACATTACAGAGAGCTGATAGTAGCATGTAGTGAGTTAATAGGATCCCATATGATACATGAAGCATGTAGCAAATGTAAAGAAGGTCAGGTAATGTGAGAGAACTCAGAGTTATCAGGAAACTTATTTTCTAAATTTTCTTTATGCTTTGGTGACAGCATCAAAGTTATAATAAGTTTGTTTCATCTGAGTTATACCTGAGAATTGAGCGAGAAGAGTCCCTTCACTGCTCCACTTGATAAAATTCTTTAGTTGCAGCAGGTGAAGGGTGGCTTGAGAAAACTTGGTAAGATTATTACTTAGAAGAAAATAATAGGAAACTATTATGTAAGATGTCCCTTTAAAGGAAGAATTTGTAATTTCTTTACCCTCAGAGGCTAGACCAGGAAGCTAGATATATTGGAGAACTGCCTTCATTTTATGTGTATTATAAGGCTAATATTTATTCTGTGACTCCTCAGGCAACCCTAGAAAGAAGTTAAACACTTGGACAGGACCCAGCAAATGACCTGGTCTCAGAATCCTAGGAACCAAGAAACGCTTAGATTAAGTAGCAATTCTGAAGTTTTTGTACACTTTCCAGTTTGGAGAACTGGATCTGTGAGGGCTAGTCAAAATTAGACTTGACTCTGGATTTGTATTTTTTGCCACCGCCTCCCCTAGTTTTAAAAAAAAATGGTGATGCAACTTTGGAGATACAGTTGTCATGGTCTTTGGGTTTTTATTTGGGTCCAGTGGACTCAAGGATATAGGTTTGATCTAAGAAGTTACACCTTGCTGTAAGCAAAACCAGTATATGAAATCTAAAATTTTAAAATGAGATCGTTATGAGACAATCACTTTATTAAACTGTTTCCTCTATGAGTAACTAGAAGTCAGAGAAATAACAATTTGATTTGTGATATTTAGGAATGTGGCATTTTCACAATGCCTTTATTGTATAAATAAAAATACACTCATGTTAATAATTGTACAACTTTGTATAGAAAAATAAACACTTTATATCTCTAATCTATCTGGCAATGTAGATGGATAAATTAATAGATGATATTGCTGTTACCATCAGAAACAAAACCAGAAAAAGCATATGTATTTATAAAATTTTGTTTAGAGATATTAATACTAAAACTAGTACTTTAATAAGAAGATTAGTTATGTGTCATAGACAGATATATTATTCTAGGATGACTTTCTAAGTTTTTCATGCTTTTCTAAAAAAAATCATTAGGTATTTATGTGATTCTGCTATGAATGTATATGTTACAGTTATCTATAAATGCTTTTTGGGCTTTGACTGTTTTCAGAATGTAAGGCTCAGATATCCAGTGTATAGGAGCAGCTTGCATATTGGCTATAGAATCAAAATATATTTTATACTCAGGAGGGGGCAGTGGGGAGAGAGAGAGTTCTTGTTGTTATTTTTGCTTTTTTTTTTTTTTTCCCCAATGTGGAAGGACTATGGAGTAAATGATGGATTTGTTTGTTTTTCAGATATGAAGATCAATGATGCAGACTGCTGGTTTCGATGAGGCTGGGCATTTATAACTAGATTCATTAAGGAATACAAAGAAAATATTTAAAGGGATCAATAATGGTGTCTTCTGGTTGCAGAATGCGAAGTCTGTGGTTTGTCATTATAATCAGCTTCTTACCGAATACAGAAGGTAAGATGCAGTTTAAATTTTGTTTTTAAATCCAAGAGAACTTGAACTATGAGATCTTCTTTATGTGGAAGTGGCCAGA
>NW_012153062.1:16523201-16529415 GCF_000956105.1 Propithecus coquereli | reverse complement strand
TTTTTTTATAGTGCTTCTTTTTTTATGTTGTCTGTTATCTCTAACTATCTATCTATATATATTCCTTATAATGTGAAAATTTGCAGAAATATAGTAACTATTTTCCTGTACTTAAAGAGGTATAGAATGCACTGTTGCTTTAACAACTTTTTAAATCTAAAAATAGTAGTGAGTATATTTTTCAAGACAGACCTGATTTTTAAAGAAATAAATATACTTTTGAAACTTAATGAAATAATTGGAACCATCGTTTCTTAACTACTGTGTAGATTTTCTGGTATCCATTATTTCCTTACTCTTAAATATTATTTCCATATGAAAGTAACAGCTATTGAGGTGCTTTTTAGAGCTAGAAGTTAATATGGAGCTAAGATGTGTAAATTTTATAGGTAGTTGATAGTGTTGGTTATGGTATTCAGCATGAAAATTTATTAATCTTGTAAAATTTGTGAAGAATACGAAATCTCTGAGAAATGCATGTAAAATATAATAGATTTTTAAAAATTCCAATTAAATATTCACGAAAAGTATTTTAGAATTTAAAAATTGGTTTTATATGATCCCATTTATATCTTAATAAAATGATAGGTGAAGAAAAAGAGGCATCCTGTTAACTAAAAGATAGAAGCTTATTATTCCGTTGTCTTTGTAATAAGCTTCAAATGTTAACATTTTAATTTTGCCAAAAGAATTTTACTCGAATTGCTCTTTCTTTTTTTTTTTTTTTTTTTTTTTTTTAGACAGAGTCTCACTGTGTTGCCCTGGCTAGAGTGAGTGCTGTGGCATTAGCCTAGCTCACAGCAACCTCAAACTCCTGGGCTCAAGCGATCCTACTGCCTCAGCCTCCTGGGTAGCTGGGACTACAGGCATGCGCCACCATGCCGGCTAATTTTTTCTATATATTTTTAGTTGTCCAATTAATTTCTTTCTAATTTTAGTAGAGACGGGGTCTCGCTCTTGCTCAGGCTGGTTTCGAACTCCTGAGCTCAAAGAATCTGCCTGCCTCGGCCTCCCAGAGAGCTAGGATTACAGGCGTGAGCCACCGCGCCCGGCCTTCGAATTGCTCTTTCTAAATTTACGTTTCATCAATTTCTCCTTGTCCTTCCAGTCCCCTGCATTCAATATATTTATGTAACTTAAAAATATAATTTAATTAAATAATAAATTTGGAAATATTTACAATAAGAATTTCTCTTTTCAGAAAGTAAATAATATTTACTTGGACTTGAGTCACCCTGGAAAGTTACAGATGGATTAATATTTTCAGATGACATTGCTCTTTGCTTTGGAACTAAAGATACATCAAATCTAACATTAAAATGTAATATATCTGAATGAATAATACTGAAATGATAAACACTAAGCAGGAACTATGTTTGATAATATTAATCTCTTGCTTAGATTGTTGTGAAAATCTTGTGTATAGTCTTATTATTTTGCATCTGGTTTTTGGGGAAAAACTAACTGGATTCCTGCTGTTATATTGGAATGTTTTTATACATTTAAAAAAGATTCCAGGTGTGGACCAATGGCTCATTAGTCCACATAATGAAAAAATTTCCAATCAAGATAGAGACCACTTTGCTGGCACAGTAGCTTGACTCAACAGGGGGCTAGCAAACAGAGACTTTTTCACGAGATGCTGCAGCTTTATTTCTCGTGTCAGCTGTCAGGTCAGGATTCATACCTGCTCTTAAGAGAAATTTCATTTTTGGCGCATCAGGCCAGGGGGTGGGGTGTTGCTTTTGAAGCAATTCCCTCCTATGGGTAAAAAGAACCTGGGAGGAACCCACACTGCTAGCTGTAAGAGTATACACAGTTAATGCACACTGTTAGAACATTGATCCAGCATCACATGGGTTTGTCTTAAAAAAGTTTTACATGACATGATAGGCCTTTATTGCCAGAAAGCTGATCATGCTCTGAACGCCTATAGAGAAAACCAATCAAAGTTAGATATTAAGGCATAGGAAGGAAGATATAAATTAATCATTCAACCATTAAGTTTCTTTGTGGCCCTTATGTGATTGTTACCTTTTAAAATCTATTTATAGAGAGATGAGTTTTTTTTTTTTTAAACCAGTTTTCTAGGTTCTTACAAATAATAAACTCAAATAAGTTTTCCTAGGTGGTTGTCTCCCTCTTTTCTCATTTATTGACTAAATTGAGCCTGGTACTTAGGATTCAAAATTGCACAAGGCGGAATTCTTAACCTTGAGGAGCCTCATGGTCTTGTGCAGGCGTTGAAACCTCAAATACCTATTGATACCAATTAACTCAAATTACATTGTTGCTTATTCTTATTTCAAAGGAAAATGTTATATCATGTATAAATGCCAGGTATGCCAGACATGTCCTTACATATTTACTTTCCATAAATCAAGAAAACTTAAGAACATAGCTGTAGAAATAATATCTTGCCAGCTTTTACTTTTAAATTCTCTCTGCACGTTTTATAATGATTTTTGAGTAAATGTTATCTCATTGAAAAATGATATGTGTCTGTAGTTTCTGTTTATTATCTGGGTAGAAGAAAAAAGGCCATCTAGGGGTTAAATATGAATTAGAAAAAACTCTTTTTGGCACTTGAATATTTCCTTTAGAATGTTCTGAATTCGGTAGAAGGAATAGTAACTTTATTCTCCAAGGTTAAAATTCAGAAGGATTAAAATAATGCAGACTACTATATTCATTCCTTTTTTCTTTCATTCTGTCATCTACATACACATAAAATATGTGTACATATATACGTACATATACATATGCACACACATGCACATACGCACGATATGTCATCTTCACAAGGGCAGGGATTTTTTGTTGTTGTTAATTGATGTATTCAAAGTGCCTAGAACAATGCCTTGTTTATAGTAAGCACTCAATCTATATCCATCACATTGATGGAATAAATCTTTAAGGAGGTTCATAGTCTTAATAGGGAGGGAAGGGGCAATCGCCAGTTGTAATAACAGGGTGACAAGTGCCGTGATGATGATAGTCACAGAGTCATTGGAATGTGAAGTAGTTGGGTAGGTGGATGTATATCAGAAAAGTCTTCCAGCTGGAAGTGATGAGGACGATGCTTGGACTTTGTCTCTGTATAAACTGAATAAGCTAGGTAAAGCTGTGGTGAAATGGTAGGGGGAAAATACCAATCTATGGAGAGAGAACAGTATGGATGTGGAATAGAGTATTGTAGTGGTTCTCAAACTTCAGGTGCAGCAGAATCACCTGGAAGTTCTGGGGTGGAGCACAGTCTTTAGGATTTCTGACAAATTCTGGGGTGATGCTGAGCATCACACTTTAAGAACCACTGTGGTATATACTATTTGTGTGGGGGGATGGTCAAGGTGAGGGTAGGGGTGCATGGATGTAGATAGACTATAAATAACTTTAAAAAGTATTTTTGAAAAAAAATGATATGTGATTCAGAATTTAGTATCCTGTCGTTTCCTGGGAGTTAGAGTCTGTACCTTTGCAGATTGCTCTCCTCTGATTAGGCTCCTTGGGCATAATTTTAGGCTTCAAGAAGGGAATTTTTTTTTTCTTTTGCTCTTTTTCAACAGTGTACTGAGAAAAAAAAATTATGAAAAATTCGTATCAGATTGGGAAAACAACATATTTTCTGTTAGGGATAAATGCTATATTTAGTAGAGCTCTTAAAACTCTTGCTTCAGTTTGTCTCTTTTCATTGTTTTACCCTTGTTCTTTTTGTTGTTGGGAATAATGACATGGCTATTGCTGTGATAACACTGAATTGACTTACCATAGGAACTTTAGATTTTCCAGTCTAGCAGAATTGACTACTTTCGTTCATTTCAGTATTTTCGATTAGTTGAAGTCTAGGAGCTAAATTTGCAGTAAGGTACATGAGGATTCGGCTGTATGACTCCTGTTAAACTTAATGGGAGTCACAACTGCCATTAAATTAATAGGAATTGTTTATCTGTGCTCGCTGCATAGCAAATGTAACATTTTTTAAATTCACAAATTGTTTAAGTTAACATCCATTCAAAACAATGCATTGGTTTCTTTTTTAAATGATTTTATTTCTATTTTTAGGGTAGACCAGTGTGATTTTACCCCTTAAGAAAATACATAATTATTGTTCTTTGGACACTTTAAATATTCTTTATTGTGTTATGTGAGTGTAATGTGATTTGATTATAGCAGCTTTGTTCTCCATATGTAGTTACGTAATGCATTTTAAAAAATATAAATATTAATGCCGTTTACAAATTGTATCATGTTGCTTCTTTGTCTTGCAAAAACCAGATGCCAATAGTATTGCTATGAGGATTCAAGATCAAAGTAAATTTGGTCTGAATGTGACTCAAAGTTGGAAAAAATAAAACTACGCTAATAGGATACATTGGCATCTTTTAAAAAGTTAATTTGAATTATACTTTGGCCATTTTGGATACCAGTATTTAGTGTCAAGATATGCCATGTTTTATAAATGAGGATGAAGTTAAGTGCTTGGCTGATTTTTTTTTTTTTTTCTTCTAACTTTTCCTCCCACTTTCTACTCTGTTCCATCCTCTTTGCTCCTTTCCCAGTAGTGGAAAAGGTTCAGTCATTCACAATCTCTGTTGATTGACCAGTAGGTCTATTGCTTGTGGACTCACACCAGTTACCCAGCAGACCTCAGTGACATTCTATTGCTTGCTATTTAATTTTTGCAAACCTCCATTTCCTGACAGAAAAAACCGTATCAAATATTTATAAATTGTTATTATGAAGTACTTTGCTAAAAGAGGTTATTAGCCTGTCTGTACTAGAGTAAATTTTAGAAATACTGATTTTACATGCATATTAGGCATTTATCACAGTTATTGTTATATTTTGAAAGACTCAATAGCATGTTAAAGGTAGCTTAATTAAAAGCACGAGAGGCATTTAAAGCACCTTAATTTTGTGGAACTGTAATTCTGTTAATTACTTATTACTCATTAATTTCTGTTTTGATCAAGTTCTTCATTTTTTGCACTAGTATACTTTTTCACTCTTTTTATATATTACACATTTAGGTTGTGGTTACAGAATAAGATAATAGAAGTGATTGAACACATCTGAGTATTAATATGGAACCTAGTGCGAAAATCTTATCTGCCATATTACTAAGGGAATGTCTTACTGAAACATACGCTTGGTACCCTATGGTACTCTTTATTTTCTTTTCACCTCCTCTGCATGACAAAGAATGACATATGACAGGCATGCAGGCTACATGTATTAGACATCAATGTGGATTAGTGAATATCTCATGGCATCTTTCAACCCTGTTCCTGAACTCCTTTTGTCAACTTGACAGAAGTGATTCCAGGAGAATACCTAGTCTCAGCCTTGGGATCTCTTGGCTAAAATGTAAAGCTGAGAAGGGAATTCCGTATCAGCACTTCAGGAAGCAAAAACAACATTTATAATCTCTTCTTATCAGCATGGGACTCTCCTGAGTTTGGCTTTTATGTCTGCCATAATTCTTGCTTTGAGTGCTTATTTTTCTTAAAAGTATTTTTTTCTTCTGATTTTAAATGTAATACATCTTCATGAGAAAAGACAGAAAATTAAAAAATTATGATAAAATTTTTAAATTGTTCATAATTCTGACTGTGATATAACCACAGCACGTTTCATTTTTGTTTTTCCCCCCAATACACATACTTAATATTATGGTTCTTTATACAAAAACTCTTACAATCAGATTTTTTACTTTCTGTTATCATAAGCTATATTATTATGACATTATATATTTAGATCATACTGGATTGAAATAGCTGCATTGTAATTTATCATGTATATATCAAAAAATTACTTCTTTCTCCCTTACCTATCATCCGTCTGTACTTGACTTCTTTCAGGTATAAGTAAGATAAATACCTATATAATTTTTTCCTTCACATCTGGTTATTTCCCAAGGCTAGAATGCTAGAATTCTGACTATTGTATCAGAAATATAGACATCTTTCAAACTGACTTTTTCGAAGGGTTATATCAATGTTTGCATTGATTACCAGTGTGTGAGAGTATCAATCTCTATGTATTTTACCAGAACATATTTTTAAATTTTAAAAAGAATTTGACACTTTTGATATGTAAAAAAGAGTATCTGATTAGAAATTAACACATTAACTGCCATGTGAGTTGTATTTAACTCAGGCTAGTTTTTTTTTTTTTTTTTTTTTTTTTTTTTTTCTTCTAACTTTTCCTCCCA
>NW_012153062.1:16520922-16523026 GCF_000956105.1 Propithecus coquereli | reverse complement strand
GCCTGCCTCGGCCTCCCAGAGTGCTAGGATTACAGGCGTGAGCCACCGCGCCCGGCCAACTCAGGCTAGTTTTGAGCCCGGAGCCTCTTGAAGCATGTGTGACCCACATGTCTCTTCACCTTGGGAGCCATGAGAACTGTTTTTAAGTTGCACATAACTTATACACAAAAAACAATTTTAAAAACCCAAATTTTTCATTAGATTAGAAAGGATCGTTTTGCTTTTGAAGTTTTTATTCTGTTTTTGTAATAAAACATTGTGGGCCCAAGGAAAAAAATTTTTTCTAATGTGGCAGTCAATTTGTAATTTGAGGGCTACTTGTAAGGATAAAAACATTTCTCGTGGATTTGCTTACTGGTCAGTTATAATTTTGATGTGAATATTTTTGTTCACTACTTTTGCCCATTTTTCTGTTACTCTTTTTATTTTTTGCTGTTCATTGATTATAATACCCTTTTGTCATTTTTATTATGAAAAATATTCCAATTTGCCTTTTAGCTTAATTTATATTGCTGACATTTTTTATGAAAATTTCAAACAGAAGGGAGAAATTTATAGTACAACGCTAATCACAGATTTAACTGTTGTCAAGATTTTATTACATTTGCCCTATTCATCCTTTTTTCTTGTTTCCTTCTTGATATATAGCTATTTTCTTTTGTGAGATCTTAACATTGTTTTTATGCTTAAGAATTCATATCTTGTTATTAGTTAAATATTTATTTACTTACATTTCCTTGTAGCTCTTAAATGTTTCTGTTTAAATTTTTAATTCATTAGGAATTACTTTTGTTATAAGCTAAGAGCTAAGGTCTTCAGTCAGTTAATTTAAAATGAAGTAAACTAATATTAAACCAGTTGGTATGAATCAAATTTTAACTGACAAAGTAGTTGAAATTGGGACATACCTATATTAAAAATGCATGATGGACAACAGTTAAAAAAATATTAAGAGGCCAGGCAGATGGCTCCTGCCTATAATTCTAGCACCCCACGAGGCTGAGGCAGGAGGATTGGTAGAAACGGGAGGATTGGTAGAAATGCGCTTGAGCTCAAGTGTTGGAGACCAGACTGAGTAAGAGTGAGATTCCATCTCTACTAAAAATGGAAAAATCAGCTGGGCTTTGTGGTGCATGCCTGTAGTCCCAGCTACTCAGGAGGCTGAGGTAGGAGGATCGCTTGAGCCCCGGAGTTTGAGATTGCAGTGAGCTATGATGACACTACTGCACTCTACCCAGAGTGAAATTCTGCCTTAAAAAAAAAAAAAAAAAGAAAGAAAGAACAGAAATGTACATCATTTATATCTACACAGATTGAACTATGGATGAAAATGTTACTGTTCTTCTGATTCCAAAAATATATCAGTGCTCTTCTCTACTTAAATGATTTCTTTTTTTGCATCTAAGCTATTTAATAAAGTTTATTGTTAAGGGATTTTTTTTTGGAGGAGGGGAAGGGTTTACAGCCAGAGGCGGGGGAGGGAGGGGAGAGAGGAGCAAAATCATGATTACAATATCCCATAGTGAATATAAAGTTCTGCGTTTTAGGAATTCTGGAGTGTCAAGAAACATAGGAATTTTCTAAAAAAAAAAAAAAAACAGAGAGGTTCAGATGAAGAAGAGTTTTGTTTTTGCACAGGCGTTTAATCTTAAAAAGAGATCTAAGTAAAACTCTCATTTTTTTTGTTGCTTATTTATAGGGCATGTCTTATGTACCCACCTCTTTGTATGTAATTGATGTGTGTTTGTGTGTGTGCATTAATCGTTAGTTCTCTCTTCCCTTCCTGATATTTCTTTCTCTTAGTAGTAGTATATTAAAATCTAAACCAGCGTGGTAGATATGGGAGTATTAAATTCAGGTTTTGGTTAGAGCCAACATAATAGATTAATAAGAGTTAAGGAATTCTTTACCTTAGTTAAACACAATAGAAAACCTGTTGGATTTTAAGAGACAACTTTTATATGGTACAATGCTGAGATGAGGTAAGGTGATGGTGGCAGGTTTTTAAAAAGTGAAGGATATAGGTAGTGTAGGTTAAGTGTATTCCATTGTTTAAGGAAAGTTTTTTTTTTTTTTTTGGTAATTTTCTTTTTTGGTTGCATTT
>NW_012153062.1:16511325-16520872 GCF_000956105.1 Propithecus coquereli | reverse complement strand
TTGGATTTTAAGAGACAACTTTTATATGGTACAATGCTGAGATGAGGTAAGGTGATGGTGGCAGGTTTTTAAAAAGTGAAGGATATAGGTAGTGTTAGTTTTTTGTTTTTTTTTCTGTTGTTTAAGGTTTTTTTCTTTTTTTTTTTTTTTTTTTTGGTAATTTTCTTTTTTGGTTGCATTTAGTGGACATATCAAATACCTGCATTTGTCTACAGGCAGAATGAAGGGAAATGAGACCCAGTGCAAGGGCAGGAAGGCTCATCTAGGAAAGGAGAGAATGTGTATTAGGATCCAGAGACAGAAAGATTCAGGAAGAGATGTGGACAGCAGAAGAGGAAACCTAGTGGAGGTCACGCTGGATTTAAAAATCCTATTTTTCTGTAGAAAATTGCTCCTCAAAATTTAATGCATTGAGAGTCTGCATTTCTAATAAGCTCCCAGGTGATGCTGAGGTTGCTGGTCAGTGAGAGGACATCTGTATCAAGGAGTTTTGATTATTAAAGTGTTTAGTCTAGAAAATCAGATTTGGCATGACAATGACTTCTGTAAATCTAGGTTTGTTTTTAACCCAAACAACATAATTAACATATAGATATAATATCACTTTTGGTTGTACAACTCATTTTATTAAAAAGGCACTAAGCTTACTTGAAACCTTAGTGAGCATTTTTATATTTTGTTACCCTTATTAATCCTATTTTATATGCTTTCTGTTGACCTTTTATCTGATAATTTGCTTTGAAAAATCCCTGAGCAACAATGCAGCCTAACCCTTTCTCCCTAATATTTGCCTCTATTCCCCATTGGTCTGTCCTACTTTCATTCTATCATACTTGGAAACATTATTTTTAATAGTGTTTTAAAACACAAATGTATTTTATTATTTAACTCCATAAAATCATGTAATGCAAAGTATATATTGTTTGTCTTAACTTGTTTAGAAAAAGTTTTATTTTATACTAAGTTTTCACAGTCAACATAAACAACTAATAGTTGTTGTCATTTTCACTTCAGTATTAATACCGTGCTTGTTAGCACCATAAGAGTGTAGGATGGGAATTCTTGAATATAAACTGATTATGGCAGACAGCTAAAGATATTTTATCTGCCCGCGGTCATCTAGTTATTTTTCCATTTGGTAGTATTATACTTAATCCAAGATTTTCTTCTTTCTTCTTGTTAGTGGACAGAATCTCCTTTTGCTTTTCCTGTCAGAGACAAAGATAGGTTACTGATGACTTATTTTAATTTTATGATAATACAAATTGCAAATTAAATTTATTTCTTCATGAAGTTTATTAGACTCTTCAGCCTTTTAAAGGCAAAAAAAAAGTAAGCAAATAGCAAATTTTAAACAAAGAAGGGTTCTATATAGGTACCTGAGAGGTCGGAATATTTTTATTTTGACTTTTTTGGCAGCATTAAAGAATATTAGATTGGGAATCACAACTTGGAGATTAGCAGTGTAGAATTTTTCACTTTTCAGACGAAGAAACAAAGGCCTGCAGAGATTGTTCCTTTGCCAACCTCTGCTTACTGCCACTATGTTTTTCTTTCTGTGAAATTTTATATTTAGCTTCAGATCATTGGTGTAGTTTCCTCTCATGAGGCTGTCATTCAAGAATGTTTAAAATACGCTTTAAAATATTTTGCCTAACATCGTGTAATTTATGGTGATTACCAAAAGACATAATTTATTTCAAAGTTTTCTTAATATTACCATTTTAGATTAAAAACTATGTTAAGATTGACTTTGTTCTGTAATGAATATTATATATATTAGGAGAGGCCCAATCTTGCTAACTCTGCAACTTTCAGACAATCTTCAGAAGTTTACAGCCACATACATATTTTTTAAAAAGCAGAGTTTCTCTTTGAAAGTACCGACTACTGTTGAGAACTATCCTACCAGAATACTGAAAACCTGTAATAATTTTCGCTTTTACAATATTTAGGTATCAGTTCAAACTCATTATCAGTCATCATTAAAATAGTTAAAAGGCATGCATCCTGAGCCCCTCCTTCAGGTACGGGTTTTGGACATTATCTTTTCCCTTTAGTTTGCTTATAGCAGGAAGCTTGTTTAATCCTTTGCTTTGTTTTAGAGTTTAAGCAAATAAGAAACCATCCCTATTAGCTTTCAAAAGCTCTTACTTTTGTTGCATTAATGGTACTCACTGTAGATTCTGTGATCTTGCTTTATTTACCAGAAAGCTTGCCTTTGAGTGCTGTCACTCCATTCTTTCAACAGTGTTGTTACTTGACTGATAGCAAAGATTGAATAGAAAACCTTCCCTGACAAAAGACTGAGTATAGGTGTGACTCCAGTTTAAAGGCTGGTGAATCTTTGCTTCTCCGTCTCTTTTCTATTTGTACTAAAATACTAAATACAGACTGGAAGAACAAAGTATACCTAAAAGCATTCAGAAGTGTTAAGCAACAATAAAACCCCGTAACCATTTAAATGACAGCAGCTGACTATTTGAATTAACTTTGTGTTTGGCTTAATTTGGGGCCCTAATTATTCCTAACTTACGTGAGTAGATTTCAATTATATTATCCTGCAGGGATTTGTAGCTAAGGCAACTAAAAGAATCGTTTTACATAAAGTACTTTTGTTCAACTGATTAGGCAAGTTAAAACTTAATGATGTAAAATTGAAACCCTTCAATTTGTCCAAACAAATGTTTCTAGTAATTTTGTTTTTTTAAAAAAGGATTAAACTAAGTTTAATTTTTAAATAATATTGTGGTCTTTTGTGAAGATTTTCTTCATTGTAATGCTGATAGATATATAAATATGTTTGAAGATTGAATGTTTTAATAAAGTAGTAAGTCAAAGACAAATTTGTCACAGTGGACACCTTCCTAAGTAATGTTTATTTGCTTTATAATCTTTGATATACAATTTGACAACTTTAAATATATAGGTTTAGAAGAGAAATACAAATAAATAACTTGAATGACTAGTACCTCTTTAATTCTGTCTCTTGGAATACATTTCACTTGACCACAGATGAGAGACTCGTTTAAAGATTTGAAATGCTATATACTAAGAAGCACAGGACACACAATATGGTTGACATTGTGCTACAGTCAGTGGACAGTATTAATATTTAACTCCTTCTTCCTAAATACTCCTTCTCCCCATGACAAGAGCCCACATTAATTATGAACACCTTCACCAGAATGAAAGCTACTTTATGACTTAATTACTGATTATTAATCTATGTATTCTAGAGCACAGATTTTTAAAAACATTTGCCAGCATCAGTAGATCATTTTAAGGCTTAACCATAACATTTCATTAGGGTCTCAGACTAATATTGGTCTACTCTAGTGAACAAAGGTGAGAGCCAGCACACCTACCTCTGTTTTCCTTCATGTCTTCTCAGCACCCCTTCAAGTCCTCTTCATCCTTTTTCTCTCTCTCTTCCCCCTTCCTTACCTTTTCTTTCAGTTTTTGAACATCTACTATATGTTAGTCATTGTCTTTTCATTACTTATATTTTCATTGTTTCCTTTAATCTTGTCAATTCTTTGACAAGGTTTTACTAAAAGATGTAGCATAAAATGCAGACCTCAACTTTGACTTCAAAGTGTGGGTTTCCTCCCATACCCCATACCTCTAGCCGGGCTGTATTACTAGTTGTTCCTTAAAAACAATACTAATGAATTCACCCTTCTACCTTTTCACTTCCTTTTTGTTCTTCAGTATACTTTTTCAAAAGCTAGTAGTCTTTAAGAGGCTTTTTTTTTTGTTTTACATAAACAGGAATCCTCTGAGTTTATATAAGCAGCACAGTCCAATATAGTAAGCCACAAATGGTGATTGAACACTTAAGATATGTCTAATGTGACCGAGAAAGTACATTTTTGCTGGACAGAGCAATTTATAGGTACTTGTTTTCCTGAAAGGCTTTTTTGTGATGTGTCACCTCTTATACCTCCTTTATATGTTTTGGTGAATTCCTTGAGGTCAGGGACAATGTTTTATTTATTTCTGTATTATTTATAGTGCTTAGGCTTTCAAAAATATTTTAAGTAATTGAGAAGTGTATTCAAGGTGACTTAGTAACAAAGTAACATTTTAAAATATATATTTCATTTATGGGACAGCAGTTTCACTAATGATCACTTAAAACAGTATGATGAGTTTGTGACTATCGAAAACAAACAAGTGTCCATACATGTATAGTGTGTACCTTGCAGGAACAGTCTTTAGGATTAACAGCTGAGTATACTTTAAGACTTAATTATAGCAAACCCTAGTTAGTTACTGACTGCGGCCTTAATTCTTATCGCATGATTTTGATAGTTCTCTAAATTATCTAGATGATAATAACCTATACCTAAATTAACTAATGTTGGCTTCGCTTCCTTAAACATGGAGCTTTCTTCCTGAAATCCAATGATGAACCCAGTTGATATTGATTGCCATTTGCTTTCTTTGGTTTGGGAAGATGCTTTAGAAGATGATTATGAAGGCATTCATTTAAAAATGATAACTAACGAGTATCTCTAGTTATTTAGAAAATTCTTGTGATCTTGTGCATTTCTTTTTTTAGTAATTAGAAAAATTTTCTCTGATTTTAGCTTAAATATAAGGAGAAAGTTTTATACTCATAATGGGTAATGGTGTTTTATTATAATGATATTTTATGTAGACTTAAACATCACACCTGAAAATATATTACTTTTTTGGTTGATATATTCTTAATGATTTTATTGCTAACATTAAAATTTTTATTTATACCTTATAATATTAAAATTGATGGCTTTGTTGGGAGAATCTTCATCAAATGTCATTTAAATTTCTATATATGTGTGTATATATATTCTTGTAGTCAAAATTTCTCATTCTCTATTTAGCATTTGCAAATGGATTTCTGATTTACCATTCTGTCTCTGTGTCTAATTTAGAAAAAAATTTAGCAAATTATTTAGTATAAATTGAGTTAAATACACAGTACAGCTATAGGATGTATTTTTAAATATTCATTGATTTTGAAGAGACAAGTATTTGCCTTAGAATGGTGAGTTAAGGCTGGGCACAGTGGCTCATGTCCCTAATCCTAGCACTCTGGGAGGCTGAGGCCAGAGGATTGCGTGAACTCAGGAGTTCGAGACTAGCCTGAGCAAGAGCGAGACCCCTTCTCTACAAAAAAATTGAAATATTAGTCGGGTATGGTGGCACATGCCTGTAGTCCCAGCTACTTAGGAGGGTGAAGCAGGAGGATAGCTTCAGCCTAGGACTTTGAGATTGTAGTGAGCTATGATGATGCCACTGTACTCTAGTCGGGGCAACAGAGTGAGACTCTTCCCCACTCCCAAAAAAGAATGGTGAGTTAAAAATGACTATATTCTGTTCTACTACTAAGTATTCTAGCGTTAAAACTTTGTAACTAAAAGATTTGTTCAGAAAACTTAAGTTGTTTTCATTGACATATTCAGCATTGATTTGAGGTTTCCGAAATGCTAGTTTCTGATCCTTACATCTTTCACCTGTTGTTTTCTAACAATATTGGTATATCTTAGATCACAGCATTGTTTTATCAGACTTCATTCCTGTATGGTTTATATTCATTTTAGAAAGTCAATCCATTCTTAAAATGAAAGTTTGGCACCACTGAAAGTAAGTGAAAAGAGTGTATTGGTATTTCATATAAGACAAATGTAAGGGGAGTGTTGCTGCATTATTAGAACAAATCAATAATTTTCCAGGTAACTACCTGAAAGGAGAAGGGGATAGTTTCCTATGGGGAGAGATATTCATGAATCTAATCTGGCATGTATATGGGAAAAAGTAACAAAAACAGGCTGGGCATGGTGGCTCATACCTGTAATACTAGCACTTTGGAAGGCCAAGGTGCGAGGAACGCTTGAGGCCAGGAGTTTGAGATTAGCCTGGGCAACATAGTGAGACCCCATCTCTAATTTTTTTTTTTTTAATTAATCAGGCATGGTGGCAGCATCTGTTGTCCTAGCTACTTGGGAGGCTGATGTGGGAGGATCATTTGAGCCCTGGAGTTGGAGGCTGCAGTGAGCTATGATCACATCATTGCACTCCAGCCTGGGCAACAGGGTGAGACCTCCATCTCTTAAAAAAGAAAAAAAAACAAACAGTAATATTCTATAAGCATAATTCATACATTTGCCATTTAAGAAGGAAGGAAATAAAATATTCCCCTGAATATAACATTGACCTAATTGCCTTTTTATAGTACTTCTTCAAAATGTGATCATATGAAAATATCTGGAGGAAAATAAACCTCCATGGATTTGAGTGAAAATTTTATTTTTGTCTTCTTATTTAGCATTTGCAAATGTATATCTGATTTACCATGCTCTCTCTATCTGTGTGTCGGTCTGTCTCTTTCCTGCTTGTTTACTTCTGTTCTCATTTTCTCCATCAACTTGGAAAAAATATTAGTAAATTCTGTATTCAGTAGAAATACATACTTTCATGGTTTTGGCAGCTGAGAAGTACTGTAGTATATATTATAAATAAAGATACACTAACAGTGAATTTTTTTTACAACTTCTTTAAATTATTTTTTTAGCTGTCTTTAAGAAAATTTTACTGGTATTTATTCTATATGAAGATCTGATACTTTAAATTTACCCCGTAAAAATCAAAATTTTTTCGGTATAGTAGACAAAAGAACTGAACTGTCAGTCCAGTCCATGAGTGAAGAAAGCAGATGCAGCCGGTCCAAAGGAGAGGGTCTAGCTGGTGCATAAAAAATTCATGTCAGCATTTTGACACTGCATTCTTTTGGGGTATCTGTTATCACTGAATAGGAAACTGTTTCAAATTGACAGGCAGACAGAATGTTGTGCTGAATGTGTAAATTGGAATTATCACATCTAGCAGTTCCCTTTACCAGGTGCCGGCTTGGAGCTTGGTTCTACACTAATGTCAAGAGAGTGCCAGGAATAGTTTTATTTGCTAATTATCTATCATCTCTTCCAATGTCTAGTTTTTTTAGTGAACAGCTTGCCCAGGTGTTTTTAGGAATGCCGTGCAGGACAATGTAAGACTGCAGGTGCTTATGTGGCAAGAGGATGCTATACTGAACACCGAAAACACCTATATCCATCTGCATGAAGAAGATTATTGCTTTCAAGGGTTTTACTCCCTAATGTACTGAGAACAATACTTGTTAGTGTTTTTTTGGCTCAGAGATGCCAGTGAAGACAAAAAAGTGGGTATTGATGTTTTTAAGAAAACTAGGACATTTAATTAGGCTTCATGTTTGAATCTCTTTAAAAACTTTATGATTTGTAACCTATGTGAATAAGCAGTGAAATTTTCAAAGATTGTAAAAAAATGAAAGCAAAGCAAGTGATTAAAGAAATATTAAAGATTTTTTTTTTTTATTTCTTCATGTATTTTGATCTTACTGGAAAGCTTTACCAGTACATGATATGATTGTTACAGGTTTTTTTATTTTTTTGGTCATTGTTTTCCAAGAAGTTCTTTTGTAATATAGTACTGTGATGTTTGAAAACAAAATTTAGAATTTTATGCTTAACAAATTTATCTCGCAAGCTGTTGCTTAGTTCTGCTCAAATTAATTTGTGCTGGAAGCATTTATAACAGTGTTACTTTTGTTGAAATTTAATAAGTTAGATCACAAAATTATCCTTTAATTAGTTCTATTAATTGGGTTTTCTTGACTTTCGTAAATATTTTTCTTAGAGTTTTATGGTCTATCTTTTGCCTATCCTGTGGGCAGTGAATTTTCTTAATACATTTTCCATTATAGATTGCATTTTTGTTTTCTTTTTTCTAAGCATCTTTGCATTATGGTAAGACAATGAAGTGCTAAGTGCTCAAAATGAAGATTTTATGAAAGTTTTTTATGGTTTTCCTTGAACTCTGAACGTGGTCGTGGAATGTCTACAGCCAGTTACATTTCAGTGATACTGCTGAACATGTCACAGGATTTGTTCTGTCAGCTTTGATTTAGGATTAGGCATTATGGTCGTTCATATTGACTTGGTGTCTGTTTCCTTTCACTGACATATCCTATAGTGAAGTTACATTTATATAAGTTTCTCGTGGGAATGACAAAAGATACATACGCAAAGGCAGCAAGTTTTGGTGTGAAGTGTAATGGTTCAAATTCTGACTCTCTGACCACCTATGTGAACTTGTGCAAGTTATTTGAGTCTGTATTTTCTTATTTAGTATAAAACTGGGAACATGCCTAACTTTTAGAACTGATGATGCTTGGAAATGAAATGTTTAAACATTTATTTGTCAGTAATTATTGAACATCTGCCAGAACATAAGCCATGTGCCCAGACTGTGCTATGTGCTAGGCATGTTTATTGCTTTTAAGGAACTTAACAATAATAATGGTACCTTATGACACTCTACAAGAAAACTAGACAGAGCTGCCTAGGTGGCACACCCGCTGAAACTGAAACAGCAGAGATACCTGAATGAGCAAGAATTGGCCGGCTGAGGAAGAATGAGAAAGGCATTCTAGGAGAGGGAGTAGAGTGCAAAAATAATGCGACTGAAAAATGGGGCGAATTGCAAACAGTTCAATGTGTGCACAAGGTAGGGTGACCAGAGATAGCTCTGAATAAAGCTGGGGCTGGACCAGTCATGTGGAAGAGTTAGAATTTTATCATGTAGGAGACAGATAATCATCGAATGTTTTCAAAGGTGATCATAGATTTTTGTTCTAGAAGTATGTATTTGGGCTAATGGGGTTGACTATTGAAAACAATAAAAATGTTAGACAAGTTCCTGTGGGGCCAGGCAATTAACATAAACCAGTGAAGTAGGCAGGATATAAAGAAATGAGACAAAAGTGGAAAGTGCATGCTTGTCTAAAGTAGGCGGATGGCACTCAGCTTCAGTTGTTCATTTTGTCATTATTTTGATATTTTTTCAATGTGAGTATATTGTCATTTGAGCTGATTTTTTTTTCCCTGCGAAAAGTCAGAATTTGTATTTGAATGTTATATCTCCATATTTTGAAATGTTGGCAACTAATTTAAAACACAAATTCAGACACTGATGGGGCAAATGAAATATACCTGTGAGCTGAATTCTTCCTGTGGCCTGTCCATTTGTGCCCCTTTTTAAAAAAGTAAGATGGTTGCAGTAATCCTGGTAAGGAAGAGTGAGAGAGTAGGAAAAAATTGCAGTGAGATTAGATAAAAAGGAATGAATTGATGAGATTTCAGAAGTAGAATTGGTAGGATTTGGTAAATCACTGATGAGAGAAAGGGTGCTTTATTCAAGTTTGTGGGTAGTAAGAAACAGAGACTAATGGGTGTTTTGGAATAAAGTAAACTAGACTCTCTGTCAGGGATCCACGGGGAGTCATATTGCCTGGCTGGTCCTTGTGGAGTTTGGAAGATGGTGTGAAAACTGGTCATATCTAACACAGATTCACAACTTAGAGCAGCAGGAATTTCTGGGACTCTGTTTACTCGCTTAATTATTTGGCCCATGGGTTCCCTTTATATCCGCCTACTTCTCTTTTCTTTCCCTCTACTCAATATTTTTTTTTTTTTTTTTT
>NW_012153062.1:16505089-16511275 GCF_000956105.1 Propithecus coquereli | reverse complement strand
TTATTTTCAGCCTGCTATGGAGTTTTTATTTTAAAATGCCATGGAGTTTATAGTTATATAATGTGTATTATCATTTATTTTTCTACATGTTAGAAAATGTTAACTGAATAAATATAATTTTGATATGTACCTATGAAATTAATTGTCCAGAATTTAAATAATTATGTTTGAACATTCAGATTATTTTGAGAATTAGAAGGATTAAGAAGATGCTACTAATAAAAGTTGAAAATAACTGATACAGTTTAAGATAGTAAAGAAAAATTGTCACTGAGTTTTAAAATATTTTAATAATTTGAGCATCAAATTATTTTATAACATTTGCCACTTTAATTCTGACATGCTTGTGTATAAATGTTTTTATGAGAAGAAATTGCTTAAGTCATTGTGTTAATTTAATGCTATTATTTATTTATTTATTTTTTTGAGACAGAGTCTCACTGTGTTGCCCTGGCTAGAGTGAGTGCCGTGGCGTCAGCCTAGAATTTCTTTCTAATTTTAGTAAAGGCGGGTTCTCGCTCTTGCTCAGGCTGGTCTCGAGCTCAAACAATCCGCCCACCTCGGCCTCCCAGAGAGCTAGGATTACAGGCGTGAGCCACCACGCCCGGCCTCTACTCAATCTTTTTCTTACTTTTTCTGTCTTGCAGTTTTGTTTTAGGATTTCTGCTGTACTCCACCCAGCCTTATATATCTATCAGCTTTAGCTCTTGCTGTAACTCTGGAATTGTCCCATGTTTCCCAATTCAAATTCTTGAGAACAGGAGAAAGTCTCCTTTTCTTGTATGAGGCCACATACATTGCTCTCAGGATCATGGACTGACTGCCCTTGAGTCAAAGAACCATATCTTTTTCAAAGAACTGTCTGATTGCTGGTAGGATCTTAGTCAAGTTGGCTCTGCCCCTCAACAGTGCCTGTAATCAGATCATTCAAGTTAGAATGAACTCAGGGCTGGCAGAAATGTCAGTTTATATCTAGATCTGGTGAGTGGTGAATGTCAGGAATCACAGTGGATTGTGAATTCACCAAGATAAAAAATACAAGAAGAGAAATGGATATGATGGATAATTTGTGAGGTCAGTTTAGTGAAGTTACTACCATTAAAGATATAATAGTGGTAATATGCTGAGACTTAGCCAAACTTGTCAGTGGGTCATTCTTAATTACAGAATTAAAAAAATATTCTTAGGGCCTTACTATTTCATAATTTCTAACACGCATTTATTGTGAGGCTTGCTTTAAATCATTAAATAAGAAACATGAGTAAAATTTGGGAAGCTTTTACTATAGATATATAGAAAGAACTAGATTTTAATCTCTCTTTCTCTCTAATTTGGATTTTCATTTAAATCTAAAAACAATGGCCACCCTTTGCTGAACCCTTTCTAAATGTCAGGCACTATACTAGGGGCTTTTTGTTCATTCCCCTGGGTAATGCTCGCAACAGCTGTATGCCGTTTATGCTGTTTTCTGAATTTTGTAGCTGGGGAAACTTACGCACAGTTAGGTGACTTTAGACAGGGTTAAATCAAGAATGTAGTGATGAGATTCATTCATTTCCAGGAATATCTGACATAAAATTCATAATGCTGTTTAATTTGTATAAGAATGAAAATCCATTTTGATTTTTAGTTTTGAAATGTTTCTAGATGCATGTATACTGTAGTGTCTGTGATTTAACCCTCCATAATGTAAGCAATGCATATATGTAAAAAGGAAATGGCTTTAAAGGTTTGTGAATGGACAAGCCACTGTTCACACTCAAGCGAAGTCTACCTGGGCTAGGTCTCACTGCAGACAGCCAATTGAGAAAGTGAAAGATGGAGCATTCAGCATATGCTTTTGTCTCTGGTGCCAGACATCTTTCTTAACTCTGTGTTTTAATTGTGTTGTCTAGATACTTTGGCATTGCATAGACACTTCAGTAGACAAGCCTTTATCAGCCCACAGATGGTTCTTTTTGGTGGCAACTTTCACGTAATACCAGCTTCTTTCAAATTCACCATCCATTGACAGCTTGTATATGGAAAGGGTTTGTTCCTAGTCAATAAATATATAATTAAAAGATTATATCATGATTTGAATATATTACTATTTTTTATTTTAAATTTCTGAGTTCTTTGTATATGACAATATTGAAGTAAATTATTGGATAAATTAAGAAATTTTTAAGCTCCGATTTTGTGAGAGAGTTTTAGAGAGAATATCAATGGCTGTACATACCATTGATCTAACCTTCTATGGACCTCTTAGAAGAATTTTTCTCATGTCTATACAGCAATTAATCTTCTTTACCCTCACTGCTGTCAACTAAATCTTTATTGTTATATTGGTATTTTTAGTATGGCCCTTGAAAATGTATGGGATGCATTTTATCTCAAATGGGAAACTAGAATTATGGTTAGTTGGGATTAGAGAAATAAGAAAATATAAAGATGACTACATTTGGACCATTGGGGAAGAAACTGGAAATCAGGTAGGATATCAGTTAAGTATTATATAATACCCTAACTCTTGGAGGTATAAGCAGTTAGTTATAGCTACTTAAATTTATTATTAGTCTTCTAGGATAATAGCAAGTTGGTTTACGTTGAGGCCACATATAGACAAATTGAAATGCTATATATGACATGTCAAAATGGGGAAAGCCAGACCTAATAACACTTAGAACATACACTTAATCGCTGAGCTCATAGTACCACTCCTTGATTGGATTTATGCATAAAGTCATTTGTTACTTCATTCAGCAAATGCTATATATATAAAGTTTTTGCTGTGTGCAGTTTTTGGTGGTTGGTGGTGTGAAGAACTAAAACTAAGAATGAACATCGTTTTAGCTATTCCCATAAAATTGCTCTTAGGGCAAGAAGAAATGTGGTATAAAAATATTTAGAACCAAGGCTTGAGATAGAGTGTTCCTTAATCTTATCTTCGCTGTCTTCCCAAACACAACACATCTCATCTCTTAGAGATTCAGCTTGAACAGACAGAACGGGATCAGTATTTGACTTGGTGTTCTTAAGTTATCAGAGTTGGGGATAATTACTTATACGTCAGGGATGGTGAAAATTTAACAACCTTTAAAAATGATAGCAAGTGTGAAAGTACTGAAAAAAATAATTATTTGCAAAACTTACACTTTAAAAAAACACATGAAATAAACTGTGGATACATTTATCATTGTTTTCCCAGATATAATACAGTGTGCCGTTTGTAATTTAGAGTGTTTGTTTTCTATTGGCTGTGGTTTATTTTCAGCCTGCTATGGAGTTTTTATTTTAAAATGCCATGGAGTTTATAGTTATATAATGTGTATTATCATTTATTTTTCTACATGTTAGAAAATGTTAACTGAATAAATATAATTTTGATATGTACCTATGAAATTAATTGTCCAGAATTTAAATAATTATGTTTGAACATTCAGATTATTTTGAGAATTAGAAGGATTAAGAAGATGCTACTAATAAAAGTTGAAAATAACTGATACAGTTTAAGATAGTAAAGAAAAATTGTCACTGAGTTTTAAAATATTTTAATAATTTGAGCATCAAATTATTTTATAACATTTGCCACTTTAATTCTGACATGCTTGTGTATAAATGTTTTTATGAGAAGAAATTGCTTAAGTCATTGTGTTAATTTAATGCTATTATTTATTTATTTATTTTTTTGAGACAGAGTCTCACTCTGTTGCCCGGGCTTGAGTGCCGTGGCGTCAGCCTAGCTCACAGCAACCTCAAACTCCTGGGCTCAAGCGATCCTCCTGCCTCAGCCTCCCGAGTAGCTGGGACTACAGGCATGTGCCACCATGCCCGGCTAATTTTTTCTGTGTGTGTGTATATATATATATATATTTAGTTGTCCAGCTAATTTCTTTCTATTTTTAACAGAGACAGGGTCTCGCTCTTGCTCAGGCTGGTTTTGAACTCCTGAGCTCAAACAGTCCGCCCGCCTCGGCCTCCCAGAGTGCTAGGATTACAGACGTGAGCCACCGCTCCCGGCCTAATGCTATTATTTTTATCTCTATTGCATAGTAGTTTTTGAAATAAATGTTTCTTTTTCTTAATTCTACATGATAAGAAATTCTCACATAAGTAAAAATGACCACAAAACAAAACTTTCAATGTTATTTGATTAATACTCATTTTATTTTTGTCATTTGGACTTTAATATTGTGTGAGAGGGTTTATTTTTAAACATAAAATAAAAGTATTTTTAATGACTTGTTTTCTGAGCAAATTTAGACATCATAGAAAATTGGGAAAACAATAAAAAAGGATTTGAAATTTTGATTTCTAGAAACTAACATTTTCTTGGGACATTTCAGTGTTTTTTTTTTCATAAAAAAACTTGGTTGGCTTTCCATATTTTAAAGACTAAATAACATACAATTACTTTGAGGTCTTTTTAAAAATGTATGTTAAAACCTCAAGTGTGCAGTATTTCTAGCAATTTTTTCTTTTATTTATTTTTATTTTTAATTGACAATAATTGTACATATTCATGGGGTATGTAGTGATGTTTTGATACATATGATGTATAGTGATCAGATCAGGGTAATTGTCTGGCAAATTTTATAATCACATATTGTATGAGTTTAGTCACTTAGATCTCTAAATTGCTTGAAAAATACACCATGGTAACATGACACAGGAAGTGCTTTGGGAAAACATAATTTCTGAGAATCCAAGAGTTGGATTCTAATTCTGAGTCTAATTAATTTCTCTGGTTCAGTTCCTTCATCTTATAAATTAAGAAATTAGATTAGAAGGAGGCCAATATCTACACTGACTCTAAACTGAAATAAAGTTAGTCTGCTACAGAAGAATATTTGCTTCAAATTTAAAAAATACTTGCCTTTAGTTTTCTCTTTATTCATTATTGTTTTTCATTTTATCTTATGAAAACACTTTAGCCATGTAATAGGTGATTGTTCTTAAGCACACTGTTGTCTTCAAATTGCTTAACTTTGGCTTATTTTGATAATTTTCATTACATGTCATTAGTTTTAGAATATGTGCATATTTTAGTGACATTTTAGTAGGATGATAAGTAGCAGAGTATTTTAGCATAGCTAGTTTTGCAAAGGTTTTAGGTTTTCAGTAACATCAAATCACTTAAAGAAACTCATCTACCATTTGCTAAGAGATGTCAGATGTCACGGCAGGTTCCATATGTCTGATTAAAGATATTGCTGTGCAGCGTTATACCCAGAGAAATTTATATTTTACTAATGCTGTTAGTGTCACTTCTAAAATGTCTTTTAACATTTGATATTATTCTTCATCAACAAATGCATGAATATGCTTGGTTTAACCCTTGAACATTTTCATCTTATGTTATTTATTTATTTATTTTTTTGTGGCTGCTATTTTTTTTTTTATTTCAGCATATTATCAGGGTACAGATGTTTAGGTTACATATGGTGCCCTTGTCCCCCCCCGTCCCCCCCCCAGTCCGAGTCTCAAGCGTGTCCATCTCTCAGATGGTGCGCATTGCACTCTTTGTGTATGCATATACCCGTCCCCTTCCCCCTCCCCCCTCAGTTTTTGCTATGTGCAGTTTTTGGTGGTTGGTGGTGTGAAGAACTAAAACTAAGAATGAACATCGTTTTAGCTATTCCCATAAAATTGCTCTTAGGGCAAGAAGAAATGTGGTATAAAAATATTTAGAACCAAGGCTTGAGATAGAGTGTTCCTTAATCTTATCTTCGCTGTCTTCCCAAACACAACACATCTCATCTCTTAGAGATTCAGCTTGAACAGACAGAACGGGATCAGTATTTGACTTGGTGTTCTTAAGTTATCAGAGTTGGGGATAATTACTTATACGTCAGGGATGGTGAAAATTTAACAACCTTTAAAAATGATAGCAAGTGTGAAAGTACTGAAAAAAATAATTATTTGCAAAACTTACACTTTAAAAAAACACATGAAATAAACTGTGGATACATTTATCATTGTTTTCCCAGATATAATACAGTGTGCCGTTTGTAATTTAGAGTGTTTGTTTTCTATTGGCTGTGGTTTATTTTCAGCCTGCTATGGAGTTTTTATTTTAAAATGCCATGGAGTTTATAGTTATATAATGTGTATTATCATTTATTTTTCTACATGTTAGAAAATGTTAACTGAATAAATATAATTTTGATATGTACCTATGAAATTAATTGTCCAGAATTTAAA
>NW_012153062.1:16489593-16505039 GCF_000956105.1 Propithecus coquereli | reverse complement strand
TTCCTTTATTACCTCAGTCTATTTTTGTTATCAGAAAATATGGCAAAAGATAATTTATAAAAAAAGAAATATTGCATTTATCCTGGAATTTAGTTTCACTTAACACAGTTAAAACTAGCAAAATTTGTAACTTAAGGGAAAAGAAAATTAACATGGTGAAATACCAGATTATAATGTGGACTCCTCATGTTATGTTAGTTATCAAGGAATTTTTATCTGTTTTTAGTAGAGACAGCTTCTTGCTCTTGCTCTTGTTCAGGCAGGTCTTGAACTCCTGCACTCAAGTGATCCTTTACCTCAGCCTCTCAGAGTGCTGGGATTACAGCCATGAGCCACTGTGCCCGGCCCAAGGAATTTTTAAAAAAGACTAAAATGGACGAGAGAGAACAAACTTCTTAAGTTTAGAAAATAGATAACTTTTTAAGAATAGGTTAAGCATATTGTTTTTACATTATCCTTATCGGTAAATTCCTCAGAAAAAAACCCAGTCGATCCATAATAACCCAGCCCCTTTTAGCAACTTTTGCTTCCCTTTTAATTTGTTGCCTGTAAATTTTGAACTTCTCTTGCCACCCAGTAGCCCCTATCAACTCTGCCATTACTAGGTAAGTACTCCTTTCATTTAGCAAATAGCTCTATATTGATATCTAATATTAAGATAACAAATAGATCTTGATTCCCAACCAGTTTTATGTAGCTTTATGAGAGCAGGGGGCAGTGTCTTTTGCTAGTATATATTCCCAGACCTCAGGAAAGTGCCAGGTACAACAGATATTTTTAAATGAATAAATATTTGCTGAATGAATGAATAAATTAATGAATAAATGAATTTCCCAGCAGATAACTACATTAATAGAACATGAGTAAGCCTTTATTTTGGTGCTAGATTTGCATTTTATAAACCCTAGGGAAAGAAGGAGGAATCTTTAATTTTTCATGGCACTTTTAGTCTTTGACCAGGCAAGTTCACCTAATCACTTTTGCATCTACCCGTGTCTCCCATGCAACAACAGTGTCTGCTGTAGAGGAGACATTAACTAAAATAATTGTTGGAGGAATGAATAAATAAATGAACCCTATCCCAGTCTCACTGTTGTAAAAAAGAAAAACCACCAAAATGTGTTTTTAAAAAAAAATTACCCGTAAAACCAAATACATAAAAATGATGCTGGTGTCTGAGTACTAAATCACAAAGAAAAATGAAAAAAGACTGAAAGTCTGAGAATGTGATTTCTGGCATCATGTTTATACTTTCTCATAGATACTATTCTATATAAATTTTAAAAAAGCAAGGGATCTCTTCATTTTATGAGGTCTAACAGTGCAGTGAAGTTGGATGATTTGTTTGTGGTCAACAGCTGGAGCTAGCTGGTGTCAGACACGAATTAGAAATCATGTTGTTTGGTTCCCAGGCTATTGATCTTTGGCCTTGGTAGGATTGATTGCCTTCTCGCTTTAGGCCTTGTCATGTATGAATTGAGGATGGGCAACAGACAGCTCAGATTGGTCTTCATTATTGTCTTGCAAGCTTTTGAGGGACCCAAACCATAGAACTGTTGGGTGGGAACTCGGTTGCTTGGCTGTAGCCTTTCCCTGTTGCCTCCTAAGTATTGCAAAGTATTGCCCAAGGAACCTCAGGTTTTAAATGATGATACCAGAAAGAATCCTTTTATAGAAACTGAAAAAATTCTCTAAAACATGTTTGACAGTCCTTTTCTTTACGACTCCACTCCCAAACTCAAGGAATGTGACACTTTGCCCTAAACAATAGTGGCTCCCTCCTGTTATGATTCTTAAGTTCTGGAGAGTGGTTTGTGGTGAGCTGATTAAAAGATGGCAGATGATGGGAAACCTCAATCTCTTACTGTTATTTACATTTGATTTAATGTAAAATTAGATTTAAGTGTTTAGGGCCATCTGAAGGGGTTGGAACCCAAGAAATGAGGTATAATATAGGGAGAGACAGCTACAGAATAAAAGAGCATGTTTTCTCAGACATAAGATTGGTAGTTGAGTCATATATATTTAGTTGTAGGAAAAAAATAATGAAGTTGTCTGAAAAGATTAGAAATCAATACATTTGACCCAAACTTATTGAATTATGTGTCACAAGTATTAAATCACCCCTAGACTCTTCTAGTTCCTTAGTACCAAGAATGAAATTAATCTGAAGAGCAGCAGATATTTTATTTTTCAACGAAGTGTTTATAGGAACGACATTAAAAAAATAATTACAGTTTCCTGATATAAGTAGCAGTCTATTTTGGAGGAAGAGCTAAAAATGCTAGAACTCAATTTTTCTTTATGACAAGTCACTGAAACTATGAAAATATTGTTAAATTATCACTTTCTTTTAATTTTATGCTTTACTATGTACTTATTTAGCATAGATATGGGCCACCAATGATATGGCAACAGTCATAAACATTCCTAAATAGTATGTTGTCAGATATGTATTTCATGGCTTAATTCTGTATATCCTTCTATAAAAAAGACACTCATTGTGAGCCTCAGATTAGGCAATCCTGATGATTTTCATGTATGGGGAATTAAGTGCCTAGTGATGTGTCTAAAGCCAGCATATGTACATATCTAGTGAGAACCTGTTTTGGATTCAGAAGAAACTGAATGTGTTTGCTACAGCATTGAGACAATGCCTAGAACAATCCTTTTTTTTTGTGGGGCGAGAAGGAGGTTTTCCCAGATACCGATCATTGATATGTGCAGAGTAAGCACCAGAGAAAGAATTGACCAGTGGTGTATTATGGGCAAAATTTTTTAAAAGTTATGCAATTACTGCATATTATTAAATAGAAAGCTTCTGTTTAATTTGACAGCCTCATTTACATCTTTGTTAATATGAAATTTTTAATCACTATATATTTACAGTGAAGTAGGAAAATGGGATTTCCCCATCTCTTTGGATTTGATCTGTCCATTTTACTTTGTATTAAAACTCTTGGCTCTCAGTACACTGCTTTATAGATAGCAGATTCTACCCTTTTTCTCTATTCTCTGTTCACTCTAAACAGGCTTCACTGTTTAAAAAAGGTTTTAAGTTAGCTAAAGTGCTCCGTTGTTTTTCATCTTTCTTCTCTATTGCTAAAACTATAACCTTAAGTTATTTTGTTTTTCTAAAATGTAATGTAATTTTAACAATTGACAAAGCTAGTTGTGACACAGGGCAGCATTTTCTGTATTGAGAATTGATGAGTGAGAACTGTCTGAAATCCCGTAGTCAGACTTTTACTGATACAGAGATAAATGGGAAGTATTAGAACTGGAAGTATTTTAGCAGCTTTCAGTACCTTGCAGCTGTTTTTCCTCACTTTTGTTTGGGGGATATGAAATGTTCATATAATTTCTACTTTAAAGATTATAATTTATTTAACCTTTTTTAATATGAAGAGATCACTTTCCCCTGATCAGTGTAGGTTAGGAGCTGCTACCTGTTGTTAGAAGGAAAGTAGTCACTCATTCTTTTATTTTATTATATTTTCTCAAATGTGGGATTTGTAGTTTTTGCTTCTGGTTTTGAGCCAATGGTGCATGTCTCCTGAGAGATACCCAGGGAGTGAAGTGGCCTTTGTTAGTAACCTGTGCTGTATACCCCACAGACAAAGAGAATAGAACGCACAGGGAAACAATTCATCACCCTAAAGGGAATTTAGGGAGAGAACTTACATCATAACTTTCCATGAAAACTTGATTATTTTAAGCAGCACTGAAAAGATTGTAGGAAATAATCTTATTTAAGACATTTTGCATAGATTGTGAACTTTAAGGAGAAAACGGTTTGTATTTCTTTTTTTTTTTTAGTTCAGAAAGGTAGAAGTGACACCTGTTTTGGAAGAAGGAAGGAATTGAGCATTTTTTGTGTGATGAAGATTGTTTTTTAATGTTAGTAGTCATAAAATATGGATCTTATTTTCTCCATTATTATAGGTTAGGAAAAAGGGGCTAAAAAAGTTTTGGTCACTTATCCAAGATTACATAACTTTTAAGTTAGTAGAGCTGAGATTCAAATCCAAACTTACTTCCTCAAGTCCGTGGTTTACTGTTAAGCCATGCTGCTGTTAGCAGAATAGGAAAGAAATGTTAACATTTCATGCTCTTTTCCTTCTTTCTTTTTCTGGAACATGCCAGACTTTTTCTTGTGTCTGGAACTCATTCCTTGGCTTGTCACATCCCTGATTTTTCTCATCCTTTAGGTCTTGGCTCTAATTAATGTCAACCCCCAGAGAGGCCGTCATATGGAAAGCACCTCCCAAATTACATCATCCTGTTTATTTTCTTCGTAACAGTCTTAGTATCCATAAATACTTTATATGTATGTCTCTCCTACTATAATATGCTCTGCATGGATAGAGCATTTTCCTTTTTGTTTCAAATTTTGTTTCACAGAATAGTACTTGGCACATATTAGCATAGTCAGTAGCTCAGTGAATGAATAGAACTTTTTATATATCCTGGCTTCCTTTTAAGTGTAGAAAGATAAGTAGCTTCCTCAAAAAATATGTTTAAAAGAAGCAATTAAAACCATACTTCAATTTTAAATTTGAGTCGTTACTGTGGCAGGCAAAAGTTATTTTAAAGAAATGTTATATATAAACTTCCCTGAAAATTATCAGCAATTCTTATTGAAGCTATGCTTTACAGGCAATACAATTTGTAGCCTTGTATTTTGTATTTTGTATTTTGTATCTTGCAAAATAGAAGATAATCTTTCATTAACCACACAAGATCCACTTCTGTAAGCGTATCTTAATGACTGAGTTATTAACTTGAGTGTATGTCTTACAGGAAAGATAGTAATCTCTGGTATTTGGGAAGTATGGGTTGGGGTGTGTGTGTATGTGAATAAAATAGGTTTTCTCAGGACCTTGTCTATAACATGCATACGAGTTTTATGTGAGTCTTAACAAATATTCAGCAAGGGTGAGCTCAAAGCACAGAAATGGCAAGTAAATGCTTCCTTGCTAGAATATAGATTGGTATCTATGATCACAAATAAACTATACAAATTTATGTAAGAACTACATTGTGTTTCTGGACAGGAGAATTTGAGATGCTTGTTATTTAAATTAGTGGTTACTTTTAAAACTTTGGATAGTAGAAAAAATGCCCACTAATGTTTTTGTGCATCTTACTTGATTTGGGGCAATAAATTACTATTATGATTAGTGTTTGATGATTAGTAAAATTTCATGGTTTTGAAATGTCTACTTTCCAAAAATAATTGAAAAAATACCCTGTATATAATGTGTTTTGCTATGCTAGTGGACAAGCTAACATTGTTATTGAACCCCATGGGAATTGTGGGTGTCCATAAAAACAAACCAAACTTTTTCCCTGGAGTGTCCTGACTTCCTTTGCTATGTGTTCTTGGGGTAGCTCTTTTTAGATCTATATCAGAAAGTCAGAGGGTAGGAGTCAGCTGTACTGATATATGACAGAAAAAACAATATTGAGGATGTTGAATGGGTTTTATGTTGAATTCTGTACTTAAAAGTAACGATATAATTAAGTAACTGTACAATAATACCTGATCATCTATAGAATAATTCTTATCCACAAATATTGGATTTGAAAAAGGTATGGTTGCAAACTGCTTTTGCCTACTTAGAATTGATAATACTAAGTACCAACATGAAATAGTTAAAAAGGAAAACCAAATACTCAATTGAAAAGTCAAAAATAAGTAACATTAAAAAAAAAAAGTTAGTCCATACAATATTTGTTCTTCATGTGAGTGAATAATCAAGAGTTAACTTTATTTACAAAGAACTTAGATTTTATTTTATTTCCTGTTCTATTTTAGATTATCATCTGTTTATGTCCCGTGATAACTGTACCTTATAGCTTTAGTAGTTCTTAACATTTTGGAGCTTATAGAGCCCTTGGAGAATTTGATAAAAACTGGGGAACCCTCCCCAGACAAATATATATGCTAACATAGAGACCAAATATTAAACTCTTGGAATCCACTTAATAATAAAAAGCTCCACTTTGCATAAGGCTGTGTGTGTGTTGTGTGTGTGATTTGTGTGCGTGTGTGAGAGAGAGAGAGAGAGAGAAATTCCTGACATTCTCTTACATTGAAGAAATTTCATTGATACATTCATCTATGACACTGCTTTATGCTAGGCATTGTGTGTTGTAGGCACTGCTACTATTGTTGATAAAACCACACAAGGTTCTTGCCCTCCTGGAACTTAGTTAACATGTGGGAGAGACATACATTAACTAAATGACAAATTTAGGCATAAATTTGCAAACACTGTTGTTTGGTGTAGCAGCCACTTTCATCCATGCCCCTCTCTTTCTCTATTCTCCACAGTTTAGCAAAACTGAACTTTGTAAAATATAAATTGGATCACTTTGTTTTCTTATTAAAAGCCCTCAGTTGAAAAGTCAAGAATAACTAATTCAGTTACTACAAAGCCCTAAACAATCTCTCTCCTGATTCTCTCTAACCTGTGATGGAGCCACTGTTCCATGGGTTCCCTTGGCTCCATGCGTACTGGTCTTATTCCTTTAAATGTCTGAGGGCCTTCATATACCTGCAGTTTCTTTGCCCAGAATCATTTTTCCCTCCCCTTCTTATAGTTACTTCCTTTTTTAGATTGCTATTTAATTGTTTCTGCTCAGAGAACAATTGGGTTTTAATTGGGCTACCTGCCCAATGAAAACATCCCTCTCCCCTACAGCATCCATACATACAACACACTGTTAACTTTGTTTTCTTTCTTAGTACCTATTACGACATGAACCTTTATCTGTCTTATATCTTTCTTTTGGGTGTGTGTTGGGGGGGGTCCCTGTTATTTGCACTAAAATGTTGGTTTTATTGTGGTCAGGAATAGTGTTTTCATTTTAACTAGCTCCTTGCAAGATAGTATACTGTCAGTATTCACTAACTGAAAAGATGAGTTAGAGTGTATAATGTGGATATTTGACCAAATCAGGGGGTTCAGGTAATCGTTTTTTGGAGAACTGAAGGGTGTATTGTACATTCGACAAATTGAAATAAAATGTGGACTCAGAGAACTTGGATCAAACCAAATGGGACCCTGTGGCCCATGTTCAGGATTTTCACCTTTATCCTGAGAGCTGGTAGTAACCAGCAGGTTGTTCCGGTCAGGGTTGTGTTTGGAAAGGTCATTTATGGTTGCTGTGAGGAGAAAGGATTGTGAAGGGGGAGGGTGGAACTAAAGTACGTGCAGGGGATTTGAAAGGATGTTTTGAGGGCAGTGGAATCAAAGATCAATAAGTAGATTAACTTGCTAAAGTAGAGGTAGTGAAAAAGGAAATGGATTAGAGAGGTACTTAAAACATTAAAATCAGCCAGACTTGGAGGTGGGAGAGGTAGTGTCAAGGATTTCTCTGGGGTTTCTGGCTCCTGCAACTTGGATGAAGGTTGGTGCTGTTGACTAAGATACAAGGGGACCAAATTGTTGTTAAGGTACAGTTGTGAATCACTTTCTTTGTATTTTTCGAGTTCTCCATTTTTTTTCCTTTCATTTCACCTGTAAAGTCAGTTTGTTTTCAGCTATTTTCAAAGACCGCCAGGAATAGAAAAATTCAGGTTTAGTGCCTGATCAGAGTTCTCTGATTTAGGGGTAATTTAGCACACTGGTCAGAAGCACAGAGTTCTCTGATTTAAAATAAAATAAAATATAACAGTACTTTTTAAAAAAAAATATGGATTGGAAGACCCTTGCTGCATTACTTTGAGCAACATACAGTATAAGGATTTACAGATCAGTTTATTTTCTTAACCGAGGCTGTAATATTGTTGTTTCTTCAAGGTATCTACTTAATTTTAGCCACCCCTATATAATATAAATATTAGATCACCATGTAGAGTGACTTCCACCTATGACGAACATAGCTGAGTAAACATATAAAAACATCATGATAGGAAAGTACTAATATGTAGGTATAGTTTGAATACTTTTAACTAGTCTCTTCACGATTTATAAAGAATTTCAGTTTCTCATTGTGAAGATGAAGGGTGAATGTTAGTCAAATTGATCATCAGGCTATTGATTTATTAAATGTTTATAAAATATAATATGTGACTTAACATTCACTAATATACACTGTATGTTCAGATGCATACTTTCTGTTTATTTAGAAAGCTAACATGTTAGCTTTTTTTAAAATTAAAAAGGGAGATTTAAATTGAGTCCTCAATGAGGTCAAGTGTAATTTTGAATTCACTTAGGTGTTCAGATTCTATATGACAACTTGTTAGCCATTTGATCTACATTGTAAAATATTATGTTTAATGGCTGTATATCTTAAACAGTAGCATCCTATATCATGTCAAAATGTAACAAGTAAGAAGTGCACATTTTCCTTATGAAACAATAAAAAATAACATTAATGACATTTGCGTGAAGTTAAAGACATAGCTGTGCCCCAACCAGTTGTTCAGAGTTAATTTCATACACATGGGTATATGCATCTGCACATAAAACTTTTTATGTATATTCATGAGGGTTTTTATAAAAGGAGAATAAAATGTGGTTAATTTATTACAAATTTTATTTGGTAACCTAACATTTGTTGAAACCAAAAATTTGTACAAAAACTTTCATTTACTCCTAATTATCTAAATTGAAATACTTAGCATTTTTATTCAGTCCAGACACCAGGCATAAGCAGTGATCCTCTTTCATTGATACATTTAAATAATCTAAAATCAAAACTAAATACTCTTGTTTATCCTTTCTTGAAACATTCTGATATATATTAACACAATAAAAGACTTTATAGGGTAACATTTCAAATTGCAATCAGTTTTAAAGTAAAACAAAAGTAGAAATGGAGAGTTTTATCTTCATTAGTTTCAAATAATAGCTTCACATTTTGGGTATTACCCATAATGATAATCTAACTTTGGCATAGTTGAAAATATTAATATGAAATTATTTTCAAAATATAGGAGTATAACCTACATTTTAAGTTGTCAGAACAACTAGTTCTAATTGAAGTTTTTTTGCAAAGAATATTATGAAATGATTAAGCTTTTTGGTTTTTATTGGTGTTATGAGTTTTACCTGTAACTTATTCGTTTACATTTTAGCATAATGAAAGCAACCAAAAACATTCATTTTTCTCAGTTTTCCATTTTTCTGCTTGTGAAAATTTTAATATTTATACTGGTTCGTATTATTTGTATAAAACTACCTTTTAAAACTTTGTACTCTTTTACCTATTTAAAACATTGATAAATGCTAATCTTCTTTCCCTTTTATAAGATAATATTTTTATTGTCTAGTCAGATGTTAAACATAAATGACTCCATTATTAGTGAAAGGTGAAAAATAAAAGTGTACTTTTCAATTCAGTTGTTTCAGTAGTTCTTACCTCATTTCTTGTTGATTTTAGATATTAATAGGTCACTAGACAGTGATAACTAGGGAGATTAATTATTTAGAAATTAAATTTACTATCCTTTGTTTAGGATGTACTTGTAGATTGGTTTGTTCCCTACCAGTTTTGTAATCTTGGAGGGCATGAATGAGACCACAATTGTAATGAAAAATTTAAGTTAGGCCACAATCTGCTAAATTCTAAGTTTTCATGGGTATGAAGACAGCATTCCCTAGAAATCCTGACTTTGGTTTGAAAAACTGCAAGTAATAGAATCACCCTACCAACAATAACAAAAATATTTTTTTTTCTTTTTTAATGAGACAAAGTCTTGCTCTGTCACATGGGCTAGAGTGCAGTGGCATCATCATAGCTCACTGCAACCTCCAACTCCTGGGCTCAAGCGATCCTCCTGCCTCAGCCTCATGAGTACTGGGAGTACAAGCATGTGCCCCTATGCCTGGCTATTTTTTAAAAATTTTTTGTAGAGATGAGGTCTTGCTATGTTGCCCAGGCTGGTCTTGAACTGCTGGCTTCAAACAACCGTTGTGCCTCAGCCTCCCAAAGTGCTGGGATGACAGGCATGAACAACTGTGCCCAGCCTCCATCTTTACAAATATGTGACATTAATCTTCAATATTATTATTTTGGAAGCACTTGTAATGCTGATGATTTTTCAGTGTTGTCTGTAACCTTTTTGTATTGACCGTCCTCTCACAAAGACTGTTCACACTTAATCAAGTATTGGTGCTGATTGACTTCTGTTTTTCAGTTTGGCTCTTATAATATCAGATGTCAGACTAAGTAAAAGGAGGCTTATGCCCTTGGAAATTATTTTAATTATTTTGTACTATTATTTCTGAGAAGTCATTGTCAAAAGAGGATACTTAGATATTTTTTATACATATCTACATAGATGGATCTTGAAGGACTGGCCCATAACCAATATAATCATGATTTTCCTATTGTGATGGTGTTAATATGTTTTAGTGTTCATCATTATAAAGGAATGCTTACAAGTTTTTTGTGTGGAAAAATTCATAAATAAAGCTAAATAATATCAGAAACACTTCTTACTAGATCATTTTACTGGCTATATCAGCTTAAGTAATGCTTAACTCTTTGGAGAATATGATGGAATAAAATGAGCAAATTTATGGTATGAAATCAGTATATAGAATGTAGATTAAAATGAGAACAAACTATTATGTTTATTCTGTATTATTGCGTCTTGTAGAGAAAATTATGATGTTAAAGCTCAAGTTTATTTTTAATTCAGGCTCTTGACTGACATGTAAAGGCATTTTAAGCCACCTACCTATTTTCAAAGATGGTATAGATAGACCACCTGCTGTTAATATGTTGTAAGGAAAATGGAGTGTTGTAAATAAGTTTTGGTGATTTCCCTGCTTCTGAATATAAATGAAGCTGAAAATCTTCTGTCCTATACTTTTAGTAGTGAACTATCAGAGTGTTCAAATCTTTGTGTGAAAGTAAAGGATATCATAAAAGATTACCATTAGCCTCTTTATTTTTTTATTTTGTGAATACTTGTTAGCACTGAATAATTTGAATAATAATTCAGTTATAATATTTATTTCTTAAGTCTCATACGTCTCTAAATATGGTACTTTGTAAATGTTCTTTAACAGTAAGGCGGTAATTCTGAATGAAATATGGAAAACTCATTTTACTTGAACATCATAAATGATAGATCAGAGTGTGTTGGCTGAGAATTAGAGAAAATAGAGTAGCCTTTATAAGGTATATAACAGCAACCTGGCTAATAGCTATTAGTAAAATAGTTTTAGAGTTGGAATTCCTTCCACATAAGGCAAGGACTGGTAAAATTTGCTGAGAATATTAGATGGTTGGGAGGCTGGAAATTTTCTGAAAACTTGGATAATATATTCTATGAATATTATCATAATCTTTGAGTAGAAAATCAGGTCAATTTAGATAACACTTGATTGTTAATTCCCACTCCCCATAAGCAAATATCTAATTCTTCCCAGTGAACACATTCAAAGTGTTAAAGTTGCTGAAAAGAATTTCAGTTTTATTTTAGTTAAGCATTAATGCAGTATTGAAATTTACTGTTGACTTATATTCCTTCTGATGGTTGCATATCAATATGAGGAAAATGTACAAAGCTCTCTGATTTTATGTGTAGGTAAAAGAGATGGAGTAGTGACAAATATTTGTAAATAACTATTTAACTCCAGATTTCTATATGACATTTTGGTGGTTTTATCCTAAGAATGTATAAAGAGTTTCCTAGATCTTTTCCTACTCACAAACTTTCAAAACCACAAAATCATGATCATTTTGGAGGGGCAGCTACTCTAGCATGCCCTCTTCACATTAATCCATGGCATTGAAAACTTGCCATTTCATTCTGTCTGCATGCCTCTCTTTGGAAACAACTTAATTGTATGAAATTATTATAATACAGCTTTAAGCCTTTCTAAAGATCATAGGTTGAGCTGAAAATTAAAGATGAGCTTAGCTTTATAGTGTCAATTATGAACCTTTTCGAGAATTGGTGGAATATTGATTGAACATTTTAATAAGAAGTTTCAGACTAGCTTAATTTATATATTCTGTAAAGTTCATTAAAGGTAACAATCAACATTGGATCGAATTATGAATTTTTTGATCTTAGAGGTTCCTGTCTCTTTTCCTTTTAATGAAATTTGTCATAAATTAAATTCTCATTGAAACCAAGATAAAGCTGTAAGATTATATTTTCAAGTTTTCTGAAAATGTTTTTCCACTTGCTTTTTTCCTGATCAGAATTCTCTCATTGTAAGACAGAAGAGAAGCAATACCTTAATGTTTATTAATACTTGCTTGTTAATACTGTTTTGTGATTAAATCTTCTATATAGCTGTTATATAAATTTAAAGGAAAGAGGACTTATGGAAAATGATTTGCTTTTGTGATGCAGTCTTAGGTGTTTGAAATTAGTGTTAAGACATTTGACTTGCTCCATGAACAAATAACTTTTTTATTTTTTTTTAAGTCTTGATTTGCTCATGCTACCAAAAGAAAAATATCTGGGTTGCCTGTGTCTTAAACTCTTAATTCTATAGGCTGCACAATCTTTCTCCCCCAAATCCCTGCAGCAAGTGACCTTGTCAAACAAAAGTGTGGAATAATGGGAGGCAGCCCAGGGATGGTGGCTCATTTATAAGCAGCTGTTTGCTACTGTCAGAACAAAGGCAAATCAGGGTTGCATTAAAGGGATATGACAGACAGAGTGAACAACTGCCGGCCTAGTTCCCTAATAATACTTATCTTCTGGCGTTTGGTCGAAAAACTCACTGGCTGGAGTAGTTATTCATAAGGATATAGGGTGAAAATGTGTAATAAAATCCTTTTCTTCCACTTAACAAAATACAGAATTAGGAAGTAAAATTTGATTAAAGGACCTTTATAATGCCTTTGAGTGACAGAAGCGTTATAAGTATGTTATGTTCCATTAGACTTTCAATTGCATTATTCATTGTTATGTATAATTTTAACTACGATATATTTGAATCTATTTAATATTGCACTGTGTTGTGACTGGATTCTTGATGTACTTTTATAAATTTGGAACAACAGTTAAATCTTATTCTGTTAAATAGTAAAGGAGTGTAACACCCTTCTTACATGTCCACTATGGGAAAAGATTTGCCTTTTATCTGTAGGTTGATACAGAGTCTGCTCTTTTGTTATTGTTTTTGGAAGGAGGCTTAAGGTTTATTGTGGGACTTATGTGCTGCTGTAAATGGAGAGCATCACCTGTGTCTGGCATTTGCATTTTTGTAATATTACTTTCAAAATGTTCCAGAAAGGTACGTTTTCTTCCACCCTGCCTCTCTAAGCACAGTTAATAACATGTCCTTCACTTGAACTTTTCCCCCCCCAAATCAATTATACATTTGCTATAGTAGTTCAACTTTTTAAAGTGCGTAAGGAGAATACTGAATAAGAAGTGCTTGTAAAACAAATCTTTATTTATTTTAGTAAGAGTTGAGACCTTGAGAGGTATCACATTTTTGTGTCTTTCAATGAATGGTTAAGGTAGTTTAAAAAGTTGAGATTTTTAAAAAGTCACCATATTTGAGCTAATTTTTGAAATATTTTTTAAAAAGCTAAATTATGAATGCTTTCCACATATGACTTTTTGTATGATATAAATACATTAAAAAATTTAAAAAGAGTTTTTGGTGCCTGGTCATAAGTGAAAGTAAGGTTGGTTTTATTACATACTTTGAATGTGTTTCTGAAATGTTTTTTGAAGCAGATACATGTATGCGATACTTTCTATCATTTATTTCTATCATAGTTTTGTATATATTCTGTCATAAAATTACATTTAAGAATCCCAGCATTTGTTTTTAGGCTTTATCTTTGTTACATTGTAATTTGTAGGTATTTTATTACCTGAAAACTCTTAATAATACTAAAGTGGATAATATGTGATCTCTTGCACATTCAAATGTGCTACAAAAAGTACTTTTTCCTTGGATTCTGTTAGACCGTTTCAGACTACTATAGGAATCCCTGATTTGCACTGAACCGAACTTTTAACAAGTAGACCTGGCTATCTGCAAGTAATTGTTTAACTTGAGTGATTAAGATAAAGACTGTAGAAGGGACTTTGAAGAGAATAGTCCAACCCTCTCATTTTTGACTCGAGTAGTCAGTAGTTCGTGAGTTGATATTTGTCCAGAATAACACAGTAAATTGGCAATAGAATCAGGGTAACTGAGATCCTCAGACTAGAGAATATTTATTGAAACGTGTTGACTTTAAATGGTTATTCTCTGTCTTTGGTTTTCATACAGCTAAATCCACTTGTGAAAGCTCAGCTTCAAAACCTTTCTGCCATAGTTTCCAAGCTATGGACTGCAGTAGGAGGTGAAACAACCACCTCAGTCTTCTTATGTGATGAAATTGACAGTAGAGACACTCCTTTTCTGAGTCAGGATTCTCTGAGTGCTCTTCTTAACCACTCCTGCCCAACCCTTCATCCTGCAGTATTGAGTCTTAGATTCCTATTCCTGTCTCCCTAGCCATCCTTTTTAATGGTTTTGTTTTTGTTTTTGAGAGTGCTTATGATGTAACAACATTTCGTTTTAATAGATATTCTCACTTTAAGGTAACATAAAGTGGGATATTTCTCAGTATTGACTTTCCAACTTAAAAATATTCGCCTTTATCTCTGCATAAAAATTTATGGCTGCAGCTGATGTGAGTGAGGTGGCATGCATAGTGCTGTGAGCATCGCCCAGAGCAGGACTGGTTGAGTGTGAATCACAGCTCTCCTCCGCAAGACCCTGGGCCGCTTAACATCTCTGTACTTTGTTTCTTCAAAATGAAGATTAAAATATTACTATCACGAGGATTAGAGAAATTATTGTTTATGAAGTGCTGAGAACTGTGCCTGATATATAGTAAGATATGCTATATATGTGTTAAATAATGGAAGGATCCAATAAATTATTTCAGTATTTTAATGTGTGAGTAGTTGGGTTTTCTGCAGATACTCCAAGAATGACATAAATTCCTAGTCTGATCTAGATGAAGCAGGGATGTTTAATTATCTAACATGCATTATATTTATTTTTAGAGCCACATTTTACTGAAGCCGTAAACAAAAAAAGTATATGACAAAGTGTAGCTTTTTTTGTTGTTTGCTTTAAGACCCTTATTTTGTTAAAAATAAAAAACAAAATACTTGGTATTTTGGGGAAGGGGATTAAGGATAGATCTTAAAAGAAATTTTGCTGCTGGCTTTTATAGGTAGTTATACAGATAGATACCTTGCCCCTAGAAGTCGTTGAGTGTGGCTTATCTGCTTAATAACAATGAAAACCATTTAAAATATTTACCACGTATTAATCATAAGTCATGCTTGACATAGACAGTTTAATCTTACTTGAAAGTAAGAAAAATCGGTATAAATCATGTTTCCAGATAAACTGATTGGGAATGTTTATTATAAAAATCTGCGACATTCCATTTGCTCAATATTAGCATACTATGCGGTTTTTTTTTTTTTTTTTTTT
>NW_012153062.1:16423485-16489416 GCF_000956105.1 Propithecus coquereli | reverse complement strand
GGGGTCTCGCTCTTGCTCAGGCTGGTTTCGAACTCCTGAGCTCAAACAATCCGCCCGCCTCGGCCTCCCAGAGTGTTAGGATTACAGGCGTGAGCCACCGCGCCCGGCCCATACTATGTGGTTTTAATGAATAGGAATTTACAGTTCCTAGTCCTAAAAATTATATTGCAATTTGGTGGGAGGTTTATTTTCATCTGATAAGCTTCCCAAGAGATTCAAGGAAGCCATAGCTTTTCAGGTAAGTAAATCTCTTAGGTCCAAAGCCCATCACATAGGCACAAGAAGACTATTTTGGTGGCCTGCCTTGCTCTTTTCCTTTAACATGTCCTAACATGATGGAGTTTCTCATTAGGTACATAGCTTATGTACTTACTGTAGGATCCACATTACACGTACAGAAATTAACCATAATAAACATCAGATACCTATTTATTAATTGACCTGACATCCTTATAATAATTCGTAAGTAAGTATTTAACCAACTCATTGAATATTGATGGCATATATTTTTGGAAAATGTTTCACAATACATGAAAAAAATTATACCAACCTGTGCTATAACTTTAACTGTGAAGTTTAAGTTACTGTGTTTATGTTTTTTAAATTATATGTTTGGAAGATACTTATGATAGGGGCATATCCTGTCTATGTATGAATAGATGTTGAAGAAATTATATGAGAAGAATTGATAGGAAGTTGAATAGTTTACTTTGTAACATATTTCTTGCCTTAGTGTAAAAATTAGATTTCAGGAGATTTATTTATACTATCAATTAAATCATGCATTTTAAAACTATTCTATTGTTGTTTGAAGTTGTAAATAATTAATGAAGAAGGCTTTTTACATGGCATAGAATCAATATGTTAGTTTCTTATTTTTCCCCTGAATTTCTTTCATTTAATGGTCCCCTTCTTACCCAAAAGGAGGACATATATTCATTACTCTGCCCAAATAATACTAACATACTAGCAGATGGTCACTTTCCAACTGGTTTGCCTTCAGAAAAGAAATTAAAATATTATAGTTCCAGAGAGAGATGTTAGAATGTGTCTTTTTTATATTAACAGGTCATTCTTTTCAACTATTTTATAACTGTAAAATAGCTCAATGTCATATAAAAGGCTAAAAGCTAGAGTAAATGGTATCATGGGAAATCCAAAATAAATACAGTCTTATATGGTTTATAGTACTAATCTTGAACATACTAGGAATATTTTTTTCTTAAAAAGATACACATTATATGTTATGGTAGCATTTTGATTCTACTGAATTTTAGTTGAATCAGTTTATATCAAAAGTTAGCAGTTGTTTTAAAACATATGCATACATTCTGAAAGATGTTTCCCCTAAAACATTTAAAATACCTTTAATATATTCTTAAGAAAATCTATTAGCCTAGCAATGAAATGAAAACCAAATATGACAATTTATCTTCTTCCTTTTACCCATACCTCAGTCCCCTCTATGCATGATTTGTAACTATGATAACAAGATTGACTTTGAGACTTGAATTTTTTCCATTCTAGGACCAGACTGAAAGTAGCATGTAAATGAGTAGATTTGGAGTCAGTGTTATTAGGAAATATCTGAAGAAACTGAACTATTCTTAAAACACAGAATAGTGAATGCACTCAGGAAAAATTTAAGAATACTTAGGAGTAATATTTGAAGAAACTAAAATCACCACAGTTTAAAGTAAATTATTTGTTTTGACCTTTCTCTGCCACTGAATTGCTATGTATCTCTGGGCAGTCACTTATGTCATTTCCCCAACTAGAACCTGTGCCATTTGGGTTAGACAGTCTTTTTTTTTTTTTTTTAAGCTTTATCGCTATTTAGCGATTAATTACTCAATCCAACATAAAAAGATACTTAAAATACATTTGCCCAAATGAGCCAGGTATATTCGTAATAAGAGAGAAGGAAGTTCTTATAATGACTATTTTTTATACTTGCAGTAAAATATTAAGTGGTACAGAAACTAAAATATAAAATATCTGAATTTGTAGTTCTCTTAATTACTAGCACTGTGAACAAAAACAAATCATTTAAATATGCTGCAGTTTGGTTCCACATCTGCACAATGGAAATAATAATTCTTCTTGTTACCTCACTGTGTCTTAAGCGATATCCTATTGTGTTTCCCTTTTCAAAGAGTGATCATTTGAATATCCTTATCAGAGGCCTTGTTGGAATGCTTTCCAGCACATTACTTGCCTCAGATACTTCATCTGTGAGGGGAAGTTACTTCTCAAATAGCTGGACTTTTCCTGTCTTCCTAAAAGATACAAACGACCTTTTCTGATTTGTACAGGCATGGAAAATTAAGTCAGCCTTAAATTCTTAACTGAGAGGGTTTGTGCTTTTTTTTTTTTTTTTTGATAGAAAATAATAGTAAGATATCTTTTTGTCCTATCCCCTTGAATCCCTACTTTAACTAATGCAGTGGAATATTTTAGTCCTTAACATTGTGGTGGTATTACTCACTCTGTTTCTTCCTATATTTGTTTGAAATACCAGTATACCCATATTGTATAGTATGGAATAAACAGGCTTTGTATGCTAAAGTATGAAATTAATATATTGTTATGAAATCATATGGGTATTGGTGGATCTGGAGCTCAAAATAATGGTTGATAAAACTTTACGCGCGCGCGCGCGCAGACACGCGCACACACACACACACACTTATTTATTTATTTATTTTTGGTAGGGCATTAATTCCTGAGTACTTTAAATATTAATTCCATGTTAATGTTTGAAATTTTTTTTCAAATCGCTTTTAAGTTGTTACAAATAGTACTTAAAAAAAAAAAAAGAAACCTGCCTTTGAGATTGTTCTTTCTCCTGATTGTCCTCTCCTGGTTCTATCTGCTTATCCTTCCAGGTTACACTGAGATTTCCCCACTTTCCAACATCTTTTACGTTTCCAGTTCTCACCTCTTCCTTTACTCCCAATTCCTATGCCACTTACAGCCTGTGCCACATAATTGAATATTGATTTATATGTACTTCCTTGTATGGATTGGTGATGTTTCATCTGTTTCTTTGCTCCCTTGTAGACCTCAGACTATTCAAGGTGAAGACAATATTTTGTCTTAATCTTTTCCCAAATCTGCCTAAGAATGTGCTAGAGCTCTGGGAGCTTGGTAATTAAGACTTAACACATTCATTGTATGTATTGAATTAACTTCTTTCCAATGCATCTAGAATTGGCAGATTTGGGAAAATAAGCCCTCAAATCATTTTATGGAGGACTTTATTCTCTTTTGGAACCCTAGTTGAGAAAGGCTAAATACAATGTTTTAGCCTCTATTTGAACAAAATCTTATTTTGCCACATATATATGTGAAGACTTTTCCCCTTCTAGATTATTTTTACTTGACCCAATTAGTTAGTGGTGGAGAATGTATTGACTATACAATATAGTCCAAATCCGGTCAGCCCTATTTGCTTTCTAAAATTTTAAATGTAGCCATGTTTTATTGACAGCATTTTTCCTACTTAATTATGTCTTTTGTTGACAGCTCAAACTGTCTCTATTTACTCTTATTTAAATGCAGCTGGCAACAGCAGTTGGTTTGTGAAACCAAAGCACTTAATTAACTTACCCAGTAAGTTCGTTTGTTTCACTGGGAGAGAAAATATTTTATGGGTATGTTGCTTTAGCCTGAGAAGTAATACAGTTTATTTTCAATATGATGTATTTTATGTGAGAGAACTTAAGAGAATTTATTAAGAGAATGAAAAAATAACATTCTAACACTGCTTGAGTAATAAAGTGCTACAAAAATACTTTAATTGTGTTTTAAGTTATTGTTTGAACTGTAAAATGAGATATCAGTATTCAGTGTAAAAGTTAAATTAACACAGGCCAATAGGAACATATCTGATCATTCTCTTCTCACTTCTACTTGCATGGATAATCAAGCTTTGACTGTATTGCTTTGATGTAGATTTTTGAAGAAAAATCCTCCCTTTTCCTCCTAATACTCTTACTGTTTTCAAGACACTTTGTAGTTGATAATTCTAAAAGAGAATAAGTGAATCAATTTATTTAATATAAAATAAATGGGGGGAGAAGTATTTAAGCAGTAAATTTCATACCATGTGATTTCCTAGGTCCTGGTTACTTAAAAGTGACATAGGGCAATGGGTGCCCAGAGTGCTTTTCTGATATTGCACCAAACTTTCATTTTGAATCCTCGTCTTCCTGGTATTTAGTCAGTTCAACTTTATTATTTTTTCATTTCTAACACTCAGAATTCCAATAATTATTACTCTGTCTTCCTTTTTTTTTTCTTTTTGAGACAGAATCTCTTTCCAGGCTAGAGTGCAGTGGCGTGGGTGGTAGCTCACTGTAACCTCAAACTCCTAGGCTTAAGGGATCCTCATGGCTCAGCCCTCAGTAGCTGGGACTATAGGCTCCCATCACCACGCCTGGCTAGTTTTTCTATTTTTTTGTAGAGACTGGGTCTCCCTCTTGTTCAGGCTCGTCTTGAACTTCTGACCTCAAGGGATCCTCTTGCCTAGGCCTCCCAGCCTGCTGGGATTACAGGCATGAACAACCACACCCAGCCCCTATGTCTTCCTCTGTCAGTAATTAACTACTTTCCTTGCTTACCTACTTAGGCAAGACACAGGTTTTCTTTGTTTTTTAAAAGCTAAATTACACAGTATTTTTAAGATTAGAATTGCAGCCATAATGTGGACATCCTATAAGTAGTAAGAGAAAGGTCGTTAGTTGCCAGGGTTTTTTTTACACTCATAAGTGTTTTGGATGGTAAGAAATTTTTTTCTGTTATCATATGAAACTGCTTTCTTTATTGTCTAACCCATTAGAACAACCCTGTGTTCGTGAATGATTTTTAAAGACACTTGCCACTTTTTCTTCCGTGGAATTATGTATTGACAGAATATGGTTTCCTAAAAGATACTGTTGAATCTTTTTACTAAAGTTTTACAAAGCTTTCTGATCTGCTGTTCCAAAATTGTACAATTTACTGGCTGGTGTCCTATTTTTAAATGGAAAATGGGGAAATTGCTAATGATGTTCAAAGCAAAATTTATTGAATGCTTTATGACTAAACGTGTATTGAACAGAGCTAAGCACTATGTATGCGTTCTTTCATTCAGAAATTCTTATGACTTACTCAGTGTTGTTACATTTATAGATGGGGAAACAGGTTTATAAATATGCTAGGTAAGTGACCAGTTCAAGAGAAAACTGATATGAATGTGACCCCATATTGGGTTTAAGTAAATAAAACAGAAAGAATGAATATATTGAATCTTGACCATTCTGCTAATGAAGAAGATAATTTTGATTTTCAATATAGACAGAATTAAAAAAATACTGGTAATATTTAATAGTGAAATGAGTAGAGAGAATTTCAAAACTAAATTATCTAAAAAAGAGTATTCCAAAATAGCACAGCAAAATAACCGAAAGCAGTACTTTTGAAAATGAATCAAATTGTATTAGAAAACAAATATCTTTAATGGAGAATCTAATTGAGGAAATTAAAGCAATTAATAGAAAACAATGGAACCATTGTATGGAATGAGAGATATAAAATTGCCAATTTATTTCAGAATTTTATTTTATAATAATCATATTCTAAAAAGGACCAACATAAATAAATAGAAGTAATGAAGGGAAAATGAAGGAAAACTATTTTGAGTTTATAAAATCTATTTGGCACTGTTTTTACTGTTTTACTCATAATATTTGATTTATAAATATTAACTGTAATGTTTTAATGTAAATAATTGTGTTTGTTTTATATATGACTCTTTCAAACCTAATGTTTCATCATTGTTTTCAGAAGAATTTAAAAAGAAATTATGTTTAACTTTTTAAGACATTAGTGATTAGTGATTCATAAACGAGTCTTCTGATAATAACTTAGTAAATTAGTAAAAACTTCCTATAAATACAGCTGCTAAGACCTGCCAAGGTGCCTTGGTTCCATTTCTTATCTAAGGGTTGATAGGAATATACTACTGCTTACTAGTAATTACTGCTTCCAGATAGAAAAGGAAAAGGCCTTGAATTCAGCATTTGTCTGGTCGTATGGCCCTGTTCAGTCAAGCTCAATGCATGTGACATGATTGCCTGAGAGGAATAGAAAAGCTGCTTTCTCAGTCTCTGACCAGAATGCATGATAAGGCTTGGTGTCAAAAAGGGCAAGATGGGGATCACAGCAATTATGGCAGAGGCAAAGCCGTTACCTTGACAACCAAATTGAGGATTTGTTGTGATTTATTATTTACTACTTCAAAACCTCATTCTGTGATTTAATTAATAGAATTAATATTTCCATAAATTCTGTCATTTCCAAATTTGAGTACCCTTTTACTGTTAAGATGTGTACTGAAACAATCCCAAACTGATGTTACTCCAAAACAGGGACAAGTTAGGCTTTGTGTTTAGTTTTGTGAACATTTAGAGAGGCCACTTAGATAATAGTTAACTGAAATAAAATGGATTTTATATTGGGTGATGTTGATCAATACTTACTACTAACTTGATAATAACAACCCCCTGGGGATCTTCAAAGCAGCATGGTTGCAACAAGTGAGTTTTACCTTTTTCGCTGAAAGCAGCTTTAGTTTATACCTGGTTTGTATTTCAGTGTATCATTTTAGATATAAAATATACATGTTGTTTCTTTACAGTTACCCACATAATTATATACCTTTTATATTGCCCAAATTATAGTCTTTAAAATTTGATTATGATCAGATAATTTTTTGCCAGAAAACACAAGTTCAACTTTTTAGAATCAATTAACCATTAGATAATTTGTATTTCCTATGTTTTCTCTCCCCAAATACTCCTCAGATATGTGTTACTTTTGTAGATGAAGCTCTAAGTGGACTCCTCATTCAGCATTAATAAGTTCATCAAATGTGACAAGCTTTTTCACATGTTTTTTTATTTAAACAACAAAACCTTCCAAAGAAAAATAATTTTAAACCCTTATTTAATTTCTATTTAAAATGATGTATTTCCATGCATTCATTTTATTTAGCTCGTTTACATTCTTTCTGTTAGAATTTCTGCCTGAGGAGTTTATATATAATTAACGTAAGAAAAACAAGAGGGTAATCCCTTGGTAGAAAACTGGTAATGGATTAAAAGACCATAGCTCTGAAATTCCAGGAATGTGACATACTTTCCCAGAAAGATGCACTTAGGCCTGAAGTCTAGAGATACTAAAAAGTGCCCCCTAGTGTAATTAGCTAAAGGTAGATACTCTGAATATATTTTGTTTTATGTTTAATGTGGATTATTGTAAATAAATTTATAACCAATATCAAACATGATTTGAGAAGAATTATTACTTTATTTGCCCAGAATATAGCTTTGAATGTCACTGGAAGCTTTACATTTCTTGCTGAACCAGTTGATAGAATGCACAATATGTGTATTGAGAATGTGCAGAAGAGCTGCCTACATAGTATGACCAGTGTCTTTCAACATAGTGCCTAACATTAATTAGTTTAGGAACCCTGGAAAATTCACATAACTGTCTTTGGTTTTGATTTATTTATTTAAGGGTTTGGACTAAATTAGTGCTTTTCAAATTGCGAGTTGCAACCCATTATCAGTTCGTGAAGACAATATTTAGTGGGTTACAATCATCACTTAAATGAAAGAGAATAGCAAATATCAGTACATTGTATATAATGAGTATTTTTTCATGAAATTTTTATTAATTGTGTCGTGCACATAATTATACATTAGTTTGATATAAAATGTCATACTTGTGCTGTATACACACACACACACACACACACACACACACACACATACATATTATATATAAGAAATACGGCGTGGTGTGATCCTAAAAGTCTCTCCCAGTTCAGTGCTCCCAAGTGAAATTTTAAAATGTTTAGCTCTTTGTTGGGTAGCATTGTTTTTTTAAATATTAATAGAATTTGTCACGTACAGATACTTTTTGAGATCAAAAGAAAGATACAAGACTTGCTATTGACAGACTAGTACCTATATAAATTGTAACTATTTCTATTTGCCAAGTATGATGATTTAGGCCTGTATAAATCTATGAGAGCATAGAAAACAAGTGATTAGTTTTGATTGTCAGGCTCAGAAAATGCCTCATGACATTAGAGTATATCCTTGAAAGATGAATATTTTTTTATTCATTTTAGGTAGGGAATTCAGGGGAAAGAATCTGGACACTTTGAATGTGGCTAGAAGGTCAAGAGGCCTTGCATGCCATGCTTAGGCATTTGGAGTTTATCTTGAAGACCAGGAAGAACTATCAAACCCATGAAGCTTGCTAGGATTACATCTCCTTTTAGAAGGATAAAGGTAGTAGTGTGGTTGTTAAACTGTAGTAGAGAAAAACTCAAGGTATGGAGACAAGTTACAAGAGAATTTCAGAAGGGCCACTCATGATGACAGTGGCATCTGTAAACACAGTGAGTGAGAAACTCCTCTTGATAAATAGTAAAATAAATTAGTTTGAGAATGCTCATGTAACACACTAATTGAGTTTCACTGAGTTTCACAGCACATTAAGTTTCATATTAGTATTTTAAAAATACTGGAGGAGCTTTCAGTATCTTTGCAAAATACCCAAATAAATGTATGAGAAGTGTTGAATGATTGAAGTGAGTCCAGCATACAGACACACTTCATTTTATTGTCCTCCACTTTATTGTGCTTCGCAGATACTGCATTTTCTACAAATTGAAGGTTTGTAGCAACCCTGTGTCCAGGAAGTTTATTGGCATCATTTTCCCAACAGCATATGCTCACTTCATGTCTCTGTCTTACATTTTGGTGATTCTCACAATATTTCAAAGTTTTACTATATCTGTTATGATGATCTGTGATCATTGATCTTTGATGTTATTATTATTATTATTTTTTTTTTTTTTTTGAGACAGTCTCACTCTGTTGCCCTGGCTAGAGTGAGTGCCGTGGCGTTAGCCTAGCTCACAGCAACCTCAAACTCCTGGGCTCAATCAATCCTTCTGCCTCAGCCTCCCGAGTAGCTGGGACTACAGGCATACGCCACCATGCCCGGCTAATTTTTACCAGATCATTTCTTTCTATTTTTAGTAGAGACAGGGTCTCGCTCTTGCTCAGGCTGGTCTCGAACTCCTGAGCTCAAACAATCCGCCCACTTCGGCCTCCCAGAGTGCTAGGATTACAGGCGTGAGCCACTGGGCCTGGCCTGATGTTATTATTGAAATTGTTTTGGGGCCCCATGAACTGAGCCCGTATCGGACAACAAAGTTAATAAACACTGTGTGTATTCTGACTGTTCTACCAACCGACCATTCTCTCATCTCTCCCTCTCCTCAGGCCTCTGTATTCTCTGAAACTCAACAATATTGAAATTAGGTCAATTAATAATCCAACAATGGCCTCTAAGTGTTTAAGCGAAAGGAAGAGCCACGTGTCTCTTCACTTTAAATGAAAAGCTAGAAATTATTAAGCTTAGTGAAGAAGGCATGTCAAAGGCTGAAAGCCAGGGCTCTTGCACAGAAGAGTTAGCCAAGTTGTGAAGGCAAAGGAAAAATTCTTGAAGGAAATTAAAAGTGCTACTTCAGTGAACACACAAATAGCAAGAAAGTGAAACAGGCTTATTGCTGATATCAAGAAAATTTTATTGGTCCGGTTGGAAAATTAAACCAACCACAACATTCCCTTAAACCAAAGCCGAATTCAGAGCAAGACCTCTTCAGTTCTATGAAGGATGATAGAGGTTAGGAAACTTCAGAAAAAGTTTGAAGCTAGCACAGGTTGATTCATGAAGTTTATGGAAAGAAGCCATCTCCATAACATCAAAGTGCAAGGTGAAACAGCAAGTGCTGATGTAGAAACTGCAGCAAGTTGCAGAAGATCTAGCTAAGGTCATTGATGAAGGTGGTTACACTAAACAACAGATTTGCAGTGTAGGCAAAAATACAGCCATATGTCAGAAGAAGACGCCATTGAGGACTTCACTAGCTCGAGAGGACAAGTCAGTGCCTGGCCTCAAAGCTTGAAAAGATGGGCTGACTATTGTAAAGGACAAATGCAGCTGGTGACTTTAAGTTGAAGCCAGTGCTCATTTACCATTCCAGTAATCCTAGGGTTGTTAGGAATTATGCTAAATCTACTCTTCCTGTGCTCTATAAATGGAACAATAAAGCTTGGATGATAGCACATCTGTTTACAGCATGGTTCACCGAATATTTTAAGCCTGCTGTTGAGACCACTACTTAGAAAAAAAGATTCCTTTCAAAATATTACTGCTCACTGACAATGCATCTGGTCACCGAAAAGGTCTGATACAGATGTACAAGGAGATGAATGTTGTTTTTCATGGCTGCTAACACAACATCCATCTGTAGCCCATGGATCAAGGAGTAATTTTGACTTTCAAATCTTATTTAAGAAATACATTTTGTAAGGCTGCAGCTGCTATAGATAGCGATTTTTCTGGTGGATTTGGGTAAAGCACATTGAAAACCTTCTGGAAAGGATTCACCATTCTAAATGCCATTAGGAACATTCATGATTCATGGGAACAGGTCAAAATGTCAACATTAACGAGAGTTTGGAAGAAGTTGATTTCAGTTCTCATGGATGACTTTGAGGGGTTCAAGACTTCAGTGGAGGAAATAACTTCAAATGTGGTAGAAATAGCAAAAGAATTGGAATTCGAAGTGGAGTCTGAAAATGTCACTGAGTGCACAATTTTATGATAAAATTTGAAGGGATGAGGAATGTTTCTTGTGGATAAGAAAAGAAAGTGATATCTTGAGATGGATTCTACTCCTGGTGAAGATGCTGTGACTATTGTTGAAATGATTACGAAGGATGAAGTTGATGCACTTAGTTGATAAAGCAGTGGCAGGGCTTGAGATGACTGACTCCAATTTTGAAAGAAGTTCTACTGTGGGTAAAATGTTACCAAATGTCATCACGTGCTGCACAGGACTCTTTCGTGAAAGGAAGAGTCAATTGATGTGGTACACTTTATTGTTGTCTTGCTTGAAGTAATTGCCACAGCCACCCCGATCTTCAGCAGCCACCACCCTGATCAGCCTTCAAAACAGGACCTTCCACCAGCAAAAAGATTACGACTGGCTGAAGGCTCAGAAGAATTAGCATTTTTTAGCAACTAAGTATTTTTAAATTACATCATGTAATTACAAAATGTACATCATTTTTTGGATTTTTTTCAGAGGCAAGATCTTGCTCTGTTGCCCAGCCTGGAGTACAGTGGGGCATGATCATAGCTCAGTGCAGCCTCCAAATCCTGGGCTCAAGGGATCCCCCTTGCTCAGCATCTGGAGTAGCTGGGACTACAGGTACACATCACTGTGCTTGGCTAACTTTTTTGATTTTGCACAGATGGGGTCTTACTATGTTGCCCAGGCTAGTTTCTAACTCCTGGGTTCAAGTAATCCTCCCACTTCTGCCTCTGAAAGTGCTGGGATTACAGGTGTGAGCCACCATGCCCAGCCTTGTCCGTTGTCTTTGCAGACAATGCTATTGTGTAAACATAACTTTTGTATGCACTGTGGAACAAAATATTCGTGTGACTTACTTTATTGTGCAATTTGCTTTATTGTCATGATCTGGAACCAAACCTGTAATATCTCTGAGGTATGCCTGTTATTGGAATTTTCTTTGTTGATTAAACAAAACTAAGTGAGAAAAAATGTTTTGACTGTATACTTTCAACTATGCATTCCATATGTGATAGTATTTTTTTAAATGAAAGTTTTTAGAGTTAAATAATAGTGATAGGTTAGGAAATGATCTTGATGTGATCTTTCTGTATTTAAGTTTTGGGCAGAATCTTGCTTGTTTCAGTTTATGTAGTCTTGATATTGGGAAATTTAAAACGTTGCCTTTCCTGAGTCAAGATAGTTTTCTAGTTTTGGTTATCTATGTTTCCCTCACTGTATGATGTACTCCCACCTCATAACTGAGCTACTTAAAAATAGAAACTGCAAAGTTCTTTTTAGTAGTCTGTGCCTTGCTTAGAACATGATGACCTCTCAATAAATGTTTCAACGATGAATAAATCAGCTAAAAATCTCAAATATGCAACAAAAGTAGCATAGTCATAGGAAATTGAATTTAAAAGATTAGAAATGGAATTATCTCAAAGAATTAAGATTTAAAGTGGGATCTGATAGTGTTTGGACATATGATAGGTTACTGTTGGTATGTTAACATATATTATCTCCCCACCTTATTAGATGATTATAATTGTGAATATAGCAGAAACTATCTGTACACTCATGCAGATTTTCTTTTCCATCTTTAGCTAGAAAGCACATGAATTTTAATTATAGCATGATGGACACTGGGAAGATAACACAAAGAAATTTCTAATTATACCTGAGAAAATAGTGGAGTTTCTCATTAAAGATAGTTACATAATTTCTTTTATCGAAGTTGTTGATACGGCGTTTTTGACAATGCAATGCCTCCAGTTTTTGCACACTCTATAGCATTTAACACATACATCGAGTTTGAAAAGTGAGTAGTAAGAACGTTTAGAAATAGTGGATATGCCAGTCTGATTATTTTAGTTCAGACAAAGTTGTTAATGAAGTAGAGGTTGAGATAATAGGGGCCTAGGCAAGATGACAACCACTACATAAAAATTCAAGTAGTTCTTTTTCAGCACCAGAAGGCTCTCTCCACCATGTTCCTCTAAAGCTCTGTATGAATTAGGACAAATAGAGCTATGGCTCCCTGGATAGAAAGATCTCTTTCTTTGCAAATTCCACGGAGGGCATACCCAGCCAGACTTCCAATATATGTTTATTACAAAGTGGTGTGTAGGTAAGCACAATTTCTCAAAACTAATGAAATGGAATTTTAGTAAGATGATTAATTTGTTCAACAAACGGATTTTGTGGTAGATACTGTGAAAGTAAGGGTGACCAAGAAGACACAGAACATTTCCCAAATAAGTCTTCACTTATATAAAAGTGTTACGCTGTGAGGGATAGGGAGAGGAGTATTAAGACTAGTCTTCAGATTCTCTTTTTAATAATATGACCTTGGTTTATACTCTGGAATCTCCATTTCCTGAGCTGTAAAATTAGTATCGTATATGAATTGAGTGCTTGCTATAGCTAGGCATTCTGCTAGATGTTTGGGATAAAAACCATGAATAACTATCCATTCCTGCCTTCAAGGACTTTTTTGTATTAAAAGGAGAATCACATAAATAGATAATTTTTAAGCCGTGTGATAAATGCTGGGAATGTCCACGGATGTGTTGTTGGAATTCTGATAGTTTTCGGGTAAACGTGGCTATGTGGTCACAGAAAACTTCACAGAGGAGGTTTTTCTCTGTTTCTAGCCTTAAAAAGGAATGAATAAGAATTCAGAAGTCAGGATACTCTGTGGATTAATCCAGGCTCATTGTGAGAATTCAGTGAGATAAAATGTACGGCGTCTAGAATGTTCTGAGTCCTTGCAAGTGATAATCCATTTTTCTAACTTACCTGCTGTTACACTGTGTGCTCACACACGTGCACACGCACCCCCCAAATTGATTTATGAACTTCATTTCTTTAGAGAAAGTATACGAAATGGGAATAAGGACTAGCTTGTTTCTAATTGCCCATAATTATGATTTCATAATCTGCAAATTATCTACATATAATGAGTTATTCAATTATATCTGGTATATAATTTACCAATTAGGCTGTTTCCTTGGTTGGCTAGATTGAATCCAGAACTTTTATTAACTGCACTAAAGAAGCTGGAATGACCAGTGTCAAATGCACCACTTTTTATGAAAAGTATGCTGGCAAAATCGATCGCTTACAGTTGTCAAGCACTGTTCTGAGTACTTTACATATGTTAACTTATTTCATCTTCACAAAACCTGATGGGACATAGTAGCTATTATTATTCCATTTTTACAGATAGGGAACTGAAGTACAGCTTGGCCTCTGAGCACGATCACTCAGCTAGTAAACAGGAGGCTGGTTCAAATCCAGACGGTGTATGCTGGATACTGTACATCTGCAAAGTAGCATATAATTAACAAGTTTCTAGAAATAAGTCTTCCTGTCACAGAAAACTAAGACTTTCAAGACTTGTATGTACACAGCCAATAACTAGGTTTTAAAGCACATAAGGAAGAAGCCAATTAGCCAGCCTGTGGAATATAAGCAGATACTTTTCTACAAGTTAATTTAGTCGACCAGTTTGCAGAATACTGTTTCAGAGCAGAGTAGACCCTGGAAGTCAGAAGTCCACATCACCAGGGAGATGGAGAGAGTATCTCATTAAAAGACAGGAGTGGTTCTTTCTTTCTGCATTCTTGGGGGATCCTGAGGAGCAGAGGTGCTGGTTCTTTTCTTTGCCTTTTCAGTAAGACTCCGTGCACAAGGATTGTATTTGTGAGTCACCTTTCCTCTTCACTAATGGTTCTCGCCTTTGGCAATAAATTTCTTTGCTATGAAAAACCTAACATTTGTTTGTGTTAATTTTGGTGGTCTTATGCTAAGTGCAGAACTTACCATTCCATCTCTGAAGTGAATCTTTCGACAGTTTCATGATAGTGTTATGCTGTCTTCTGCTAGGGAAGGCTTTGAGAGGGGGAAGCTCTTGAGCCCTAAAGGATAGGGGAGCCTACGAGCAGAGCATGAAGGAGGGAATTCCAAGTGGGGAGAATGGTGTGAAGAGAGTTACAAAGGCAGGAATGCACATACCACATTTGAGATCATGAATAATGTATTTGACTCAATTCCATGTTTTAAACAGATTAACATTGTTATTTAAATAAATTTTATGGAACAAATAAATTAATTGGAATTTTCTACAATAGCTCCTCAGTGCCATAGGTACCGTTTGCTTCTCTCTTTTGTGTACGTAGTTTATTTCCAGGAAATCAGTTCACTCACCCTCCTTTCAGCATGTGTAAACAATAGCAAAGTGCCAGCCATGGGATATACTGGGAAGAAGTACAGACTAAGTTGGGGGAAATTTGGAACAAACAGCAAGAAGGTAATTATTAGTGGGAGAGGTGGGGATTAGGGAAAATGCATGCAGTCTGTGGGAGTATTTTGCTTGAGTAAAATATTTCCTTATTGAATAAAGATGTTCGGGCACAGGTCACCCAGGGAAAATGTGTCTCAGATGATAAGGGAACTGTGGTACAGAATAGCGATATATGCAGTCTTCGGAAAAGTTGCCAGAGTCTCCACATCCACCTAAGCATCTGGTGTACTGTCTCGTGTCTCTGAACCAGGACAGTTAAAGAAACCTTGATATTTTCACATCGGTTCTCAGGGTGAGAAACTGTATACTCAGATTGTTTCCATAAAAGGGGACAATTTCTGTGATCCTCCTGGGCCAAATGCCTTTCTGTTCATATGCTCACTTTAACTCCCATGTAACCCAAGTTCTGTTTCTTGATACCTCGGGTTGGTGGCCAGTTCTCATTAGCTTCCTGATTACTGAGCCCAGTTGCTGATGAACTGGTCACTGTTATGCCAAAAAGGGTTTCCATTTCTGTTTTTTTTCCCCTATGCATATGTACAGAAGTAGATTTATTATTATTTTGCATACTTTACTGGGAACCCATTCCAAAACCACAAAATATTATTACAGTATTACTTGTAATATTTATTTTTACTTGTATTTACTATATTATTTAATATTATAATTTTTAAGGTTGCATCATATTCCATTTTATCGAGGTACTTTTAAACCACTTCTCTATTTTGAGCCTTTAGTTTGTCTCAAATTTTTCATTAATACCTTTTATCCCAATCTTTGTCAAATTTTTGGACTCTTTTTAGAATACATTTTTACAAAGGGGATTTGGTAAAGCTCTTTTCAGAAAGATTATACCAGTTCATAATCTCAGAAATATATGATACTCTTTTACAATACCATACTAGCAAATTTTTGCTAATTTGAGAGGAGAAAATGTCACTAAATTTTAATTTTTTGTCATCTTTCTGTTCTTACCAATTAAATCGATCATTTTATATTTATTTGCTACTTATATTTATTTTCCTCTTTTTCTTTGCCTACTTTGAAATTGATACTCTTGGTTTGTAAGCAATTTTTATGTATTTAACTGTGTTATTTGTTTAGACAGTTTATCTTGGTTCACTATTTGATGTTTCATTTTTTATGATGCTTTTCAATGTAGAATGCTTCAGTTTGAGATAGATCAATTTATCTATTTTTTGATGGCTTTCATTTCATGAATAGGATTCCATTACTCTTTTGAGATCAGATTTATCCATTTTTCTTTTAGTTAGTATTTTTGTTACTCCAGCACTGAAGTGATTAACCCTTTTATGTTTGGAGGTCTTTTGTGACTAGAGCTTAGTACTTTGTGGAATATAATGAGTGTGCTTAATAAAGTGTGTGTGTGTGTGTTGTATTTCAGAGTTGCTTTATCTTAATTTCTGATAAATGTCAGTTTGTATTTGAGTAGTGCTTTTAGGTCAAAATACATTTTTATATCCATCAGTCTTTGTACCAGTACTGTGAATTAATTGGATATCATGCCTACTTTTCAAATGAAGAGACTGGGACGCTGATATTAGAGGTGATTTATCCAGTGTCACAGAGCTCTTTAAGGGATAGAGCAAGGATTCCAAGCCAAGTTAGTTAACTCCTTGTCCAGAATTTTTTTTTTTTTTTTTGCTATCCAATAGTTACTCATTTCAGAATTAACACTTCAGATTTAAGTTGTTTTATCTCAATAACATCTGTACAGGTTATTAAATTAATATGTTGGGGGAAGTTATATTTAAAGGGAGCATTTTTAAAATGCAATTCTTTACCTAGTCACATCCACACCACCACTTTTTTAGGGCTTTGGTAAGCAGAGAACATATTCTAAAGATCTTGTCCTTATTTAATTAACACTGTGATAAACTTAAACCTCAAGAATCATGTTATACCATCTTTAATCTGTTTCTACTCAATACCAAAACATCCACTGACAAAGTTGACAGGAGGAAACTATTATTCATTGATTTTGTGTAAACCATTTGGAATAGTGGTTGGCAAATGTTTTCCGTAAGTGACTAGACAGATAGTAAATATTTTAGACTTTGTAGACCAAAAGGCAAAATTGAGAGCGTTATATAGATTTTTATATAACAAGAGAAATGAATTACTCCCCCCGCCCCCCAAACTTATTGACAATTTTATTGCTGGACACTGAAATTTGAATTTCTTATATTTATCATGTGTCATGAGATATTATTATTCTTTTAGTTTTTCTTTTAAATATTTGAAAATGTAGAAGCCATTCTTAGCCACGGACTATGGAAAAAATAGTTGTCAAACCCTTATTTAGAATATATCATGTGGGTTCTGATAGACCAAATTTGAATTTCATTTGTAGAACGTTTGAGTATTTACTATATATTAGTATTAAATATAATATTAATATCGCAATTTTACGAGGAAACTGAAGTTCATATGTAAAGAAACTTCTTTAAATTTTGCCAAGTCAGTAAATGGCAAAACTAGAATTCAAAGCCTTATCTGTTTTTTAGTGCCCACGTTCTTTCATGTGCTCATTGTTACCGCTTATGTGCCAGGCATGGAGATAGGCGTAGTGTATACTACCATGAATAGGATGAGTTCCTGCTCACACATAGTTCTTAGTCACGATGCTGCACAGATTTGGGAAATGTAATTTTCTAAAACATACCTGTTGTCATTATAAATCTGAGTCACCTAAACTTACTCTCATTTTCTGATAAGAAGCATTCGCTTGTTTTTGTGACTCTTATCAAGCCTTTCTTCTGTTTCTCTTTTTTCCTTGAATAGTAAGGGAACTCTTTTATCTGGTAACATTCAGCTTCATGAGGATGAAATTAAAAGTATTTGAGCTTGTAAAGGGAAATAAACATTTAAAGTACTAGGGAAGGGACATTAGAGTAGTACACTAGGGCATAGCAACACTGGCTCAAACAGGGTTCCTGTGAGCCTTTTTTCCTGCAGCTCCTTGTAATTTGTTAGAATCTCTGTATCCAGAAGTTGAAACTGCTCTGTTTCCTCTACACCGTTGGTACCTGTAGGGAGCAAGTACGAAAGACTACAATGAGCCATAGTGTGTAGGGGCAGGGCCTAGACCATTGGATCTGCTTCCGTGCTGTTTCTTAGTTCCCTTGATGTTCAGCCTGGCAGTTAAATAAAGAAAGAATGTAATTTTAACTCTGCAGAAAAGTAGTATTATTTCTTTTTTAAGGTAACATTTCATAACGTTACAATGTCAGATTAAATTTATCTCACTCTCCTTCCCTGAATGTTGTGGTGACACAGATTTGAAAATAGTTTGTGTTCTTTAAAACCTCATCATTTTATTAAAAATTGACAAACCTCAACAAAAAATCACGAGAATGATAACACTGAAACCAACCATGAAATAAAAGTCATTATATCGTCATTTAAGGAATGATTTTATAACTGTTACACCATTTTTGGGAATTGGTTTCTGTTTTATCCCATAGTATCACAGTTAGTAGAGTACTTCTATAAATCATCTCTTTGCTTTAGGGAGAACTTTTACCACGGGGTGATCTTTCTGTAGCTTGTGGGAAGTGGTTGTAGTTGTCTCCAACTTGAGTATTGTTTCTTTAGCTTATTCCAGAATTGTCAAATGGAGGGATTAGCATGTGCTAAGGACACAAATATATAATAAATAAATGAATGAATGAGCAATAAATAAATACTCTTTTCCATTTGGTGGCATTTTGAATATTTCGAATTGTTATCTATGGCATTTTGAGGTGGAGTTCATAAAATGGGCTTACTTCTGCATTTAATTTCATTTATTGTGGCATTTTGCAGTTTTTAGTTGATCCAGGAATATTCATTGGGAAAAGTAATAATAGCACAGTAGTTAACAGTGTTCACTAAAGTAATTTTTTTTTAATGTATATTACCCACTTGCTTATTTGTTCCCAGGAGCTCCATATATCTTTTAGAAATTTATCTTTACATCTGTTTGTGAGATAAAAATAACCTTTATTTATAAAGAAATAGTCATACTCATGTTAGTAATGACAGTCTCTATTTTTAAAATTTCATGTAGGTAGCATAATTTAGAATCAAATCTTAAACATTGTTTAAAAGGGAAAAAAGATGAAAGTTAAAAAATCAACTTTGGTTTATAAGTTGTTTTTTTGAAGAGGGAAATTACTTCAGTAGACCTTGTTTTTTCTAGAAACCTGTTGGAAAATACCTTCTTACCTGTTAGGAGAAAAGCCTTTTTATTATCATCAATAGTATTAGTGTGTTCAGTTAAAAAAAAAAAAAGTCCCAATTTACAGTCCTCTGAGGTTTGAGGAAAATAGTTCCTTACTAAAAACATGTAGAAAGAAAGACATGAAATTGTTCCTTTGTTCAGTGGAAAAAGATTAAATGGCTGACACTTTTTAAATGATCGAATTGTTAGTGTGGATAACAATTTGTGAAAAGTCAAGAGGTAAGACTAGTTTCAGGCTGTTAATCTTTCCTATCTAAGATGAGAACTAAATACCTCATAGGAATGTGTATGGAGGTATAATACCTTTTCCTGCTAGGACACTTATGTGAGTCAGTAGTGGCTGAATGTGATTACCTTTGGGTTCCTGTTTGAGATTGAGAGAAATGAGTGGGTGGTTTCAGTGCAGTTTCAATGTTGTTAACTCAGAGAAGTTCTAGAGTTAGTATTAATTGGCCCCTTATAGATACCTTTAATGAGGAAGCTGTTGTTACACAGGTAACTTCTTCACACTTAGAATTTATTATTGCCTAATAAAAGTTCACTGGTATGGAAATCTTACATTCGTATACATTATTGTCCCTCTTGTGATTCAGTTTAAATGTGCTGAAATTTTGCTTAGTAGTTTTTTGTATTTTTTTTCTGCTTTAAAAAAATTGTTTAAGTAGGACAGAGTATTAACAAAAAGACTTAAAATCCAAATTTATACTTGCTTTGATTTGGGAGACCTGCTTGGGAAATACTAAAATGAAGTCTCCACCCTAATTAGTTTTATTCATCAGACTCTAACACAGTGACAGGAAAGGAATGGAATTCTCTAGCCAGCATGGCTTGGAGTGAGTCATTGGATGGGGCAACAAATCTCCCATTTCTGTATTTTTGCTTCTTATTTTACTGCTTTTATGAACAAATACATGCTCCAAGGCTGGATAGGGGTGAGTTAATGGAATTTTGATAACAAAAGGGTAGTAAATATATCATAAAATAGAAGATTATATTAAATAATCATTGTAGTAGAGGTAGAGAGAAATTGTTATATGTAAGGAGATAATGAAATTGTTGTTCTACTTATTCTATAATTATTCTCGAGTTTCTTTGTTAACAGTGGATAAATTATAAAGAATTAGTTAAGAACTTTAATTTGCTAACATAATGAGCATGACTGAGAAATTGCATTTCTGATGTCAACTTCTAAATATTAAACCAGTTTTAACTAGTTATAAAATACAGAGTATTTCCTATTTCCTCCCCAAAAAAGAGAGGGATATAGTTATTAGTCTTGTTTTTGTCATGGTTTTTTACATGACTACTGACCACAGCTCTGGTGTGATCTTGAAATCTAGCAGGTAGTCAGTCATTTAAGGGCATATTTTTATAGTTGAATCCCACTTCTATAAAATATTTTCTGATAATGTGCATAGCTGAAATTTATAAACTCAAAACTTTAAAATTAATATATATATAAAAAGATAAAACTTTGGTTTTTTTTTTTTTCTCCTCTACAAACAACTTTTATGTTCTTGAGTATCTTTGACATCTTTTGGTACATAGGAATTAGGGTATAAAATAAATTATAAAATAAATTGAATGCTTACTGTGTTCCAGGCACTGTTGGAAATCAAGGATACAAAAATAAATAATATTCACTTTCTATTGAAAAGCTCAGAGACCAGTGGGGGTGGAATATAAGTGGAATATAAGTACAGAGACCTTTAGAGCATGTTACCTTCTCTGATAGAGGAGCTCATGATTGTTCATTTATTCAATTCGTTCATATATCCATGTATTTAACATATCTGTGTCCTCTATAAAGAGCAGTGTAAACCGATGCTTTACTAGGTTTCAGCATTATAATGGTGAATCAGATAGATGATACCTTTACTCAAGGAGGTCCCATTCCCCACGTAGGTTAGGAACAGGGATCATTGTCATTTTTGTTCACTGGTATATCCCAAGTGTCTAGAAGAGTGCCAGGCACATAGTAGGTGCTCCGTATATGTATACTGGAAGAACCACAAAACAGATAACCCACACCTAAGCTCAGATTCTTTCCTCATTGTCAGGGAAGACTTGAACTGGGTTGTAAAGGGTAATTGTTGCCTAAGAGAAAAATGAGTAGCACATCCTCTGAGGAGGGAATAGTTTCAACACAGACACTGAATAGTTGGGTAATATTGAGGCATAGTACAAAATTCACTAATTTTTTAAAAAAGTAGATCAGCATAAAATTATCCTGCATTTGTGAACTTTGATGAAGTTATACCTATATGCTGAGAGTATAAAGTGCATTTCTTTCTGTGGCATGTATTATTTTTTAATAGATATTCTTATCAGAAATTTTTAAAACTTCACTATTAAATTGGTAATATTATATAACATAAATTGCTATGTTTTAATGGCACTTGTGAATTTTTAATCAGTGGTGGATAATTTAAAAGTTTTTAAGTGGGAGAGATCAATTTCTTTCTAATAAGGAATTTAATCCTAAAATGTTTTGAAGGACTCATAATGCATGCTTTTTCTCCTTAAAATATTGAGAGGTTTTTCAGAAGTAGTAATATTTGAACCTAACAGCTGATGGTGTTCTAAAAGTACATTTTTATCTTAGAGCATCCAACATGTACAGAATTTTGTGACTCTTAGCAAATCTTGAAGTTTTTTTCCCTTGTGGTTTATGTAACTGGGTTTAATTATGTATTAATTTTTCATTATGTGTTTATTTACTAGGATTTCTTTTCTTCCTTCCTTTCTTTTTTTTTTTTTTTTAAGAGAAAGGGGTCTCTGTTCCCCCAGGTGGGAGTGCAATTATTCAATCATAGCTCCCTGTATCCTCTAACTCTTGTGCTTACGCTATCCTTCTGCCTCAGCCTCCCGAGTAGCTGGGACTACAAGCGTGTGCCACAATGCCAGGCATGTTAGGAAATTTTGATGTGTTTCTCAGTGTAACTCACAGCATTTTGTATTTAATTTGACTTTTCTTATTAATAAGATAGTAAAATTTCAAATTACCTGTAAACATTCTTCTTAGAAAAAAATGTTAGAAGTGCCTCAAAATCTAAAACATATCTAAAATAACAAGAACTTCTATACCAAAATGCCACAAGAAGCTAAGCCATCAACTCACTGATGTTCAGTTGATAATTTTGTAGATACATCATCTTAAATTTTTGGAACACTTTCTTTTGCAATTATTTCATGTTTCTGTAAGCATTTGTTTGATGTTTCATGCTAACCAAGTTTACTTAGACACAAGTGCTTATGCTGGAAAATGACATTGTATTCTTAAATTTTCTTTATTCTTAGCATGAAAACAAGTTCAAAGGTGAAGGTAGTTTTTTTACTCTCCACATGTCATAGTTTAGGTTCTTCACATAATACAGGTGAAAAGAATTATATATTAATGTACACAAAAAAGATATTTTAGGGTTTGATTGATAAAGTAATTTCTTAAGTGGATCAAATCAAATAACTAAAACATCAGAATGACCTTTTACAATTTACATGAAATAGGTTTTTAACATACTGCCTTTCAGTATAAAAAAGTTTTATTATGCATCCTTGAATTTTAAAATTGTGATCAGTTGAGTTCATGAATATGTAGAGATAAGTGAAACAGTTGAACTGTTAGTGAATTAATTTATCTTTTAGGTTTACTTTTAACACTCTCTTTTCATCTAAATTAAGATGAAATGGAAATAAGTTTTCTGGGAGCTCCTAAATTTCAGTTCAACTTTGTTTTGAAATCATGTCCCCTCCTTGTTAAGTATTTTTCTATTTCCATTTTAGGAAGAAAGCTTATTAACACGTATAAATAGGAATAATTCAGAGATTTCATATGCCAGCACTGTAATAGACTGTAGCCTGGGTTAATGTTTCAATACAGCTTGAAGTCACAGCCTCAGTTTGTTAGAGGTTCCTGGTAATCAAAAGGCATAGTGCTTCCCGGGACCCTGAGACAGCTTGAGCAGTAACATCCATGACAGGGTTTAGTTGAAAGTAATTAAGGAAAACAGTACTAGAAAAGTTGAAGTTTTTATATTGCAGTTTAATAAGAACACTTTTATCGGAAGATATGGTTTTCTAGAAGCCTGGAGAGAACAGATTGAATGGAGGCAATGTTAGAAAAGCAAAATGTTTCTAATCAAGTGCTTGAAGTTCATCACAACAGACTGTACTATTTGTTGTCAGAGCAGCATATTTTCTTGCAGAAATGCTTATAAATCATGGAAATTCCAATGATAGAATTTCAATTCTGGTTTTACAAATTCCCATCTGGTAGCAGTGCATCTGTTTATTAGGAGTTATCCCCTGAATGTGAATGATTTCAGTCCTAAGTCACTGCACCTGTTGCCAGGAGGTATTTATTCCAATCACTAGCCTAAAGCACGGAGAGTTATTGCTTGACATTTTATAGCTTGGGGGGAAAACTGTCTTTTCAAAATCATTTGTTCAGAGAGGAGAAAATGGAGCAAAACAGTTCATTTTACTCTAAGCACCACTATTTGGCAGTATTCACATTTGCACAGCACAAAGCTGCGATATTGATTTTTTTTGCTCACAGGGCCGCCCACCAGTTCTTTCTTCGACTGTCAGAGTTGAAAGATGGATTGGATTACGTTTTGCTTGTTGGGATGCTTATTTTTTTCTTTATTGTAATAGAAATAGATTGAAAGTGCAGCTTAGAATAAATGTCATAGTAATAGTGTGGTTAAAAGGCTTTAATTTGGGATTTCTTTATGTTTATTATGTTGACTGAGCCATTTCACTAAATACTTGACCATACGACACAGTTTCCCTTCCTGATTCCCTCCTCCCTAATACCAGGAGCAGCCGGTACATCATAACTATGCCCTCTACGAGTGGAGTCCCCAGACCTATGCCGATAGTCGTCCTCATTCGGAGAGGCATTAAAGTAACATTTAAGAACATGAACCCAGGAGCTCAATTGCTGGGGTTCAAACTTAAATTTCATTCTTACTGCATATGTGACAGTGGAAAACTTAATCTTGTGTCTGCCTCAGTTTCCTCCTCTGTGAAATGGTGATAATAATAGTACCTATCTAATATGGTTGTTTTGAGGATTTATAGTCAGTAAATATTTGTAAATTCCTTATGGGGCTTCTGACAATGGTGGGATGAAGAGGGTGGCAAATCCTCTGCCCCCAAAACAAGTATAAAATTGGACAAAATTATCAGCAACAACCATTTTGGGCTCTGGAAATCAACTAAAGCCAAACAACAAATGGGGAAGCATTTATTTTTGAAAATCTGCTTCAACTTCTGGTATGAACAGTGGAAGTTTGAAGCCATTTAGCATGGCATTGCTCCCATGCCCGCCAGCTCTCGCTCCTTAACTGTGTCATTGTGGTAGTTTCATCAGGGTGAGGGTGGCCTTAAAAACCAGTGGTTTTGCTACCATGGAGAGTTGACTTGATTTGGAGTAGAAATTAGAAACCCATGCCCAGCAGTGTTGTCAGTGGGAAAGAAATGGGGAAAACCTGTAGCTCTGCTAATCTTTGTTTGGGTTCCAGTTGGGAGGACTAGAGAGCCAATCTGAAACATAACAGGGAAATCTTGGAAATGAAAGAGCCGTAAGTTCTCTATGCCTTCTTGACTAACCGGGAAGCTAAGCACATGTTCAGAGGACGCATGAGAGGCCTTGGCAGGAAGCAAATAACTGAGACTGACTTGAAAGCTGCCTGAACTTTTAACACTCTCCCTAATACACACTCAGATCAGCGGAGGGTGGAAACCTTATTATGGACTCATGGTTTTTGTGCAAAGTCTCTGTCCAATCATTGGCTGACCACTAAGCTGTACAGATAGAGGTGACCTCTAGGAACCCAGGCTACAGAATAAAAGTAGAATTGAAAGAAAACATGGGCAAAGACATAATAAGCAGCCACACCCGGGGCGGGGCGGGGGGGCACAGATTCTGCGGATTAAATCCAGTCAAGATAATAAAAAGAAAATACAACAACAGCAGCAATTCTCAGGAGAAAAATCTGAATCCAGGGTTGCTAACAGTCTATTATTTAAAACATACAGTCATCAACAACAACAAAAAATTTACAAGATATGCAAAGAAACAGGAAAGTTGACCCATACTTAGGAGAAAAAGCACTCAGTAGAAACTGCCTCTGATGTGGGCCCAGATGTTAGATTTAGCAGATAAATATTTCAAAGGAGCTATTATAAATGTTCAAAGATTCAAGTAAAACTACATTAGAAAATTAAGAGGAAATATGATGACAGTGACTTAACAAATAGGTAATCTCAATAGAGAAATAAAAACTCTTTTTAAAAGGCCTTATAGAAATTCTTGGCGTATCTTGGTTATTATATCAGTGTGTTGTAAATAAATAAAGTTTTCTCCCACAAATACAGGTATCCTAGCTTCATTTGAACCCAGAGATTCCGATTCAGTCGGTATGGAATAGAGCCTGAAGATCTGACTGTCATGCAGTCATTTTTGGAAATCAATCATTTGGCAAATGATTTTGAAAAACTATGTATTCTAAAATAGCCCATTTAAAACAGCTAAGAATTGCTGCCTACAAAGGAAGAAAGTTTGATTAAGAAATGACAGCCACACATGATTTCTTCCTGTGATTCAGTACCATTGTAGGTTATTAATGTCATATAAATAAAGGGGTAAATAAATGTTTTTAAGAATAAGGGTTTTTTATCTTTCATAAGATTTACTTAGTAAAAGTGTTGGGTTTTAAAAATTAATATTAATTGCAGTAGTTTTATAAAAGTCTTTCCAAACTTCCTTTGAAGTACCATTGTTAGTGGAAGAGGTTGAACTATACTGGAGTTTTCAGGGAAATAGAGCAAAGTGGCCAAAGAAAGCATAACAGTTTACTTAAAAATTTATATAAACTTTTCTTTTCCCTAATTTACCCATGTTTATTTTCTCGTTTCCACTAAGCCTTTGCTTAAAATAGTTAACAAAGGAAGGTGTTATCCTGTGATTTGTCTGAACCCTACCTATTTCATCACGTGGACTTGTGAGAATTATTTTGACCATACTTTACAATCTTTATTTTTGTGCCACAACACCTCCATGTGAGCAATGTCATTATGTTTCTATCTTAAAGAAATACAGCAAGTAATTTATTAATTATTGATCACTTGAAAATGTTAACCAGCCTGCGTACTTGATTAAAAGGAGCTTGTCTGTTTAGACAAGAATGGAGAAATTTCATAGGACTTTGAAATGACTGTAATTCTTCAGAAAAGGAAAGTAAAACTCAGAAAAGTAAAGTGACTTTGCCAAGTTCACAAGATTGACCCAAACACTCATACTGCAGTGTTCAGGGCTCTTTCCATCTATATACATATTTAAACAGTATAGAGTTTTATCTCTTTGTGGTATGTATCTCTGCATTTCCACAGATATAAGTTTCTCTACTATCTGTATGTTTTGTGAACCTTTATAATGATTATTTCCTGTCAGATTTACTAATATTTGATGATTTTCAGATCGTTTGAAAACTTACAAAATAAATCTTGTTGTATTACCAACAAAGTGGCTTGAGTAGTCACGGAATACTTTTCTGATTATGGCCATTGATCAGAGAGCATGGACTCTGGAGTCTGAGCACCCTGCATGGGTTAGAATAGAATCTAACTTGCATTAATAGTAATCCCTGAGACCCTAGATTTACTACTATTTGGTATCTTAGTTTCATACTCTGTGAAGTTGGTATTATAACAGTAACTACTCCAATGTTTATTTTTTTTTGATGATGTTAAGCATAAAACAAAGACATTCATATAAAGCATTTAACTCAGTGCCAGCACATAGTAATAGATCGTAAATGTTAGCTATTACAATAGTTTATTTCTCTTGTCATATTTTTTATGGAAATATGTATTTCTGGTTGAGAACACAAGAGTTTTGATAAATGAAAACTTATTAATATGTAACCCATCTGTCTTTTAAGAAGCACTAATGAACTCTAATGATACATAAGAAAATAATAACAGAATTTAGTATTTTTTACTTTTGGGGGGATCATACATAATTTTTCTTGATTATAAGTAGTTTGTTTCTTAATGTTCACCATTTTGATTTTCACTACCAAAGGAAATGGATATTACAGAGAAAAACACATTGCAATTTATATTGTGTTAAACAAATACTACTTGTTTAATTTGATGATTTGGCTCCACAGTGTTATTGGAATTATGTATCATGTGCCGTTGTAGGCATTAGGATTATAACTAAGAATCGCAGTCTAACAGGGTAGATACATATCAAAAATGAATATACACAGGTACTGTGTGCTATAATAAGCACATTAGTAAAGCACATTAGGGAAGATACATATAAAGTTTAATGGAAACAGGAAAGAGAACAAGAATTTAGAAAACATTTTTTATTTAAAATAATAGACATAGCATTAAATAAAGCAAAATTCACTATCACAAACTTAGTCCATTTCCTTTTGCTATAACAAAATACCTCACACTGGGCTTTAAAAAGGAAAGAGGGTTATTTAGCTCACAGTTCTGGAGTCTAGGAAGTCCAAGATGAGTGGTCACAACTGGTGAGGGCCTCATGCTGCTTCCTAGCATGGTGTAAAAGTGAAATGGCAAGTGAGTGCATGTGAAAAAAGAGCAAAACTAATTAATTCATGCAAGAACTAACCGTGTTTAAGCCAATGAGAAAGACTGTGTCTTAGCTACTCAATTGGCTAAGGCAGGGGAGTCACTTGAGGCCAGGAGTTGGAGGCCTGGGCAACATAGCAAGATCTTGTGTCTTAAAACAAAAAAAGACTTTATATTAAAGGCCACCTCCCAAAACTGCCACACTGGGGACCAACATGAGTTTTGGTAGAGACCAACCATATTCTAACCATAGCAAGAACTCATAAGTTCTTTGCAGTGAAAACATAAGTACCATGATCTCTTTGCTCCAGTAGATTCTGTTTTGGGAATCCACTAAATTATTAAAGTGTGCTGATCTTTCTTTTCCTTTTCTTTACTTTTTTGGATTACTATGACTAAAGCTTTTAAGATCCTCTCTGTAAATTATCAAAACAGGAAGATACCCAGTATGTAACTTTCAAAAGCAGAGGAAAATTCACTTAGAGTCATAACCATATAATTCTGCAAACTAACAACAACAAAAAAAATTAAAGGGCTCAGTTTAAAAACCACAGTGCTTCATAACCAATTCTATGTTTTTGACAAAATAATAAGAGCTGTGAATTATAGCTCCAAATCAATTTTTAATAGTGTCTTCTAATATTTCTATCATTTTCTACTAATATAATTTATTCTGTTTTATTATGGAAATGGAAATGCAAATCACCTGTCTATAAAATAGGTTACATCTCAAAATTTTATTTGATGTCACTGTTTTGCCACAGAAATTTGTCAGTTTCTGAAACCATAAAAAATATTTTCAATTGAAACAAATATACTACTAGATTAAGCTGAATTATTTGTATCGGCAATACCATACAGGATTAGGAAATGGAAAAGAACAAATACATATTTAAGTTTATTTGTGAACTTATTGGGGACAAAATATCTTTTGGAAGTTTGGCCTGCTTACCATTTGTCCTGACATTTGCCGAGTTCTATTTCTGTATTCCTTCTTCATTAATGAATAGTGCATCTCTCTCCACATACTTTCAGTACTCTTATATTCCATAAACCTTCTTAGGGAAAACCAGCGAAGGCTGGAGTTTGCCACAATCCCCTGAAGATTTCCTTGTTCCAAATTATGTATTCTTTTCTTCCTTCTTCAATCCAGTTATACATTTAGTTTTCTCAGTAGAACTGAGAGTTCAGCCAAGTTTGAGAATTGCTGATTTTCTAAATCATAACAATGTGTTACCCAGTAACCCTTTTGGAGAATTATTTACATCTAAGAAAGAAGGTGCATATTTATCCAGGTGACTTTCTAGTTCACTGAATTAGTGAGAAACATTTTGCAATAAAGATAAAGAAAACAGGTTTTGGCATTGAATTGACCTGGACACAGCCCAGCTCTTCAACTTGGAACATTGTATTTTACTTCTGAGTGTAAGGGTTTTTTCTATAAAAGGGATATGTGAGATAATTCATGTGATACAAAATAATTAATAGAGATAAGAAAAAAAATCCTGAAAGTATTGCTAGTCTTTTATAATAGGAATGCCATACATGTGACAGGTTAGAGAACTGAAATTAAAAACTGTGTCAACGTAGGAGAAGGTTTTGATATGGCAGCTAGCCAAAGGTAGCACCCCAGGACAGCAAGGATGTCCTTCTCACACGTACTTTTTGGCTATTCTTGGCTTTCCCTGCTTTTACTCTTTGTCCTGTGCTCTGTTATTACGTTAGAGGACCCCTGTTTGAAAACAGTGCTTACAACTTAAAATTCTAGTCTTCCATTCCATTCGGGAATCTTTTATATATATAGCACTCATGAACAGTGGTTGGTAAAGTCTACCTCATGTACCATACGTAAATTCATATAACACTTTACGCATTTTTATGTACCTTATTTCAATTTTAGAATCATACAGGTAGGAAAAGTAATGTCACAGATGTTAAATCTACATTTTATAGATGACAAAACTGATCTTAAGAGAAATTTTGCCCTTGTAGGGTATTTACATTTTTTGGATTGGATTGGAGCAGTGGTGGCTCCTTTGAATGTCCATCTGCTGACTCCTTTCAGTGACGTCAGTTTTAAATAAACTGTCTATAAGTTGAAATAAATTAGTGTGCCATAAGTATCTTACTGTCATAAGTGTCTTAAGTTATTTTGGGGAAAACTGTTAAGACAGAGGCACCGTATTTTTAAGTTAGTGATACTAACAGCAATTAATATGTGTACATTAAATGAGAAAGTAAGGCCAGTGCATAGCAGGGCTTTTTATTCCATTACACAAATGAAAATTGTTTCTTGATTAGTTGTTATATTCTATATTTATAAAACTTGTCACTGTAAAGTCAATCATTAAATTTGTAAGTATTTATTTATTTATGCATTTATTTTTAGAGATGGGGTCTTACTCTGTGACCCAAGCTAGAGTGCAATGGCATGATCAAAACTCCCTGCCACCTCTAATGCCTGGGCTCAAGCAATCCTTCTGCCTCAGCCTCCTGAGTAGCTGGAATTACAGGCACGTGCCACCACATCCGGCTAATGTTTTTAAAAAAATTTTTTGTAGAAACATGGGGTGTCGCTTTTTTGCCCAGGCTGGTCTTGAACTCCTGACCTCCAGTGGTCCTCCCACCTTGGCCTCTCATAGTGCTGGGATTACAGGTGTGAGCCATCACACCTGGCTAGATTTTTAAATTTTTCTTTGGATTTACTCAGAAAGAACCATTTAGTTTCTGATTATACAGAAACTATTTTGTTAGAATAATTTTAAAATGCCTTCTAAAGATGAAGAGTCCAGTAAAGACATATAAAAGAAAAATATTTAATATAATAAATTTCTGACACATAGTAAAGAATCACAAAATTATTTAATAACTGCCTAAATTTATGACATCTCTTAACTCTAGACATGAATCATATTACTTGAAAATGCCTTATTAAAATAATTGATCTCATAAATGAGTTAAAGTTTAATTTTCTTTCTTTTTTTTATGTTAAGGTTTCAGCAGAGCAGCTTTACCATTTGGGTTAGTTAGGCGAGAATTATCCTGTGAAGGTTATTCTATAGATCTGCGATGTCCGGGCAGTGACGTCATCATGATTGAGAGTGCTAACTACGGTCGGACAGATGACAAGATTTGTGATGCTGACCCGTTTCAGATGGAGAATACAGACTGCTACCTCCCAGATGCCTTCAAAATTATGACTCAAAGGTAAATATTTATGTGTTAATATCCCATTTTAGGTAAATATCCATGTGTTAATATCCCATTTTAGCTACTGTATCCAAATCAGTAAAATTATAATTCCAAAGAGGATAGATACAGCCATATCCCTGCCTGTTTATTAAACTGAGTTGGGTTTTTACCTATTAATGTTGATTTCTTCTTTATATTATGTTTTCAACAACATTCAAATTTGTACATTATTTTAATGTAGATTGATTTATATCGGAAGAAATAGACATAACGTTTTTCTTTTATATTGCATAAAGAGAATAGTATTTCAAGTGTAATCTAAATTTTTTGTAATATCAAAAATGTTTAAATGTCTGGGTCTTTGGCAATAATTGCTCCTTAACTTTTTTTTAATTCATAAACTTTATTTTTAGAGCAGTTTTAGGTTTATAGCAAAATTGAGCAGAAAGTACAGAGTTCCCATATAACCCCTGCCTCCATACACGCATAACCTCTCTCAATGTTGATATTTCACATTACAGTAGTACATTTGTTACTACATTGACACATCATTATCATCCGGAGTCCAGTTTTACTCTTGGTGTTGTATATTCTATAGGTTTTGACAAATGTGTAATGACTCGTATCCACCATTGTAGTATCACACAGAATACAGTCATGTGCTACATAAGGACATTTCAGTCAGCAATGAACCACATATACCACAGTGGTCCCATAAAATTATAGTGGAGCTGAAAAATTTCTACCTCCCTAGTGATGTCTTAGCCATCATAAAATTGTAGCATAACACATTACCTTTTCTGTGTTTAGATATGTTTAGATATACAAATACTTAACATTGTGCTAAATTGCGTATGGTGTACTCCTTTGTAGCCTAGGAGCAATAGGCTATACCATATAGTGTAGGTGTGTAGTTGGCTATACTATACCATCTAAGTTTTGTAAGTGTACTCTGTGAAGTTCACACAACAACAAAACTGCTTAACAACGCATTTCTCAGAAAGTATCCCTGTTTTTAAGCAATGCATTACTGTGGTTTCACTGCCTTAAAAATCCTCCGTGCTTTGTTTATTTATCCCTCTTGTCCCCCTAATTTTGGTAGCCGCTCATCTTTTACAGATTGGCTTCTTTGACTTAGTAATAGGCATTTAGATTTCCTCTTTGTTTTTTCGTGGCTTGATAGTTCATTTCTTTTCAGTGTGGAATAATATTCCATTGATCCATTGCCCTCCTGAAAGATATCTTTGCTGCTTCCAAGTTTTGACAATTATGAATAAAGCCACTGTAGTCATCTGTGTGCAGGTTTTGTGTGGACATAAGTTTTCAGTTCATTTGGGTAAATACCAAGGAGTATAATTACTGGATTGAATGGTAAAAGTATGTTTAGTTTTATAAGAAACTGCCAAACTGTCTTCCAAAGTGGCTGTACCATTTTGCATTTCCACCAGCAATGAATGTGAGTTTTTGTTGCTTCACACTCTCACCAGCGTTTGGTGTTGTCAGTGTTTGGAACTGGTGTGTAGTGGTATCTCGTTGTTTTAATTCCTTAACGTCATATAATGTTGAACATCTTTTCATATGCTATTATAATTGCCATCTGTATATTTTTTTTGATGAAGTTTCTGTTCAGTCTTAGCTCATTTTTTAAAAATCAGGTTGTTTGTTTTCTTATTGTTTACTTAGAGTTCATTGTATAGTTTAGACAACAATCCTTCATCAGGCTTGTCTTTTGTAAGTATTTTCTGCCAGTTTTTGGCTTGTCTTCTCATTCTCTTGATCGTTAACGAATTCAAGTTAAGAAAGCATATAGCTAAGTACAGAGTCCCTTGTATCCTTCAAGGGACTATAGGTAAAATTCTTTTAACAGATTAAACAACTTCTGGTTGTCTTTCCTAGCAGATTCTAGCTTTACTCGGTCATGATTTCACCTTAATGTTAGAGCAGTAGGGCTATCAATGTAACAAATGTGTTTAAGGCAAGCTGGAAAATAGTAAGGGGAAATTTCTGCCATCTTCAAATAGTCAACAGATAGTTAAGATAAATATATTCTAATAAAGTTCTATTCTTTATATGTTGCTCAAGGTGATTTGAAAGATAAGGCAAGAGGCAAATTATCTTTTCTTTAAAATTTAGATCTAAGTAAAATTTTTGCTCACAATTAAGAAAATTACAAGTTTAGGAAAATATAAAATTTGACATCATTGTCTGAGTGCCCAAGGCACCATAGTTTATGTTAAGGTGTTATAGATGATTATAAATTGGTCTTTAGCTACTTTAAAAAGATTACAATTGAGTAGGATAGGAACAAGTATGAAGTAGGTGTATATCAAGTGCAATGGAATACCTGAATTCCTGGGTTGAAATGTAAGCTCTGATGTTTGCCATTTTATTGAATTTGAGCAATTTTCTTTCTTTTTCCACTGAGCCCCAATTTATTAACTACAGAAAGTGGATAATATTTCATTGGTTGATTTTGTGTTTTAAAATGATGTGTTGGAGAGTGTGTTATAAACTTTAGAACTATATAAATAATACCTTGTAACTGGACCATTGCCTTTCTACTTACAGATTTAATAAAAGAAACTACTGAGGACAGGTATCGTCTTTCTTGTATTAGACACAGAGCACCTAACTCTTGGCATCTTTTTAAAAAAAATTTTTGGTATTCCTGGCATCTTAAGTAGAATTTTCCTATATATAAGATATTAAAATCGTGGTTAGTTTTTATTGTGATTGAGCTGGGCCAGTAGTAACCCACTTCTCCAGAGTATCCTTACCTAGCAGTTCTCATTATTTGTGGCAAAGAGATACTGTGATGGAACACCTAAGTATCATAGAGTTTATTATACATTAATACTTTTGTATTTTGTTTACTAGAAAAATCCTTCATCTTTCTATTCAGAGCCTTCCCCCCCTCCTTACCTTTTCACCCGCTCTGGACAGAATATTCTGATTAGCTTTCTAACTTACTTACCAGTCCACTTTAAAGTAGAATACCAAATTTCCTAGATTGGGCTGGTCAATACAGGCACAGTGAAACATCAAAAGGTGGTAATAGGCCATGAAGGAAAAGACGGAAAACTATTTTTAAAAAATGCATGCCATAAGAACATGGGTCACAGAGAATATCCATTAGCGTATTTTTTATCAATAGTACGTTATAGTAACTAGTTTTTTAATGCTGGTGTATTTAAGAAACCAGAGAACATATACTATACTTTTTAAATTTTTCCACCAAAATGTTTTTATATTGAATTCTTAAGGGGTAGTTATTCAAAAAATTAAGGCAATCTCATTTGCATAAAAGATACTTGACAAAGGTATTCTTATTTAAAATCTAAGTCCTTTATGGACTATATAAAATTGGAAGTGTGGCCTGTGAAACAAACCACTATTTATAACTTACTTTTTTTTGGAAAATAGATTCTGTGCTCCAGCAAAATTGTAATAGAACATTTTGCATGTCATATTTCAAAATTTTTGAACTGCCTATGTTAGGGAAACAAAAAGGCAAACGCTGGTAGTCAACCATTTATCTATTCTTCACATGTTAATCCACCTTTGCAATGGTACTGATGTGAGTTGGACATCCAGAAGTAGACCAGAGGGAAATTAGGAAGTGAAGAATTATGTATAATTATCTATTTTTACTATACTGACAAGCAAAAAACAGTGGGAGTTGATATAAAGAGAAGGTCTGGAGGAGGTCGCCTTGTAGAATTGCATATTGTAGGTGACCTGTCTCTGTTTGCTGGATTATACATTTAGGTACACAGCAAATATCTTGTCAATTATGTAAGTCTTATCATACTTGTACATACAAATATTACAAGTTATAGGAAACATTCAAGATAAAGTATCAAGTTATTTTTAATGTCTTATTATTTTATAAAAGCAGAGCTGTAGTTTTTCATAACACTGGTTGAGTATCCTTATCTGAAATGCTTGGGACCAGAAGTGTTTTGGATTTTGGATTTTTGCAGATTTTGGAATATTTGCATTACACATATTGAGCATTCTTAATCTGAAAATCTGAAATGCTCCAATGATCACTGTCTTTGAACACGACCTTTTAGCTCATGTTGGCACTCAAAAAGTTTCAGATTTTGGAGCATTTTGGATTTTGGACTTTTGTATTAGGGATACTCAACCTGTGTTTTTAAAAGGACCTAGAGTTTGGGAGTATTTAAATTCTGTGAAAGCATACGATTTTTCTCTGTACCTTGTTATAAAAATCTCCAAACAATATTTGGTGTATTGGCACAAATAAGAAGGTAATTTTAAAACTCAGCGACAAAAACCCCATTTTTAAATTGTTTTATATTGATGGCTTAGACTTGTTTAATCAGCACAATGACAGTTTAGACATGAACATTTTATTGAAAAGGAAGACAATATTAAGATGACTTCAAAATGAGTTCATAATGGTAGCTGTAAGTACCCCATTCTATGTGTGTCAGAGTGTAAACCTTCAAGGAAGTCTGCCATATTTGACTGGTACAGAGTTTCAAATGGCTGTAAGATAAATAGACGCAATATTTTTGCAGGTGAATTACCATGTTACTATGAATAATTATTGAATATGTAGAATAACTTATCCCTGTTTTTTAATTTAAAAATATCAAACCCCTAATAATTTAGCAAATTTTTCCATTTATATATAAATTCTTCAAAAAATGTGATATTCAGTAATGTAGTAAAGAGAGACATGTTTATTTCTTTAATGTAGAAAATTTCTCTTTGGAAAGCTGAAATAAAAACACTAGACTTTTTCTATTACATTTGAAAGCCCTCTTTTTATATATAATGATAGAGAAATAGGCACAGAAATTCCAGTACCATTAAAATATATTAATATTTGCATTGTATTTCACCCATCTCTTCCACTGTTACCACTTCAGCAGTTGAGAATCAAGTAAATAAATATTGTAATTTAGTTCGTGGACATGGTAAAAGTATTGTTATTCACTCTCCATTTTATATTTCTTGTGTACTTAAAAGTGTGAAATTAAGGCTTTATTAGTAACTGATAACATACGTGTCTTTTAAGTATTCTAAGTGGCTCATCCTAAAAAGTGACAAATGAAATTCTTTATTAAAATGATGTTTATTTTAATACTTTATGGGATAGTCACCATTACAGATAATTTTTTAACACTCTTTAAAGATAATTGTTGTGGAACAAGTTAAAAAATATAAAAGTTATAATACTTTGAATTCATTAACAAAATAAACCCTACTATTACTCTGAAGCATTTTATTAATAAGTTTATTTGAAGTTTGCTAACAGTATTGGCTCTTTGCAGCACTTGGGTACAATCCAGTAGGTATTTTAAAGCAATGTGTAAAATTGTACCTGAAGTCCTCTTCCCGAATTTTTATAACTGTCTCTTTGTTTGTGTTCTTCACTCTTAAGGATATGGCCTGTTGTCATCAAGGTAGTTTACTGGTTTAGGTGATGTTTCGTAATGTCCTTAAGTTTTTAGCTCTTTGGCCTAGAGATTTGAAAGTAATTAAGTATGTAAACATTTATTGATTTATTTTTCAATATTAAATGTAAGGTTAATATGCATAGTTAGGTTCTGTTTTACAGAGCAATTTATACTATCATCTACATATGACTCTACCTTCATAAATACAAACAGTTACTAAAAGCAATGTGTACTAATCTGAAGAAGATGGTGAGAGTACCTGCTTCATTTATTCTTTGTGGTAAGGAGGTGTATTTTGTGTAATTGATTGAAAGACAGGATCCCCCTTTTTTTTTGGTATTGAAATTGCCCCAGAAAAGTAATGTAATGTCCTAAACATAGGGAACTAGCCTGGTTCCTTCAAAGCTTTCAGCCAGACTTTTAATACACTTCAAGATTAGGATAGAACCTCATAGCTTAACTATATTAGGTTTCTTATTAAATAAAATTTAGTATTTTTTGGTTGTTATACTATCCATTTAAATTTATTTGGGAACTGGGTGGTACATAAATAAATAGTGCAGCAGGCAATTGTTTATGCAGGTTTGCCACTCTCATAAGTAGTCAAAGAAGAATATATGGAAGAAGCAAACATAAACATAAAGTTGATAGTTTGCAGGTCTATAGATAATAACATAACCCACAGAAATGATGTAGTTTGAGCATGCAGAATCCCTAGAGAACACCTGCATTTAAAGGGCAGAGATAAAGTTGCCATCGAGGAAACTGGAATGGGCATAGGAGGATAATATCCAATAAGCCAGTAGTAAAGTTCAAAAGAGATGCATTAATTTTCTTGATGATGTTGAAGATTTTTATTCTGTTTTGACAGCTCAAATAAAAGAACAAATTAGGATTTTCAAGATAGAAGAGTTTCAAGATAGAAATCAAGAAAATAACAATTAGCCTTGCATAGACTAACAGGGATTAGATATTACCCCAGTCACATGGAACCAGACAGTGAATAAATACATATCTGAATTTATAAAGTAGGGATACAAATTCAGGGATTTTTATCCTAAGGGAAAGGAAGAAAAAAATCTATCTTCTAAAACTTAGGTACAATGTAATTAATTGATGCTAAATAAGTGACAAAGCTTATTTTAGAAATTAATGTTTTCTGAAGGGATGGTGATGGAAGAAAGGTCTACTATATAGATGCTAGAATGATCTATTCCCTTCCTATACCCCTTCAATAACTTTTCTATCCTTGAATTTCCTTTTTCTAAACCTATCAATATCCTAACCTATTTCCTCTAAGTACTTTAACATTTTTAACCCAAGATCATCTCAAGTGGTGACAATTTTTTGTGTGCCTGAGAATTTGAAGGAGTGTGCCACTGTATGTGTAATGTGCACTACTTGGTCTGTTCTTTGGTTCCTTATGTTATAGTAGATGCAGTGAGACTAGAAATTTGAGTAGTACATACCTCCACATTCAGCTAGAAGTAAAACTGCATGGAAAAGACAATGCATATCTCAGTTCGGAATAAGCAGAATGATCTTTCCCTTTGCCGTGCCAGCTCTCATTCTTGCTACCAGGCAAGCCATGTAACTAGGGACTCTCTATAGTGGGAGGGAGGGTGATGATAGGCCATACTTTCTATTTTAAGAGAGCTATTGAGTACCAGATTGTTAGAGCTGCAGAGGAACTTGGGGCTCATCATATTCTAACTCCCTTTCATTACACTTGGAGAATCAACTGTCATTGTAGTCAGTACACTTTGTTCACATTGCTGTATGTATATTCTGCACTTATTTTTAAAATATCCCTGGGAAGTAGTGGCAATGCGATATCTCTCTTTTTACTTTGTGAGCCTTGAGAAAAAGGTTGAATTATTTGCCTCAGGGGCTGAAACCTCAAATCGTCTGAGCCTAGAACCTCATTAATTAGCGGCATGAAAATTTATTCTTAAATAACTTTGAATTTCAATTCTGTTATCTAGATTTTTATATACTTCTTTTATTTTCAAATATACTAATAGATATTAATTTCATATAAAATATTTAAACACAGAAAATACTTATACACACATACACACAAGAAACCTTACTGTGAGAAGTGGTAAATATTGGAAGCTTCTCAGAATTTAATCAAGAAAATTCATTAAAATGCAGTACTGCCAGTGTTCTCTGGCAGACTTCATGATCATGGATTTCAATTTGTGTATACTTTCCTTGACATGCAATCCTCTCAACTTTTATATTGATCATTCATTCATAAATAAGCTTTGTATCCAAGTCAAAGTTAAATGAAAAAGATTTTATTTAATGTTTATTTCCTGATTTCTCTTATAGGTAACAATAAACTTGAAATTATTCTTTCTAAGATCTTCATATCTTTCTCTCATTAATGGCATTTTTCAAAAGGAAAAAATTAGCATGATCTGCCTTGTCACTTAATTTAATGGTTCATAATATTTGAGGGGCTGGTATATTTTTTCCTTGCGTTGTTACGAATGCTTGCTAGTCAGGGTACTCTTGCTTGGTATATTCGTTCATTACACTTATTCATTCTCGTAGGATCTAAGCCTACCACATCTGAAAAACTGCATTCTTACCCTAATGCTGTTTATCCCAAGTGCTTTTATCTACCTGTGGTGTCAGATTTATCAACCATGTGTCCATTGGGATGAAATACATATGGAGAAGAATAAATAACTCAAATGCGTCTAAGCCGTCATCTCCATGCAGTGTCCTTAGGTTATTTTCTGTTAGTTGATGGATTCCCACTGATTCTCTCACTCTTGGCTGAGTTGTTTCAATACAGCTAACCTGTATTAAAAGCATATCTCTTTGGCTGAGGATTTGAGAGCATACTAGTGTAGATTCTTGAACCTTGGTACAGTAATAGCCATTAAAGCTCTAATTGGTATATCTACTTATACACATACTTTGCATGTCACTGATGAGCATTTAAACCAAAGCACTCATAGGAAGGGGAAACTATTGGCAGTAATAAACATGAACCATATTAAACATTCACATTTAGTGTATAAGAAAGACTAATAAATTATAAAATGGCTTAGAAGACAAATGATTAAATATCTTTTACGACCTTATCAAATGTAGAAAAAAATAATGTCATATCAAAGATTCTGCCCTGTAGGGTCCTCTGTTACTCCTTTTCAAATGAAAAGTTAGTAAAGTAAGTCTCCTACTAGATATTGAAGACTGAAGAGAGTACAGGTGTGAATTGCTTGTTTTCACTGGTACTTTCCATTAGTATATGGAGTTTTACCTTTTGTATTATGTCCATTGGTCAAGGAAGCCAGGATCATTTTCCCTAAGGAACTCTACATTACTGGTATTCAGTATTCCCTAAGGATTAGTCAGTGAAATTCAGAGGCTTGAATAATACCTTAAAAGTTTGAATTTTCTTTTATTTTTGAACAGGTACAGGTTGGATGAGGGTAAGGGAAGTTAGTTTTTAAAAGCAAAGCCATATCTCATTTAAACTTTGGTGATTTTTGCTTCAGTTTTCCTTTTTAGAAGTTGTCTTTATTTTTGAAACCAAAGAGAGGTGAAGAAATAGAATTAAAACCAGTAAAAATAAACATGAAGATTTCACTTGATCTATAAATCTCAGTATGATCATAATGATCTTTTTTCATAGTCTTGGGGATTATTTATTCCAGGTTTCTCATTGGGAAGATGAGTGTTATGGATGGGGTGACTATGATATTTCTGTAGTACATATTTTTTCACATACATTGTAGTTTTTTACTAACCTAGGACATCCTGCTATACACTAAAGTATTGATTTCTATTTACGAAGCATAAATTTAAATAAGTTATTTGACAGAAACACTGTTTGTCTAATTCATATCTTCAAAGTAGACTAGACAATCAAATGTTAAATTTATTTACTTACTGTTTAAGGAAAATTATTGTGGGTAATCAGATTCCTGATGCCATTTTACTAATACACATTCATCCAAATGAAAGATCACTAGATCTGCTTACATAAGACTATTTTCAGATATGTATTTGAGTACTTTGTTTTGTTCCTAAGTGATTCATTTTTAGTATGGATCCATTTGTTGATGTCAGTCATACTAATAGTACAAAAATTTAGCTTTCAAGCATCATTTTAAAAAAGTTATACTTTGAACAGATAAGAATAGATGTTTAATCACAGTAGTAAAGAATAGAAATGAAATTTTATTTTAAAGTTTCAAATCAAGGCATAGTAGCTATTTTTGCTTTGAATGTGGCTTTTTCTTGTGTTTTTCACTCACCCAGATTCATAGACAAATGCTACTGAAATATAATGTAATGCATATTTTCTACCAGTTAAAAAAAGAACAAATTATGAAGTGTAACTTCACTTAAGAATTTGGAATTTTAGCCAGGCTTGGTGGTGTGCTCCTATAGTCCTAGCTACCTGGGAGGCTGAGGCAGGAGGATTGCTTGAGCCCAGGAGTTGGAGGCTGCAGTGAACTGTGATCATTCTACTCTACTACTTCAGCCAGGGAAACAGAGCGAGACCCTATCTCTTTAAAAAAAAAGAAAGAAAGAAAGAAAAAAATTTGGAATTATTTCTACTACGTTGTAAAATTTCCTATTGGCATTTTTATTAGCAGGAAAATAACACCTATATTCACTGAAGCTGTGGAATATATTCACTGTCTAAAGTATGCTGTTTATTATTTAATACATTTTATTATTTAATAAATAATCAAATATAATTTGGGGCAAAATTGAGGGTTTTTCACTATAATTATCCTTGTACATTTTAATGAGATTCCTAAGTAATGTAAATAAAAGGCCTATCAATTATTTAGTAGAGAAAACATCATTAGTTTACCTTAAATCCTTATTTTGTTTTCTTATTTAGGAGCAGACTCACAATGATAAGTCAGTATCATTAATAATATACTAATTTTATTAAATGAAGAGAGAAAAAGATTTGATATTAAACGATTTAAAAACAACTTAAACTGTCATTTATTATGGTCCTATTAGCTTTTCTTATATCATATACTGAAATTGCAAACCTAGACTATAATAGAAACAGTAGCAACAACAAAAACACCAGTATAGGTACTCTACTTTGTACATTGTCTAAGGAAAATTATTGTAGGTAATTAGGTTTCTGATGGCATTTTACTAATACATATTTATATATTTTGCAGATTTTAAAAGACTCATTCTTTTTTCTTTGCCATGTATTGTCTTTAAATATATTATAGCAACTTAGATTTTTTTTTAATATTGTTTCTTATCCCATAATTAGCTTTCGAGTTAATATATCTCTTTCAGGTGTTTCTAGGAATATCTGATTATGAAAAAAATACAAAGAAGTAAAACAATTCTGCAGTCTTTTAATATTTGTTTATTTTATTTAAGTCAATATAATCCATGTATTGTGTAACAAATACACGTCACAGTTCTCCCAAAATTTCTTCACATGTCATATGCAACCAAGAAAGACACAATTTTAGAATTCACCTGTACACACTACCCATGACTTTAAGAAAGTGTCTGAAATGAGAGTTGCTGTATTTGAGTTGGCTTGAGACTATGCCAGTGGGCTTCTGTTCATTTTTTTAGACCACAGATTTATCATTGTTACTGAACTCACCTGTAATTTTTGAAAGTGTTATTCTCTAAGGGTGGATTCATGGTAAATCCATGAAGCTAATGAATCTTAAAAAACATAAAGACCCTTCACTTGCACAGGCCTCTTCCAAGGCATTGGAACATGTTCACAGCGTCATAATTTTTTTGTAAAATTTGCAGAAGTACAGTATTTAAACACAATCTTTTAAGGTTTTGATTTCATTCTTTGACTTCTCTGTTAACACTTGCCCTCATTTATGGTGGCTTAGGAGTAGCCAAGAGCGTTTCGGAATCCAGTTAAGTGAAAGTTCAGTTGGTGATAAATTCAGTCTGGGCTTAGTAGGGTATTTTTATGTGGTTTGTGGACACTCTTGTACAGTTTAGTTATTGCCAGCTATTCTGATGAAGAAATGGTCTCTAGAAATATTCCTATTACTCATTATACTTCCTTACTGATTGTAACATAAATGTGCAAAGCCAGATGTCATATTGCAATTTAAACGTGTTCTGTGTAGCACCTGAGATATGTGGGTAGTAGAATAGAAACAATGTTTGTAGTATATGGAGCCGGAGGCTAGTTTGGGGAAAATTCTTTCAGTCGTTAAATGTGTAGAATGGTAAGAGTGCATTTGGTTCTCATAGATACCTAATCAAAACAGAAGTTTTCTCCTACTTATTCTTGGTGAGTGACATGCACAGAATACACAGAGCACATGTCAAGTGTAGTATGTAAAATTACAAATGTACCATGCATTCTCCCTCTTTTGATCAGTATAACATAAAATAGAATTTATCAGAATGCCAGTGTCTTCGGTGCACAGGCCGGAGTAGTGTAACAAGCATGAGCACGTGTGGCAATGCAGGTGCGTGTTTTACGCACCCCAGCCGTCGATGGTAGGCAGCATTATAGAAAGCGACACCATGAAATTATTATATGAAGAGACAATCATAGAGCATGTAGCTAAAAAGTTAAAGAAAGAATTAGAAAAGAATGCCAAGCAATTAGTTAATTGTTGCTTTGGTTTTCTAGATTGTCGGTTGTGGTCCTTGTCAGCTTTTAAAAATTTATTTGTTGTGCTTTCTTTTTTTTTTTTTCTTCTAAATAACTATTACTTTGGTACCTGATTTTCTATTGGTAATTTTTCTATTTTGATTCTTAAAGAAGGATTCCTAAATTTTACAATCTTTAGACCCCACAAAACCTGAATCCATGCTCACCTTTTTAATTTCTCAGGTGATAGTTTTGAGAAATTGGCATAGTGTTCCACTGGACATCCGTAGGTTGAAGTGTGCATTTCAGGACATTTCATTGTATCTTTTTGATATTGTATCTTCTTTGTATCTCAAAGATTTAGAATTTAGTAGAAGGGAGACTGAAAGATTAAAAATTAAACAAATCAATTTATTAGGGACATTAATTAAGTAGATAAGATAAAACATTTGTTCATTCAGTAAAAGACTTGAGCTAGCATAACCCATTTTCACAGTTTATGTTAAATAAATGCTTAGTTTAAAACTTTATTATAATATGGATTAAACTAAATGAGTTTTAAACTAAATAAGGAATAAATAAATTTTAAAGAAATTATACTAATGGACTTTTATAATCTCCTCCCACTGCCCTACTCCCCATTTTTGGAAGTTTCCTCACCCTCGCCCCTTGTGTGGAGAACACTATTATTTGTTATTTTTCTGTAGTAGTGATTTCAGTGGGTTTCTGTAAGTTCTATAATCAAAAAATCTTTTAGTAAATCAAAACTTTTTTTCTTATTACTCTTGGAACTTGCCAAAACAGTACAGCAAGAGGAGACAAGGATGTATGTATGCTGATTTTTCTAGGGTATTTTATAATTTGGTAATTTTTTCCCACACATTAAATTATTTTATGACCTAATCCTAAGATGTTCTCATTGTTAATTAATGGGATTCTGTAAAGATAATTTAAAAGAATGTTTCTAAGTAACTTTTGAAATCTAATTGTGGGAGGTTATGTGAATGAAACTATACCTTTAAAAATGTATATAAACAGGCATGTTAGATATAGCTAGAGAGAGAAATAGTGGTCATAACAAATATATTATCTGATAAGCTGATAATATAGGACATTTATATGTGCGTTGCCATTTATTTCAACTCTTGATGAGTAGACCTTTATTAAGCTGTGATGATTACTGAATATGAAATGTAACCAAGATTATTTTTTATTCAAATATAATTTAAATATTCATCAAAGAGAAGTTATGCTTGACACTGACGGAGACTATTAACATCAAAAAATATAATTAACTGCATTGGGTATCATGAAGCAGAGTTAGCCAAATAGCCGAGAGGTCTAATTGCTCTAGAGTTTGAGAAGCAATGGTTTTATTTTATGCTGTAGCTGTGGAATTAATAGTAATGTGGTTTCCTATGTGGGCCAATTAAAAGCTGCCTGTTAAGGTTCATTGCTCTATAGGAAACCCATTGAATACCGCTTAGTAAACAGGATTGACATGTCAGTATGTACAAGAAGATAAAAAAGAATAAAAACCGTGAAAATGAGAAGTAGTGTGAAAAGCACTGTCTTTGAAAGCAATTCATGAAACTCTTTACCATGGTAGTGTCGTTGTGGATGTTGTGCTTCCCCTTTCAGAATCAGGCTGTCTTTCCCGCAGCTGCCAAGAGAGTTGCCTGCTGATGGGCTCACGGCTGAGGCCTCCACAGGAACTGCCATGGGCTGAAGGGATCTTAAATCCTGCTCCCCAGAGGCAGCCCCCATTGAATGCCAGAGTATAAAGCTAGGCCTCCTTATCCTTTTGCTTCATTCCCGGGACATCTCGGAAGGGCTCTCCCAACTCCAGAGCTCCCTCCCTACGGGATGTTTTGGGCCTTTGTTGCAGCTTCGCTGGCGTTCAGCTTCTCACTGGACCAATCCTGCCTCTGTGGAGGCTTCCCTGGCAGTTCTAAGAGCACTCCCAATAAGCCTCTTACAGATCTCTGCCCCAAATTCCACTTCCCATGTTACCCAACCGAAGAAAGCTACTAGTATGAAATGTAAAAACAACTCTTGTCAGTGGTATTGGTTATAAATGTTATAGGAATCTGACAATTAAGCGTAAAAACTATTAAATAAAAGAGTTTTAAAGCAAACAACAAACAAAAAAATTGCTCAATTCAGGTCTTAAAATGCCTTTTTGCATTCTAAAATTTATCTTTGTTATGCCGTCTATTTTTTAATAAAAGTAATATTCTGATCTTTGTAACTCTCTTAAGTTTTTTAGCCGAATACAAAAAGAAAATGCTCCTGATTGAACCCAAAAGATTTTGCTTTGCTTGGGCTATAGAGATTTAAAAGTGGGCAGACATTCTAATGGCATTTTGACATTAATGAGGTTACTGAAGTGGAAAAGTTAGAGGGTCAAAGATAAGAGGAGTAGCAAGATCTTCTACTGTTTCTTTTTCTTAATAATGTATCAAATATGCTTAGTAACTTGACTGTGATTCCCAACATAGAATATGTAATGTTATGTGTGAGTGTATTATAATACTTTTTTGCAAATAAAAATAATTCTAAAGCTTCGTAGGTATAAAATATGCCACCTTAAATAGAGTCATTAAATTAAGATAATATATTATAACTTTTGTAAAACATGTAAATATCTTAAAATTGCTTAATATATTTTAATGTGTACAATATGATAATGTGTCTTTGATCTGCAGTAGTAAAGATATTTTTCTAGCTATGTATTATTTAGTAACTGTGTCTGTATGTGGCGTAAGAGTGCATGTTAGCTTCAGAAGAGCGCAGTGTTTGCTGCCTCACAGCACACTGCCGGGTACCTCCACGCCTGCTCGTGGTGTTAGCAATGTTTAAAGCACTTGAACCTAACATTTTTAGGTTTTGATGAACTGAGCCTTTCAGACAAGTTACTGGTATGAAGTTAATTTAGGCTAAGAGTGTAATATGGGAATAGAGACCTTCTGCTTTCATTGTAATTTTTACGAACTTACACAAATTGCTTATGTAAACTGTAAATCAGATAAGTTTTAATTTGGTTTCTATGTATGGTTATGGAACCATGCTTAGCTTCTGAAAATTTTATCTTCATCTTTCATTCATTGACTTATACTGCCAAATGATCACCGAGTTCTGTGATGTGTAAGCTGATGTGCCAGGCACTCTAAAGGTATTTATGAACAACTGGTGAGATTATATATTTGCGAGAGTACAAATGGATGTTTATGGAGTATTTTAGAATAAGGTACAGTGTTATGCACTGCACATGGCTCAGAGATTGTTAAAACAGTGACTCACCCCTCAAAGATATTATAATCTGGTGAAGAAGAGTTAATGTACAGAAATAACTGTGATACTAAATCTCCTTTATAGTACAACAAACTTTCAAAAATTGGTGGAAAAGGGAAAGTGGTGAACAATGGCCTCAGAGGGGAAGATAACACTATATGTTGAGGGAATACTGGGTAGGTCTTTTAAAGGAGTTATCCAACTTCTATCCCACTCTTTTACACTTTTTATACCACATGGCTTCTTCATCAGCTTTCTTCTTCCTTTCGGGCACTATGAATTCTCTTCTTTCACTTAGGCTAAGGAGGAAAGGAAAGAATTTTTCAAAGATCGCTTTGTTTATATATCTCAAAATTATGGAATAGTTCTACAAAATATCGTTATATTTTAAAAATTACTTTTATCTCTGTAGTGTCAGCATGGAAAGTAGTACTATGGTTTGTGAGACTCTTTCTAATGAACTCTGAAACAATAGGAGTTCATTCTTTTTATAGCAGAGAACAGTAATACACAATTTCATATCCATTTGTTAGTTTTCCTCTGTATAGATATTATTTGAATGTGGTATATTTAGTGTATTACTATGCTTCCAAAATTATAGGTATTCCTGCACATAGGATATAGTGGCAAATAATGTCTTCTAGTGCTTTTTCTAATACCAGAATCACAGATGAATATAAAATTATCATATTTTCCCTCCCTCTTCTTTCCTCTTTCCTTCTTTTCTTCCTTCCTTCTTTCTTCCTATGTACTTATCACCTGTCTATCTTTTTTTAAGATAATTTCTTGCTTTGTGACTAAGATGCAGCAAAAGGACACTTCTCTTGATCTGTGCAGTTTAAAAATGAGCTGTTTGGGTAATAGGCTGTAGACTGAATGCTTATGAGTTGGTGTTCAGTTATCAAGAATGCCATCAGCAATGCCTTGTTGCTTTCTTATCAGCTACTTCCTGCTGTCAGCTTGGCACTTATTTCAATAGAAAGGGATTTGCATCAAATGTAATGCCTTATTATATACAGCTAACATGGGTTTTTAATTGTGCAAACACATGAGACTCCTGCAGTGGTAGTCAATTTGATAAAAGGATTAGATTATGAATATTTTGTCATGATTAAAGGTTAGTTCTGTAGATTATGAATATTTTGTCATGATTAAAGATTAGTTCTGATTTATCAGAAATAAGCCAGTGAAATTTGCCATATATTTATCAGTCAGGTGAGACTCCATTAATCTGAGAGTGTGTGAACCACAAAGTAGCCATCTCTTTATACGTCTCTGATGAATTTGGTTATTTATGTTCAGATTATGGGAATTAAGGACTGTTTTTGGCCTTCCACATCTGCTGTACTGCTCAGAGTATCTGAAGAGTCTGTGTTTTTAGCTTCTGGCCATTATGTTTCACCTCTTATCTTAGTATTAGTTAGGTAAACATCTATCCAAAATTTCTGTAGTTTTTATTAAGGAAATGACAACTCGTATGTATCTCAGCACATTTTGAGTTGTTCTTTGATAAAGAACCTTCAGTAGCTGGCACACTGGCTCACACCTATAATCCCAGCATTTTGGGAAGCTGAGGTGGGAGGATCATTTGAGTCCAGGAGTTTGAGGTTATAGTGAGCTATGTATGATCAGGCCATTGCACTTCAGCCTGGGTGACAGCCAGACCCTGTCTCTTAAAAAAAAGAAAATCAATAAAATATAGAAGAATGAAAATTCCAATTTATTCCAATCTAGAAAGTATTTATTCCAATCTAGAAAGTATTTATTAAGTGAATAATTCTTGCCATAAACAAGACTAGGTATTGGGAGGGGTTTGAAAGAAGGCTAATATCTAGCAATCCAGCAGAGAGGTAAACCTAAGGTCCTAGAAACAACTAAAGGTCACTGTATGAGACCTGATGCAGTGAACTCTTTGCAAACACTCTTTTGAAGTGTTTGGGAAATAATATAAATAAACACATAAGAAATTTGCCATTTAATTCTAGACATGGAAGTTACTTTGTCAATTTTGAAACAACCAAAATGCAAAATACAGCATACCACAAAGCAGAATGTGATTAATTGCCAAGTTAATTATAAAGAGTTACCGCTATAGGGAAAGGAGAGAAAGATCACTTTAATTTTGGATAATCAGGGAAGAGTTTAATACTGATTGGCCAGCATTGTTTGCATTGACTTTCTCTATATACCTCCTTGGCTGGTGCTTCCTGCATATGTGTGCGCCACCTTGAAGTGCATAACAAGAAGTTGCTCCTCCTAGGCTTACATAAAAGTCATCACTGGGAGTTGAAAAACAGTAGTTCCTCAGACTAGAAACTTGGTACCCTAAGCTCTGATAATTTTCTCCTTAACAGTTCTTCAAATGGATCTTCTTATTAAGGAAGAGATAGTTCAAGAAGTGTACATAGTAATTTCTGTGATAACTCAGTTCAGACGTATTCATTGAGTTTTAGCTCAGTAATGTGCTAGCTGTTCTAAATTGTACGGATATCAAGATTCTCAAAATCTCCATAGAAAAAGTCGTCCTGTTTCGATGTTTTCTGTAGAGACAAGTGCTGAGCTGTGCATGTGGAACAGATGGTATATAGTAGAGAGATGCTTAAGAGAGAGATCTCACTGAATCAGTGATTCCTCCAGCATGTGGTTTTGTTAATTCAATCAGATTCCTGGGCCTTAGTTTCCTACCTATATTAATAGAGGATTATATTAGATCAGTGATTTTTAAACTAGATTCCTGGAGAAACTGTCAAGTTGAGGGGTTGAGTGAGATACAGGGGAGGGAGAGTGAAGGGAGTATTTGAGAGTCTTGGAGCAGAATTTCACTACTATAATTCCAGGCCTACCTCCACTTCCATTTCTAATCCACTGCCATTAAGCAAATTTTTCATTTTTTAAGTAGAATTTTTCTTGACAAAGAGGTTTTGTTGCCGGAATCTAATCTCTTAATACTGTAATTTATGATATGTAATTTATGCTCATATTTGTTACTAGCATGTATTTGCTACTACTACATACTTGCTAATAACATTTTTAAATTAGGGTGGAGGGATCCTCTATTAGGACAGAATATTTGTATGAAAATTCCTGGGGAGTTGGGATATAATTCGAGTATGAGGGTAGAATCTCAATAAATAGATGGTAAGGTGAATTCTTTCTGGGTTGGAAAGAATGACGTAAGGAAACACAGATCATGGTTTTTGTGGGGTACAGAGTTGAAATTACATAGTTAATAGAAAAGGATTCATGGCTTTCAGATTAATTACATAGCACTTTGTTTTCAGAATAAGAGCTTTCACTTTGTTGAACCTTTGGAGAAACATTAACTCTATATATTTACCTTGCCCTCCAACATTCATCTATTAATTCAGTTCATATTATTCAAAGTTGCTCATTCATATTTCTCAACTCCTTCTATACAAGATATTCCTATGAATTTGTTTATAAAGTATGTCATATTTTACTACCAAAATATTTTAGAAATTGCATGAGGAAAATAAATTACTTTAAAATAAAAATAATAAGAAGAAAAGTTTATTTAGCTGGAAAATACATTCGATGAAGAAACATAGTACGTGAAAATTGGGGAAGATCTGGAATTCAGTTTGGGTAATGTATAGTAGTGCTTTCTTGCCTCTTGATAAAATAAACACAGAATGTAGTTAATTAAAAATGGGAAACTTTTCCTTAGTTGATTAAATACTTTGACAAAGAATTATAATTTAAAAATTTTTTTTTTATTTCAGCATATTACGGGGGTACATATGTTTAGGTTACATATATTGCCTTTGCCCCACCCGAGTCAGAGCTTCAAGTGTGTACATATACCAGATGGTGCGCAGCACACCCATTAGGTGTGAATATATCCATCTCTTCCTCCTCCCTTCCACCTGCCTGACACTCGATGAATGTTACTAGTATATGTGCACTTAAGTATCAGTTAATACCAATTTGATGGTGAGTACATGTGGTGCTTGTTTTCCATTCTTGTGATCCTTCATTTAGTAAAATAGGCCCCAGTTGTATCCAGGATAATACAAGAGGTGCTAGATCACCATTGTTTTTGTAGCTGAGCAGTACTCCATGGCATACATATACCACATGTTATTAATCCACTCATGTATTGATGGGTACTTGGGTTGTTCCCACTTCTTTGCAATTGTGAATTGTGCTGCTATAAACATTCTAATGCAGATGTCTTTTTTATAGAATGTCTTTTTTTCCTTTGGGTAGATGCCCCCCAATAATAGGATTGCTGGATCCAATGGTAGTTCTACTTGTAGCTCTTTGACGTGTCTCCATATTACTTTCCACAGAGGTTGTACTAGTTTGCAGTCCCACCAGCAGTGTATGAGTATTTCTATCTCTCTGCATCCATGCCAACATTCGTTGTTTTGGGACTTTTTGATAAAGACCCTTCTCACTGGAGTTAAGTGATATCTCATTGTGGTTTTGATTTGCATTTCCCCGATGATTAGAGATGTTGAGCATTTTTTCATATGTTTGTTGGCCGTTAGTCTGTCTTCTTTTGAAAAGTTTCTGTTCATGTCCTTTGCCCACTTTTTAATTATTGTTGTTTGATTTTTGATGGTTGTTTGATTTTTTTCTTGCTGATTTTCCGTAATTCTTTATAGATTCTAGTTAATAAATCCTTTATCGGATGTGTTGCATGGGAATATTTTCTCCCATTCTGTAGGTTGTCTGTTTGCTCCTGTGATAGTTTCCTTGGCTGTGCAGAAGCTTTTTAATTTGATCAGGTCCCATTTATTTATTTTTGTTGTTGCTGCGATTGCCTTTGAGGTCTTCTTCATAAATTCTTTGCTTAGGCTAATGCCTATAAAGAGTTTTTCCAACATCTTCATCTAGAATTCTTATAGTTTCATGTCTTAGTTTTAAGTCTGTTATCCACTGTGAGTTGATTTTGGTGAGAGGTGTGGATCCTATTTCAGTGTTCTATTTGTGGCTGTCCAATTTTTCCAGCACCATTTATTAAATAAGGATTCTTTTCCCCAGTGTATATTTTTATCTGCTTTGTCAAAGATTAGATGGCTATATGAGGATGGTTTTATATCTGGGTTCCCAGTTCTGTTCCATTGGTCTATGTCTCTGTTCTTATGCCAGTGCCATGCTGTTTTAATTACTACAGCCTTGTAGTATAGCTTGAAGTCTGGTAAATTGATGCCTCCCAATTTGTTCTTTTTGCTTAAGATTGCTTTTGCTATATAGCGTCTTCTCTGGTTCCATACGAAGCATAGAATTATTTTTTCTGAATCTGTCAAAAATGATGTTCGTATTTTAATAGGGATTGCATTGAATTTGTAGATCACTTTGGATAGTATAGACATTTTAACAATGTTGATTCTGCTGACCCATGAGCATGCTATGGTTTTCCACCTATTTTTGTCCTCTGCTATTTCCTTCCTCAGTGTTTTGTAGTTTTCCCTGTAGAAGTCTTTTGTCTACTTAGTTAAATATATTCCTAGGTATTTTATTTTCTTTGTTACTGTTGTGAAGGGTATTGAGTCTTTGATTTGGTTCTCAAACCAAATTGACTGTTGTTGGCCTGTAAGAATGCTACTGATTTCCGTACATTGATTTTGTAACCTGAGACTTTGCTGAATTTGTTTATCAATTCCAATAGTCTCATGGCAGAATCTTTGGGGTTTTCTAGATATAAGATCATATTGTCAGCAAAGAGCGATAGTTTGACCTCTTCTGCCCCCATTTGGGTGCCCTTGATTTCCTTCTCTTGTCTGATTGCTCTGGCTAGGACTTCCAGCAGTATGTTGAATAAAAGCGGTGATAGAGGGCAACCTTGTGTGGTTCCAGTTCTAAGTGGGAATGCTTTCAATTTTTCCCCATTCAGTATAGTTTTGAATAAATGCAAGTATTTTTTAAAAAGCCACACTTCCAAAAGTCTTAGGATTTTATTTCTGTACCTTAAGTTTAATTTATATAGTAATTCTGTCAACATTTGTTGCCATACTGTCATCAAATTGAGGTCTGTAAAAGCAGAAATCATATTGCTATCAACTACACTAGAAATTTTTTGTTTATATTCAAGATTTATAATACTGATGAAATGACATAGCATCAAACATTTTGGGAGTCAGAAAAAAAATATTTATTACTTAATTTTCCTCTTTATCAAAATCATATCCAAACCAAGGAAGGGAACTTTAAGGTGAATTTAAAATAGCAACAACACAAATCTAGTTTTTCTCAATTTTTCCCTCTAAAACTCTGTTTAGTTGCAGGTTCTTTTGCATTGTTTCAAACTCTAATCCTCTGAACGGGTAATTAATGGACCAGAAAAGCCATTTGTGGAAAAGAAGAGCCATAAGGGTGAAAATATTTCTTCACTGAATGATCCTTAAGAAGTAAATAATTACAAAAGGAAAAGATTTGGGATGACCAATCTAAATCTGAACATAATTAGAAGAAATAGAATATGAAAATCAAAATGCTTGGCATGTACAACAATCTCATATCATAACAAGACTAATTAAATATTTAGAAACCAAAACCCCCTCACAATTTGAAGAAAAATAACCCACAACAAAAGGGTCTGTAACTTTGCAGATAATTAGCAAGGGTTATAGGAAGGAAAAACATCACAGATTGGCTCCACTGCTCTGCAAGGTCATGTCTTATTATGCTGTGTCTTTTATATAGTCTGGTAACAAGTTTCTTGCTAATTTAATCTAACTAGGGCATCCCATAGTGATTTCCCATTTCCCTTGTTAAAAATGTGATAGTTTCTGCAAATGCAAACTGCAGTAAGTTAACGTTTTTATAAATAATTGCACTTAATTGATACAGGTAGTATTATTTTTTTGAATTATTAAAAAGTAGAAGCCTCGAAAATTTGGACACAGAAGCAATATTTTTAAGTATTTCAAAATGTTACGGTTTTTATCCCCACTTATATTATCTTATTCCTTTCATTAAATAGTTAGACCTGATGACCCTGTGAATGAAACTTAGTCTCAGTGGCATGCTTTGTAAATAAATACTTCTTATTTTGCTAATAAAAGCAAGCACATTTATGTTGAATGTGCATTTCTGCAAACAAGAGATTTTGTACTGGATTAATAAGGCTCTGAGTGAGTCAAGCCTAATTTGCATTAAACTGACCCCAAGGTCCAGTAAAAACTGTGAGGAATTTCAAAGGTTTCTAAAACATAGAAAGTTGTTTTTAGCAAATCAGCATTGCCATTTCAAAATGCTTATGTTAGTAATTAATGTGGAATTTTTGAAAAAAATTTTGGAGTTTCTAAGATGCAAATTAACTATAAATATTAAAGTGTACATACTTTGTAGTTATAATTCCTAGCACAATATTTTACTCAGATACAAAATGATTATGGGGGGTATCACTTATGTTATTCCTGTTTTCGGCACTTGAAAAATAAAATAATAGCCTTCTAGAATTGAGTTTACGTGAGATTTTACTGTCAAGCTTTTGTTGACTTGCCATAGATTACCTGATAATTTACTTCTTTGGCTTGGGGCTTTCTATTTTTCTTATACACTATAATCTTTTTCAGGCATTAATAGATTTATGTTCGTATACAAAGATAATTTGTGGTTTTGCATATGGTTATCATTTTGGTGATAAATTGAATTTTCCTATAATTTTTTATAAATGAAACTTAAGACTTAATCACAGTTGTAATTTTTTTAAAAAATCGAGATTACATTGTAAACTTTTAAAAATGTCAATATATAGGAAATTGAATGGAATAGAAATTATATATATTTTTTCAAATTGTATATCTGTGCATATACCAATATTCATGCATATTTTGTTAGAGATTCTAGAATTAACTTTATTTCAGTAATGATTTGAAAATACTTTAAATAACACAATATTCTATAATGCAAAAAGTATAATATCCTAAAATGCCTAGAGAATTAAATTCTATGTGATGGTTAGAAATCTAGACTACACAAATTATTAAATAAATTATGAGAAATAGTTACATGACAAATGGGAACATTGTTATAGAACACCTTTTTTGCCATATTAATTACACACCATTTAGCTTCCTAATGTTATGTTTACTTTGCAATTAGTTAAGTTCACAAATCATCATTAATAAATATTTAAAGAAAGCAGGACCGACTTAGCTCTACAGAATAAAAGTTCAGATGATAAAAGAGCATTTTATTATAAAATTTGAAAAAAATCAAAGGTTTAATTTAACATTCAACTCAGTTTCCCTCTTGCATCTGTGAGAATGATTGTAACCTTGTATCTTGAAGCATAACTTCTTTGTATCCCCTCTCGGTTCACTTGATTACTTTGCTTGAGCAAATCTATTTGCATTGGAGCTCACCTGTTCATGTGCTAAGGTCATCTGGTGTGTGTGTAAAAATTGTTCTAAATTGGGACTAAAAAAGACAAGCATTCTAGTGGCTGGAGTACTGTAGGTCATTTGGAATTTGTTAGTGAATGGAGAAGTGAATGAAGCTAAAGAGTACTTTTTTTTCCCCCTCCTGTTAAATAGGTAATCTATTTCTTAAGTGTTTATTATTAGCATTCATGAAACAAAACTATATTCAAATTGACAGAATTCTCTGAGAATCAGGTACAGCTGATTGAAGCAGAATGAGAAGTCTTTGGATGTCTGTTGTTTTTCTATTAACCATGTTTATTTACAAACAGAAATAGCCATGCCAACCATTCATCATTATTTCATTTATGAAACACTGAATTCTTATCATGTGCCAGGCATATAATCACTTCTAATAAGTATTTATAAGTTGGCAGCTTCTCTTTCTTTTCGCTTTAGTTTTTCCTCTAACTTTGTGGTAAGGTTTCTATATTGCTTTAAACTTGTGTACTTCAACGGGATATAATTTACTTATCAACATATAATTTATTTTTATTTAATAATTGAGACTCAAGAATGAATATAAGTCCTATTGCATTAATTAGCAAATGGATTCATATTGTAATAATTCAACTGTAGCTGTTGTGTTCATTTAGAATATATAATTCACCTGTGGATGTGGTTTAAACTCTCCAGAATACTCTTGAATGTTCTGTTTATACCTGGCACTTTGAAAAGGAGTATTTTTACATGATACCCTGGTACTATGAAAGCATTTATTTCCTCTCCAGAAAGTGAGCATTTTTAACTGAGACAGAAAGTAACTCAGAGGGAAGAAGAAACAGACCTATCATTGCTAGTATTTTGTAACTGAAGTTTAAAATCTAACAGATGCCAGTAAGAGATAGAAATTGTTGAAGCAATCTTTATTGAACATTGAACATACAGACCTAATAAAAAATTGGACTAATTCTTTAATTAATAATTGCATGATTTCAAATTTAAGCGAACTTGAATTTTTAGTTTCTGTATGATATACTGAGGTTTTCGATTGAATGCTGGAGTATTTGTTCAAGTTGGTAGATTTTGCATTTTTAATCTTCCTTAGAACTGTGGTGAATAATGGCCCCTGGCAGGAGATAATGAAATTTTCTTAATTTATATTTTCAAGTAGAAGCTTCAATTGAAAATGGCATCCTATGGCCTGGGGACATAGCTCTAGTGCACGTTTCATGGGAGCTGCAATAATAATGCGGTGCCATCGGTGACTGGGAATGATGGGACAGTGAAGAAGTAATTTAAGGAAGAAAAGAAAATGCACCAAAGCTTTATTGTAGCATATCTAATGATCTGCTGAAGATTCCCAATGGTTTTTGGAGCATGACTGGAGAAACTAATGTTATCTTGCCAAAACAGAAGCCCCTGCTTAATCAGCAGAACAAGACTATTGATTAAAACACCTCTCACAATAGATTACACATGGAATCTCATTTCCATACTTTGCACTTGGTAAAGTGTAATAATGAGCATAAGATAATCAAAAGAAGAGTAAAAGCAATTTGTCGGGCCTTGTACAATTCAAGATTAGAGTTGGAATGGAAACAAATTTGCATGAATAGTTCAGCCTGTTTTTAAAGGTGTACACAGGAAAGAATATGCATGGTGTAGGGTCTAGTCTGCAAGAGTATAAGATGTTCCGCTCCTTTAAAGGTTTGCAAATCTGTGTCCATCTTATACAAGGGACATTGTTTTTATTAATATTTTTCGTAGTGGTGATGTTTTGGTTGAGGTTTGTTATCCAGGCATTGTGCAGAGTTGCCTGCATTATCCCATTTAACCTGAACAAACTTCTAAAGAAAGTATTACGTTTTACAGATGAGAAAGCTAAGGTTGAAAGGTTTAATACATTGCTTATAGACTCACAGTTAAGTAAGCTGCTGAACTGGATTTAAACCCCATTTCTTTTTGATTCTAAAGCCTCTGCTTTTAATCAGTAGTCTCTTCCCAAATAGCAAATGAGTTGCTTCTGAACAGAGATAAACAAAATGCTGTATTGTTTTTGATACAATTTATTCTCCGAGTGTAATAAGTAACCTGTGCTTCGTGCCTTCATTTACTTACAGTTTTAAAAGATTAAGAAAAAGGAACATATTAATCTTTGTTTGCATTAATATTTCATTAGTAATGAGGCACTATGTCTCAAAAATAAAAAGATAATGTTTCTTTAAAATACTGCTGTTAATCTGTGCATGACATTTCCTAAGTAATTTCCATATACTAGTATGTAAATTAATGACAATGTATTTTTATAAAATGCCTTTTCATCAGTTACACATTTTTCTTGGAACATTTATCTTAATTTCAAAAAATACTGTGGTTACCCTTAAAGTTAATATCGAGACCTGAGAACATTGATTACATCTGGAAGATAACATATACTGTTTGCAATAGTTTTGACATCTTGCTATCTGCAAATTGTGATGGCTAAGAGATAACATTAGATATTTTTTAAAGTATTTTTTGAAATTTCTTCTCTTACTTATTGTGTAAACCTGGGCAATATCACTGACTTTAAATATTTACTCTAATTTTTGCCCATCAGTGAATATGTTGGTATTTTCTTGTGCATAGGAAGTAAATTAATAAACTACTATCTCCAAAATTATTTGTTTTTTTTTTTCTTCAGCTTTTAGAAATAAACATTTGTCTTCATTCCTGAATTGAATTTTTTTCCCCCATTTAGGGTAGAAAGACTACAGGAATGAGTTTTTAAATAATGTTTAAAATTCAATGTTGTGCCCCATTTAAACCAGTTTATGGCCTATAAAGCAGAATTTAGGATTTTCTTTGTTGTGGTTGATGAGTTTTAGGAATAAGATATAAGTTTTATGAATATTATTGTGAGAAATCATACTTTTATTCTGGTATTTGAACTTGATAATGTTAGAAAGCATTTATTATTAGATCGATTTTAGTTACTTGGAATTCTCAGGTTGAGTGTTATACTCTATGTATACTTTAGAATAGTAAGAAAAGTTTTTAATATGGTAGTTAGAAAGTTACAGCCAGAAATTACATATAGGTGACATTTTTGATATTGTCTTTAACCCAGTGATGTGAAATAATGATTAAACTTTTCATGCCAAATTTGAAAATTTTCAAAATGTAGTTAGAAGAATATGAAAAATGATTAAATGTTTAGAATTTGGGACTGAGTACTTATGTACTTTTATATTTATTTTTTAGTTAGCATCAAATCATCAGTTAATACCCCAGACATTGCTTAGACATTATTTGCAGGGCCTACTTAGGCCCATGAGTTCTCTCTTAAAGCATTTATTGCCTTCCTAGAGTTGAGCCACTCTATTAAAATTTATTGAATAAATAAATCGAAGATTGACTATAGAAAATTTTGGAGTGATTACAATGAATCATATTTTTCTGTTATTTTAATGACATCCTGCTATGAAACATAGTATATTTTTGCAGATTCTCAAAAATTTTATTTCCAGTTTATTGTTAGAAATTTTCATTTGCTAGGAAGTTTTTAGGAAAACATTATACTTGCCCTCTTACCTGTTAAAAAATGGGCTCATAATGTACTCAGTATACTTCCATGTCAGGAATTGATATATAACTAGCAGCTTGTTCAAAATTAAAGCAACTAAACCCCTTGATTCCTATACTTAAAATTAGCAAGAAGACATATTAACATAAGTCATACTCATCACTTATTTTCTGTTTCACTTGTATTTTATTAAGTTTTATAGAGTAAAAGCATGCATTGCCATACATATTTATTCTTTACTAAAGTAGCTCAACCTGTCTCATTTTCACCCTGTGGTTCTCGAATAAGAATCAACTGCAGAGGTTAAAACTAGGATGGCTGAGTATCTGACCCCAGAGTTTCTGAATCTGCTGGTTTTGAGTGGGGCCTGATAATTTGCATTTCTAACAAGTTTCCAGTTGATTCTGGTGGCATTGTTTTGAGGACCACATTTTGGAAACCACCACTTTAACTATCTTAACTCATCTGTGCATCTTTATAAATATAAAATAAGTTATTTGAAAGTTGAAGTGTTCAAAATGTTTCTAGTATTTATTTATGATGAACAGTAATCATAATTCTTTAAAATCGTAATCAAATATCCACTTATTTAAAAAAGCCTATTTTTCTCTTCTGCCTTCTTAGTCACACTCAATTTTTATGCTTAACATGTAAGAAAAGTGCAGGTTATTAATGTAATAAATCCACTTGGCATTACCAAAATACACTGATAGTTTAATTGTTAACACACTGAGACTTTTATTGATAAAGCAATCTTTCCATGTGGGAGAAGAGAAAGAAGTCATGCCAGGAGCTATGCTCAGTACCAAGAATACAAACTATTGAACCAACATCTTTTTTTTCTTGGCTTAGCTATGCCTTTTCATTTTCATCAGAATTAAAACTTGGAAGCTAAGCCCTCCGTGTGAATTTACTTTGCTTCTGTGGCTAAGTAATTGCTTTCTCTTTCCTGATCTTTCTAAATGATAGCAATTTATAGTTTTACAATCTTACCAACAGCATATTGGTTCAGGAATTTTCACATTTTTTTTAGCATTAACAGCTCACATCGGATATTGCCTTCTCCCTTGTATCCATACACTCTATTTGGAAACTTAACTCCTTGCTTCCTTCATAAAGAATATATATAGAGTCAGTATTTTTATTTCCATAATTTGGTCCTCTAAAACCTTAGATTCATTTCTATGAATCAAGATACTGATATGCAAAGCTTTGATTTTATTACACTTTTTACAATTAGGTTCCTCTTCTTGATGACCATTTACTGTTTTAGTCCTTAATTTCCAGTTTTTCTCAAGATTAATTTCTTGTACTTCTGAGATATGTGTGTGTGTTTGTATATAAAATATATATGTTTATATCCACTATATATAAATTTTCCAAATGTAAAATGAACATTTTTAATACTTTGGGAGGCCATGAATTTAGGAATTTATATAATTTTATTTATAGGAACTTCATTAAGTCTCCTTACCTTCAATCGTGCTTAAGATTATAGTTGTAGAACAAACACTTCTTGCTATCTTAAAGCAAATGTTTTGTACAATGTGGTTATTTAAAGAAATAAAAATTATGTGGTTGATATAAAGTATCATAATTGCTTTTGGCAATAATTTGAACTTGTAATTGTGGTCAGATGACTAACGCAAAGTTGTTCAGAAAAAGAATAAATGTGGGCAATTATTTTTCATTTTATGGTTTTGGTCCTCTTTCAGACACAATGTAGTGGAGATGAGAATGCTTATCTCTTGTATATTACTTGCAAAACATACTTTGACATTGAGAAATATGAAAAAAAATTGCCAATCCTATATTAGTCATATTCATTCATCCAGTTACCTCTCGTGGAAAAAAATTGAGTAATCTTCAATGTATTATTTATTTTGGGGAAATGATATAAATTCTCAAATCCTTAGAGCTACTTCTTCCTTCACCTTGGTCAGAAATCCTTCATATTCTTGGTCCATTTCAGCTTCAAGTACAGTCCCCTTTCTCTCCCATATGTTCCTGGTGTGGTGTTGTGAGAGGAGCCTTCAGTGAGATGAGAAGAGTGATGAAGTATAGGAAAAGTTTACTCACAAATGCAATTGTTATTTTATGGGATTTCTATAATGAAAACATTTAAAAACCATTTGAAACATAACAAATGTTGGTTGAGTGGTTACGTTAATAAAATGTATAAAAAGGGAGTATATAAAAGGGTTATCTAACACATAGTTTATATTTCTTCTTTTCTGAGAAGTGTGAGAGTAAGATAAAGGGAAGCTCTCTGTAGGTCTCAAAAAATAACCAAGAAGGAAATAAAAGGACTTTAGTTTGCACTGGGGACCATGTTAGTGATTGAGAATTCCTGGGAGATCAAGAAATTTTTATAAAGCAGCGAAGTCTCTTGCTGCCAAATTAAAGAAAGAAGCAAAAGAAAACATCAGAATTACATTTTCCTTCTTTTTCTGTTCTTTCTTTTCTTTTCTTTTTATTTTTTTTAAATGAGACAAGGTCTCACTCTGTTGCCCAGGCTGGAGTACAGTGGCAATGTCATAGCTCACTGCAGCCTTGAACTCCGGGACTCCAGCCATCCTTCCTGCCCCCCCGAGTAGCTGGGACTGTAGGCGCATGCCACCGCACCCAGCTAATTTTTCTTGTTTTTTTGTAGAGACAAGGTCTCTCTATATTGCCCAGGCTGGTCTCGAACTCCTGGGGTCAAGTGGTGGGTCAGCCTCACTTGAGGCTCACTTTAGCATCAGCCTCCTAAAGTGCCGGGATTACAGGCATGAGCCACTGCTCCTGACCATGTTTATACATTAGTTGAAACATTAGTTATTGACAATTGAGAAATCTTAAACCCACCTCCTGTTTTAAATTTTAGGATATAAAATTAGTTCTGTGATTTATGTTAAAATAATTCATTTACACTAAATGATGAACCACTGGCAGATTTCTTCCAATGAGTGAACCAATTTAAGAGAAATACAGAAAAATGAGATGAAAACATGATATTGCAGGCAACTGTGACAATATACCATTTGCATATGTTCTTGTTCTTTGCATATGTTCTTGTTCATGTTCTTGAAAATTACATTATATAGTTATGTTTTTAAAAAATAAATGCCAAACTGTATTATAGAAAAATTGTAATAAAAGTTAACATTAGTTTAATGTTTATACAAGCAATATTGGTCATAATTTATTTAATATTTAAGACTCATTTGAAATTCATTATAGTATACTTAAAATTATAAAAATTTGCCTATTTAATCCTATAGAAGTTTTCAGTCTTTGCTGCTCTTCAGAGAAGGAACCAACCTGGTTTTGAGTTGAAACCAGACCAAGGAGTATGACTTAACACACACATACAGTGGAAGAAGAATCATTTCTTCTTCCACTGTCCCTTAGTTGTGCAAGGCAGGAACTGAGATGCTTTCTCAAAATTCTTACAGTGCAATTTTATGGTTCAGCTACTTTATGCACTATAGAATATCTAGTATTACAACTGTTAAATAAATTTTTTATAATGTTCTTTTTCTGCTTGCTTTGCCTTCTTAATGTATATGCTATCAGAAAACATAAAAACCCTGAAAACATTCCATTTCATTGGGTTGTAATCAAATCATATTATAAAAGAAATAGTTCTTGCCTTTACAAAGCTTGTAGAAAGACCATTCGGACAAATTCGTAGAACTTAAGTATCATCTTGCCTAGAATGCTAACTTTTCTAATACTCTTGATGAATTAATGACAACATAAAAATAAGAAAACACTTCTGTATAATAATAAACTGGACATTCTAGGTGTCATGTTAGTGTGGCATTCTTTTTAATGTTATATTTCAGGGAGTATTAATTTAGACCTGAGGTACATAGTTATGTCATATTAATATAATAGCATATAAGCACATTGATCTTTGAAAATAGGGAAAGTAACAACAATGCTTGGACATTCAATATGTGCCAATCACTGTGCTAAATGCTTTAAATGCATTTTATTATTTATACAGACCATAGCATATTAAGGTGAGAACTACTATCTTTGTGTTAGGTATTCAATAGTGTAGAAAAGTACCTGTAATAAAAAACTTAACTGCAAACTGGATTTAGAAGATAAACTGAAAAAACTTGGCTCCCCATATGTTTTGATATGTTGTCAAAACTTATTGCTTAGCTATTTAGTTTATGATTCTATGTTTCTGTTGAATAATAATACCATTTTTTAAAAATTTGTAATTGTAATTCTTACGTATGGCATTAAGTATCCTGGTAATATTTTTTTTTTGGCCAACACATGTTGAATATGTCAAAAATTCCAATTAAAATATATAGTAGAATAATAAAGAACTGTCAGCTATTTTCTTTTTACTTTTAGTTAAAATTTAGCGTGACCCATGGTACAGAGACTACAACATAAAGAAAATAAAACTTTTATAACTATTTAATAATGTAGAACAACTTAGTATCACTTGAATTTTATTTCATGCTTCTAGTTGCTTGAAGAAAATAGGAATCTGTTCTATATTATATTTCTCAAGTAAAAATAAACAAATAAATTAGTTACACAAGTTTGATTTATTTTGTTTTCCAGGTGCAACAATCGAACACAGTGTATAGTAGTTACAGGGTCAGATGTATTTCCTGATCCATGTCCTGGAACATACAAATACCTTGAAGTCCAATATGAATGTGTCCCTTACAGTAAGTATGAAGTTTATATTTTTCATTTTCTCCAGCATTACTCGTTGATGCTGAAAGACTACACACGTGAAAGAGGCATATGTTTATGGCCTATAAAACCATTATGCATGCAGAGCACTAACAGACTTGGGCCTCCAATTAGCTTCATGAAGTGTGGAAGGAAGCCATAGTGTGTTGCTGGCCAAGTGTCTGTCTGTGTTCTTAAGTGTTTGGCTTTTAAGGCTAGTGTTTTTCCAGAAAACAAACTTGAATTAGCTATTCAATAGGGCCGATAGAAATCTGTACTTTTGCCCAATACCAGTTGCTGACAAATTGGTTTGGCTCACGGTTTTCTAAAGAAGGAATTGACTTCAGTTTTAATCGTGAGCTACTTGAATGGCTACCTGCTGTTGTTGTAACTTTAGTGCTTGGTAAAAGCTACCATTGCAGTAACTGAGGCAAGTGCTCCCCTTTTTGTTCCATAGTCCTTAAGGGAGAGTTTCTTTACACGACTCAAGGATGAAATCTTAACGCTAAATAAAACAGATAGATATAACAAAGTCTTACACATATTTCTATTTTTAATTTTGTAACATCATTTTTAAGATCCAAAGAGGGATATTTAAAATTCAATTGAAAATTTTATAGGTAGGATTTAGCTAATCTAATTTCATGTAGTTTTCTTCTGATCTCAGAATTCATACTTCAAAATTATATTCTATACTTTCAGTAGAAAAAACTTAACATTTTAGACAACTTGAAAATTGGAATGTATTACCTAATTTTTATACAGTAGTTTGATATACTGTTTGTTGTCTCTTTTACTTTTTAAATTGGGAAAAAATAGAAATATAATTTAGTCATGTTCACAGTCATTTGAATTATAAGTTTTCTATCAGCAATTTTACTAATTTGAGACAGTTTTTGTATTCTTCTCTCCAAAGAAATACTGGATTCACCAAATAATGAAATTGCTGTTTCCAGAATCTTGAAAACTAGGTCACTAGTTCTGACAGGTTCATATGTACAGACTATCATGATATCTAAGACCAAAGGCCAAATTCTGATAGATATGCTGTGTCCAATATGGTAGTAATATATTGTTACACATACTGAGAAGGCACTCTACTCTCCCTTTTCTCTGCCACAGTTTTGACAAATTGGCTTTTTGTGTTATCAGTTAAAGGCCAAACACAGATTATCTTTTCTTTTCATCCCTGCTCTGTGTTCCTGTGTTACTGTGAAATGGATGCTTTTCATATTTTCAGTATTTTTTTATACCATTTGTAGGATTGGAAGCCTACCGAATAAACTGATCTTTATACTATTTCTCCTGTGTGTAGTGTTGGTGGCTTACGTAGTCATTCTCCTGTGCCACTAGAGGAACATTGTATTCTTTTGACCTAACCAAAATTTTGTTCCGTAAAGTCACTTTCACTTGAATTTAGCGTGGTTTCTGTCCTCAAATTAGAGAAGGACTACAGCATCCATTCCCAAACAGTGGAATCAATCAGAGCTGCCAAGAATTGTGTCTTTCTGGAGCCAGTTCCTGTAACCTAGTCTATAGACCAAGAACAGTGTTAAGCAATATTATTTTCAGACTCTTAAGTTATTTCTTGCGCTGTTTAAGAAAGGAAAATGTGGATATCTTCTGGAACATCTAACTTTCAAAATTTTACTTTTTCAGTTCTCCAGAAGTATTGTACATTGTGCACTAAACTTGCAAATAGCTATACTCAGAGAAGTATTTGTTCTTCTTAGTTTTTGTCTTTTAAAACAAAAAACCTCAGTAATTAATTTGCTGTTACCTTTCTAGATGTTTGCACGAGGCAGAAATAAGTCTGTGGCATTTTTTTTTTTAACCACGCCTTGGTAGAGAATAGAAGTAATTATACTTCCTATATACCGTATAGTAGTGACACACTATAAATTGCACAATTTCAACTAATATTAAATTTTAATGCAAAAGGTCCTTTTAGTTATTCTGAGCTTACATAGAGCAGTGTATTTCCTTATCTCTTTCCCATCTTCCTCTCCTTTTCTTTCTTTATGCTTCTGTCCATTATATCCATTCCTTACAATTGCTTTTGTTTTAATCCTCTAGATTTCACTTTCTCCTTGTTTTAATAGTTCTTGTACTTTGTAACATTTGTATACCTCTTTTCCACTTTACTTAGTTAATAAAAATTGTCATCTTCAGATGATATTTATTATGTATTTTTTTTACCACTTGGCTTTAGGCCAATTTCTATCCTCAGCAAATCCTCCAGGAGCTTATGTATCCCAAACTCTTTCATCCTATTGTAGAACAATGTTAGAAGTTTTCCATGACTTCTGAAAGTTTTATAATAAATTTGCTCAACAGAAAACATTAGAAATGCTGTTATTTGGTTTACTTTAGTATGTTTATAAAGAGGCACATGCATTGTATATGACATTTGTACTTGCCTAGATAATGTCTGTGTCAAAAATGTATAGAGAGCCTCCTTTATCATGGACAGAGTGTTAGGAATGGCATTTATTTGTATTTGAAAGAAGTCATGAGGATCATGGAGGATAAAGGAAAGTAATCAGATTGGAATTTTGCATCCTACAGGCAGGATTTGCTTTTCATTTTTGTACCCCCATTTCAAATTATCATTGTATTGTAAAAATTATACTGTAATGTTAGGTGCAGGTTTTATTTGATGAAAAAAATAGCCATTACTATTGATTGAATCATTATTAATGAATAAACATGCAAGATTATTCAAAATAAAATAGTGTGTCACTTCAGATACAGAGTATGTAGGCTGTAGTTAGCCTGGGTCAATTTCTTGTCTTGCATATCCATGTAGTCCTCCACTGATGTTGGTGGGTCATGTACTTTTGTGTTTGGTCTATAGAAAAGTAAATGTATTATTATGAATTAATTCATATAGTCTCTTAAGACAAGTTGCAGTGTATATTTGGCATGTGATATGGAATGTTG
>NW_012153062.1:16357946-16423083 GCF_000956105.1 Propithecus coquereli | reverse complement strand
ATCCATTACATTTAATTCTTTATTTCAGTAAAATCATCCTTTCCTTAGTTAAAAAAAAATACACCTGTATATAAAATGTATTCTGAGCAATCACAACACTAATGATCTCTCTTACCCCCATTTTCTCACCACGCCCTTCTGTTCTTGATTCTAAGCAGGTATAATATTACTCTTCAATGAGAAGTAATTTTAGGACTAGTGGTTTATAATAAAGTATTGTTTCCAAGTCAGTAATACTAAATTTCTTCTATTTACTGGATATAGTCAGAATTACACATTACAGAGCAAGTATGTTTCCTGAAAAGTGTTTAAACAGACCAGGTTGGTTGTGGGAGGTTGTGGCTCAATGTGGAAGGTTATACGCTATTCCTGTAGCAGAAATGCTTGTGTGATATGTTTCTCCATAGGTATTTCAAAGGGTCAATATTTAATCTTGAGAAATTATTGTAATTTTTAAAGTTAATCAAGCTAAGATTTTAATGAAATGTTCACTACACTGTCTTGGAGTACAGTTTGGAGTTGTAAAATCTCTATTGTAGCACACCCTAATGCATTTTAATAAGGGATGAGGGAGAAACACAGGTATCAGTCTGATCATTTTATGAAATTCAGGCAACATACTTCAAACCTACATACGATGTAAAATAGTATGTTATGGTTTGTAATTATTAGAATACTGTTTACCAACAAAGATCTTATATAGCACCCTTCCTAACTGCATAATCTATTTCTTTAAACTTGTAGGAGATTTTTTTTCTCACTTAACTCTACTTACCAGGTTTGTTTTATTAAAGCATTTACTTTTTATAAGGTCTGTGGAGTCAAGGTATTTGCTTTGAATGCTCAGTATGATTGTTGTTGCATGCTAGCTTGCTTTCTGTGTAAACTGATGATGGTAGAATTGTCGTAATAAGCTAACCATAATTCTTTCTTCCTTTTTCTCCTTGCCTACTGTGCTTGCTTTTCCCTTGTATGTATTTTGCTTACTTTTTTTTATAGACTTAGTATTACAAATTTGAAATATATAATATAGAAAAGTTAATAAGAATTTTATAATATAAAGTATTTATAAACCTAAATAAGTAAATTTACTAATTCTTAGTGGGGAAGAAAGGCACTACCTTACCCCACTCTTTAAAATCTCTATTGGGGCTGTGGGGAGATTTATATAGTCTTGAAAAGGAGGCTCTTTTTTATGGTTAAGATGGATTTATCTAGAAATAGAAAATAATAGAAAAACAATTGAAAAATATACTGAGATGCATAATTATACATTTCTTCTTACATAAATATCTGAAAAAGAATAACCATGTCAATATTTATAATATTCGACCTAAATTCCAAGATTGACTTGTCATTTTTATAAATGTATTTTCGTGTTGTTACACTTATGTAAGTTTAGTCAATTTAATAATTAAGTTCACATAAGATAAGTGGGAATGATGCACCTATGCATGCATTTATGTCTATGGCATACATATAGAAAGTAAAACTTGATAAGAATGCTGAGTGACTTTGGAAAGGCAAGAGTATATATACCATGCATTAGTGAAGAGTTTCATTATTTATTCAGGTACACTAAGTGAAGCAACATGCCAACATATTTATATTGCCTCCTTAATCTACTAAAATGATTGATCCATGTTCTTTTATGTAACTTTAGAATCTTTCTCCTGCTAGGTTTTCCTGTTGTGTGTTTCTCTTTATCCAAAGTAGTACAGCTCTTATTCTTCCTATATTTAGCATCTGTTACGAATTCAGTCTTAGACTAATAGTCAATTTATTTTAATCTTTTTTCTTTTTTCCTTGCACCTTTTTTATTTTTCTTCCGATGCTTAAAATAGAAGTGGAGCAAAAAGGTAAATAACGTATACAGTCTGAACCCCAGCTCCCTGTTATGTGCCTTATGGATGTTAACCTCCTCCCTCCCCTTCCCCCACAACACTCCTATATTAAAATAATTAGCAGGATCTCATATGTGCACCTCATAAAGAAGTCAGCTGTTGACATTGAAATTATATGACTGCTAAAACTGGTGATGGGGTAAAAATTTCTGAAGTCGGCGAGGGGGAGCTGCCCTTTCTCTGTTTCTTTTTTACCCTTTATCTCTTTTCCTGACACCCTTGGATATTTTCTTATGATTAAAGTGTCATCTTGCCTGGCTTCCAGAACCCTCTCCATAGCATGCCATGGTTACAGGGTCTCCTGGTTGTTTTATCACTGCTTTTCTTGTATTTACTTTCCTGTGCTCCTAATTGCATTTTCCAAATATTTATGTTCCTTAAATTGAAGCACTTTTGTTTTCAGTCTAACTTCTGTAAAAGTTCTAAATAAGCCTCCACATTGGATTTTCTGTTTTATTTGCCTTATTTTGTGGTTTTGCTTTTGAGGGCTTATAGATGGGCTATGGGTTGGAGGGTATAAAGTTTGCAATAAAATAGAGTACTTTATACATTGAGTTCAACATTTTAAAACATACATTACCAAATTATAAGATAAAAGCACACAGCAAAAATTTAAATTGTCAGCCCAGTTATGAATGGTCTTAAACTTAGGCTTGTATTTGTGAAAATAAACCCCAAATAAACTTTGTACACTAATACATTGATTATGGTAACTTCAGAAATGAAGGGTAGTACTTGTATTAAGTATACATTTTGGTAAAATTGAATGCTAATTAAATGAATTTTCCTCTTTTGATTAGTGGTCATTAAAACATGTGTTTGCTTGTGTAATTTTTTAACTTGGCTTAATTTTTGTCTTTTCTCTATGACTGTTAGTTTTTGTGTGCCCTGGGACCTTGAAAGCAATTGTGGACTCACCATGTATATATGAAGCTGAACAAAAGGCAGGTGCTTGGTGCAAGGACCCTCTTCAGGCTGCAGATAAAATTTATTTCATGCCCTGGACTCCCTATCGTACCGATACTTTAATAGAATATGCTTCTTTAGAAGATTTCCAAAATAGTCGTCAAACAACAACATATAAACTTCCAAATCGAGTAGACGGTACTGGATTTGTGGTATATGATGGTGCTGTCTTCTTTAACAAAGAACGAACGAGGAATATTGTGAAATTTGACTTGAGGACTAGAATTAAGAGTGGCGAGGCCATAATTAACTATGCCAACTACCATGATACCTCACCATATAGATGGGGAGGAAAGACTGATATCGACCTAGCAGTTGATGAAAATGGCTTATGGGTCATTTATGCCACTGAACAAAACAATGGAATGATAGTAATTAGCCAACTGAATCCGTACACTCTTCGATTTGAAGCAACGTGGGAGACCGTATATGACAAACGGGCTGCATCAAATGCTTTTATGATATGTGGAGTTCTCTATGTGGTCAGGTCAGTTTATCAAGACAATGAAAGTGAAACAGGCAAGAATGCAATTGATTACATTTATAATACCCGATTGAACCGAGGAGAATATGTGGATGTTCCCTTCCCCAACCAGTACCAGTATATTGCTGCAGTGGATTACAATCCAAGAGATAACCAACTCTATGTGTGGAACAATAATTTCATTTTACGATATTCTCTGGAGTTTGGTCCACCTGATCCTGCCCAAGGTAAGAATGTTTGCTTACTAATGCTTATGATATTTTGGGAACAGCTTACATTTAAAAAACTTCTTAATTTTTTTCCCTGTCAGTTTTTTTTATTCATCCTTAAAACAAAAAGGACAATGTCGTGGTACATTTTAACCTTATTGTGGTTCATTTTATTTTTCTGAATTTCTTCATTTAAATGTTGGCTTCAAGAAATTGTAGCATCATTGGTCAGTTTAGTTTTTCATTGCTAAAAATGTATTACCAACTACAAACCTGTTAGTGTTTCTTCCCCCACCTGACTTCTGAATTGATTACAATCTTTGTGCAGACCTTTTAACTTCTTGGCGCCAGTGGTTAAAGGGAATGTGTGTTAGGAAGTCCCAGGAGAACGGCAAGGCTTGATGTACAATGCCAGGCATAAGTGTTCTGAAGTTTTGGCATCTATTCTCTGCATAGGAGAAGGGCAGTCATCCAATATCTTTCTAGATCATGTAAAATTACATATTTTTATTTCCTGATAAATTAGTGACAGTTTTAAGTCAGTATTTCTGTGACTTTAACTGTCACACATGGACTAAGCATTAAGTAATTACAAGTGATGATTTATAATGATAGATCTGCTAGCATTTTTTCATTTGTATCCTCTTTAGGTATTTTTATGGAGGCTCATTACTTTAGAAAGCAATGCTAAATTTTTGGAAATATATTCTAATTTAATAAGTGAGTTCAATTCTATGGAAAATAAAATTTTTGAGGGTAAATTAAGTGAATATTTCATTAAAACAAGATTATCTCGTACTCATAAAAGAGTGTTACTGCCTTATAGAGCTTGCACTATTTATAAGTATTTTTTTATTTGAACAATGATGTTTGTGTGTTTCAAATCTGTAATATTTTGATTTACTGAGTTAATGGGAGTTTTCAAATACCGAGTGACTTCAAATTTTAGGACTCAAAAGTTTTTTAGAGTTATTAAATCAATCTCTTCAACAGAATGGGATGGAGATTAATATATTTTTTCTTCTGTTAAAGCAACACACATACACATATTCAAATATACTCAAAACAATAAACATATGCCCATATTTTAAGATATGTTATAAATAAGTTCTAAATATTGTCATACAGTCAAGACGTCAAAAGTAGAAATCACAGCTTTTTGTAATTGAATTTCTAATTTGAGTTATTATACAGTACCAAAATATGTGTGTTTTATTCATATAAGAGGAATAGCAATGTATTGACTTAGTACATGGCCCTTTTTTCTCTAAATCATGTATGTCTAAAGTTTTTTGGCTTCACACTGTAGCAGTGAAGTCCATTATTAAATTTCCAACAAATAATTCTTCTTTTAGGTCATAAAATCTTCATTGTTAGTATCCTAGAATCATTTATTTTAAAATTTATGCATACCTGTTTGCTCAGGAGGCCAGCAATTTGGTATGTTTCATGTATTTCAGTTGTTTCTCCAAAAGCTACTATAACGTTTCTCCTTTATCCTATAGTTTTGTCAAAAAGCAAACTTTGGACATTGACAAACTTCAGGCATTAGGTAAAATTGTATTGATCCTTGTGTTAACCTTTTTGTAACATGTATTACCCTGACAGCTGTTACATTTGCCTTAGGTGGCAGTAAATCTTTTTTCCTCATTAGGAAAAAAAAGGAAAGAAAGAAAGAAAGAAAATGTTTTAAAAATTATAAATTCATAATTGGGCAACACCTGAAGGATTGTGAATAGTTGAGCACAAATTCAATTCAACAAGAAATCATTACCCATCTACTTGTCACAAAATACTTCTTTCTGAATACAGAAATGAGTATTAATGTCATTCTCCACATGTGACATATGTTCTAGTAAATAATTTGATCCATTTCAGATGAAAAGTCTTTGATAATTTAGCTGCTTTTTGGAAAGAGCGGTTACTAGCTTTGAAAATGAGAAATTTAGATATATATAGCAACCGTGTGTTCCTGCAGTAGTGTTTTGTCATCCAAAATAGCCGTTCTTAAATATTCCCAGAATGTGAAAATTTGTAATGACCCCTTATTAAGCCCTTAATGATAAAAAGTTTTATCTGACCTAAATTTGTCTTTCTATTTGACCTATATTCTTATTCTCTCCCTCCTTATAATTTATCTTCATATGCTTTTAGAGACTCCTGTCTCTCTTATCCAAGATGTGTGCTATCTATACGCGTGTAGGTGGGGCCTTGCAGAACTATTCTGGCCCATAAATTTAGGTCAAACCAATAACCCACTGTCAGCTTTCCAGAAGCAAGATCCAAGAAACTGATAGGACAGAGCAATCGGAGAAATGAGTTCCTTGCCTGTCCTGAAGCAATGATTGATTTGTTTGGCTAAAATTCATAGTTAAAGTCTTATGTACTGGATTTGCTATCATGTATGTGGCCAAGGCATAAATTGTGCTGTGAAATTATCAATTCCTTTCATTTTTCACTGTGGACTGTTTCATAGTGTATTAGCATCAGTACTTTCCCCCATTTATAAATCCAAGACTTTTTCATTCTTAACAGCACAAACATGTTATTTCTCTGCCCTGATCTTTTTTTTCTTTGAATTTTTAGCTTTATGTGATCCCTGCATAGTGCATTTGTTCCATTTCCCTAAACTAGGTCTAGTTTTCCTCTTTCACCTTCTCCCTCTCTAGAGTGGGCTTAGGAAAAACTCTTTTCGGTTTTATTTTAACTCTTTTCCATTTCTTAATCTAAATTGCTTTAGATTTACTTAATCTGTCTGCAAATTTTGTGTCTCAAGTATTATCAAGAAAATGGTGTGCCTTTACTTGGGTTTTGGTAGTTCTGAATATTCGTCTTAGACTAATTATGAAGTAAGATACTTCTGTAATATGAGGGAAGATTTTTAGCAAGAGCCAGTTTTTTTTTACAGTATTTAAGATGTGTTTGGTACGGAGTACATACTTCCTGAAGTGTCTTTTCACTGATAAAGAATGCTGTATAAGAGGTGATCAGTGTTTTTAGACATTGAATACAGGCAAATTTAATGGATGCTCATTTTTGCCTTACCAGGCTACAGACTCACTCTAGCTGGAGTTCATTCAGTGAACAGTGGGGTGAGTTCTTGGATCTCGGTGAGGGGAATATTACCTTTAGCATAAATGAATATTATCCTAAAACCCTTTCATGCAGGAAAAACCTATTAATAAATAGCAAGTTCTTAGTATACAGCCATAGTAAATTGAACTATTGTATATGTGTTTGTCGAAATCTTCACGGGTACCTATTAAGCATGTTTATTAAATACCATTTCTTAGGTGTCTATATGCAGATGATAAATGATAGGCAGAGTGCTAAGTCAGTTAATCTGGATGCTGCATATGGCATCCTGATAAATAGAGCTCTGTAAAAAGGGGTATGGATTTGAGTTATTCTATTGTGAGTTGTCATATTTTCTGTTACCATTCATAAGATATTCTTGAGTTTTGAACATTTTACCACATTTCATTGCGAAACTTTTTATGGTTTATTTTTCCAGACTTACATTATCTTTATGCATCTTTTCTTCTTTTAGAGATTTACAGAGAACACAATGTCAGTTAAAAGTTCCAAAATAAGGACAAGGTGCTTTGTTGGATGCCATACTTTTCTAGAGTCTATGAAAATCTTTTATCTAGAAAAGTAAGATCATAGCATTTCAGAGTACGGACAAGTGACCTTAAACAAATTACTTAATTTCTCCAGGGCTCAATTTCCTTATCTGTGAAAGGAAGATAATTGTAGTGCCTACTTCATGAGGTTGTTGTGGTAAGGATTAAATAAGATGATCTGATAATTCATGAACAGTGATTGGCATAGCATCTGGCACATAAATGCTGAATAAGTATCATCATTACTAGATGCTCTCTTGGGACCATCTCCACCTGTGGAAAGAATTAGTAATTTTTAGAAACCTCTGCATTTTTAGCTTTCACATTAGAAAAAAAAAATTGTTTTCTTTGAAGTAAACTTCAATCTTGCAAAATCCCAGAAATTCTAGTTGTCCCCCTGATGGGTTTAGTTTTGTCACTTAAGGTTTGCTTTCATGTTATTTTCGTGATATCCCAATATTTCACTGATTTACCTTTGAAGAATATGTTAATTCCCTTTAAAGTTCTTTAAATGATTTAAAGGTAAAAAAGTATGAAAATATATTATCAAAAAAACAACATGGCTATGGAATGTTGCATGAAATTCTGTGCATTTAACTGAGGTCATTGTCTACCTTGACTCAATTATTATGACTCTTTACGAATGCGTAGCTAACAAATCACTAATTGTAGTGTTAATACATACTTCCATGATTAAATATGTAGTAATTAGTACAGTGTCAAGTGATACATCAGGTGGTGTAGCGCTAAACCATTTTGCTCTGCCCTTTTCCCTTTTTGCTCTGATTCCCCACTCTTCTTTAAGACTTGATTCAGCAGCAGTCATTTGACACTTCTGCAAATGATTGTGATGCTTTTGACAAATGTTAATTGAGAAAGCACTGAAAGCCTGACTGCATTGTAATCAAAAGAAAATTACAGAGGTTTAACAAGATGTCAGGCAAGTGCTTTACAGAAAAAGATAGACGGTTTCTGCAGCAGCTGACTAGGCATGATGTTTGAGTAATGTACATAGGCATCTCTCATATGGTCAATAAATTATACTCTGGAAATAAAACACATGTTTTAGAAGTTTGTCTTGAGGTGGAGGGGAAAAAGGAGTAAAACGTGTACAGTGTACTTATTGATAACAGGAAGTTTGTCACTACTAAGAACTAGAAACATATGAACACTACTTTTTCTGATAAACTTAGTATACTCTGAATAGTGTCAGAATTATATAGATAAAGACTTATGGACCAGAGCTTAAAATAGTAAACATATCAGTGATAACATCAGCTTATTTTCTAATAAGTTTTAATGTTCTAGCTTGTTTCTCATGTAAAGATAAAGCATAAATAAGTTCATGTTTTTATAAGATGATTTGAACAAATAGCTGTTTTTAATTTGTTCTACTCTAACAAGTTAAATTTAAGGCATTGTATATGTAAGGTTTTAAGAGCCAGTAATCTGTAGATGTTGATAAACCTTTAGTTTATTCTCTGACAGTCTGTAAATGGTAGTATTAAATTTTTACTGACAGATTTTTTTTCTTGTTTAAGTTAGTACAGTGATGATTAATAGAGAAAACTTTGAGATCCTAGTGGATTTAATAGCTGGAAAGTAATATTGGAAGACAAAACTAGCCATTTAAAAAGAAAAAAGAAAACATATGCTTTTAAATGTATAGCCATAGCTCCTTTTATATTCTCTGTTAAGGGTCAGTAAGATATGGAGGGTTGCTTTTGAATTAGGCATGATTTGATCTAACCCTTTATCTTGATAAGAAAGAGATTGCACCTCTGACCGGAACTAGCTGCTTCTTCGTACCTACCTTTTCAAAAGTAAAGATGCTGAAGCCTGGGATGTTTCCTTACTATAACAGCACAAGCATGCCAAGCTTATCTTCTGTTTGGATCTAATCAGGCTTGCTCAAAAATCTCTGAAGCAAGAATGGCTGCTGGGTGGAAAGATGTCACAGTATTTTTCTTGTAAGATGTAGAGTGGGTGACTTTAAATTTTTTTATTATCCCAATTATATATAATTGTCATACTGTTGTTGATACTTTGAATTTGATTGTTCATAGAATGTGAGTTTATATAACAAAATTTTTCTAAATTAAGTGACCTGCATTTCCTATTAAATAGTATGTGATGAAATTACCCTTAAACTGTACTGTCATGTATTTCTTTGAGAAGTAAACTTAACACAGAGTCATACCACAAAAGCTGAACTACTGTCTTTTAGACAACAATATGAATAAATTGGAATAAATGAAGAGATTTATTTTTCCTCCCACCCTATTGATGATGTCAGTAATTGTCATTTTGTTTGTTTTGGGCAGATGAATGGGTAGGGTTGTGCGTGCGTGCATGGACGCCTGTATGCAAGTGCAAGTGTGTGCTTGAGGTTAATATACTCATCTTTTTTCCATAGTGCCTACCACAGCTGTGACAATAACTTCTTCAGCTGAGCTGTTCAAAACCACAGTGTCAACCACAAGCACTACTTCACAGAAAGGCCCCATGAGCACAACTGTAGCTGGATCACAGGAAGGAAGCAAAGGGACAAAACCACCTCCAGCAGTTTCTACAACCAAAATTCCACCTGTAACAAATATTTTTCCCCTGCCAGAGAGATTCTGCGAAGCCTTAGACTCGAGGGGGATAAGGTGGCCTCAGACACAAAGGGGAATGATGGTTGAACGACCATGTCCCAAGGGAACAAGAGGTATTTTCTGTAAATCACCATACATACATTTTAATTAGTAAGTAGGTTCTGAATTACACTGAAGTGATTTTATTTGAAGAGGGAGATATTTACAATAGCTAACTTTATTTTTGTTACTTTGGTAATATAGAACCTGTAGACAACTTAAAGCTTTGTAATCTGTAGAAGTAATTTAAGATCAGGCACGAATTTACCTCTCCTTCTTAAAGACCTAGGTCAAGCCTGAGATTTTTGCCCAAGGACTCTAGTGAGGCTTCCTTACAGCTGCCTTTCTCATTACAAGCATCACTGGATGAGTCCCAGGAAAATCAAGGGCTTTTTGTTTGTTTGCGGTAAATGTATGATATTTCTGTGCTGATTTTATATTTACTGTTTATAATCTGCATTAAACCCTACTTTTTTGTCAGTTATTGTCAACTCCTTCCATTAGTGTTTATTCAAAATTTAACACGCAGAGTAGGATCATCATAGCTGATTTCCCGAATGCATGCAGAAAAATGGTTTCAATTTCACTGTTGTTTTCTACATCTGTTGTAGGAACTGCCTCATATCTCTGCATGGTTTCCACTGGAACATGGAACCCTAAGGGCCCCGATCTTAGCAACTGTACCTCACATTGGGTAAATCAGCTGGCTCAGAAGGTTGGTTGGAACCTTTTAATATGATACACATTAGTGATTTAGGGCTTTAACTTCTAACATAAATAATTTAGCTTTGTACGTTAAAACCAGCTTTATTGCTCTTTGTTCAGTATAAAAGTAAAAAATTATGCATAGTTTTGTCTGTAAACTATTTATTGAAAGTTACATATGTTTTGGGGTATGCTGTTTTCTATGTTAAGCTTTTTAATGAGTACATACTTGTTTAATTTCATTCATATTTAGTTTGTTCTGTTTCTTTTGATGTTCATAAGACAAATAGTGCATTGGCCTAATAAATCAAATATCATTAAGTTTGCAACTAAATCCACAGAATGCAAGCAGATGTTTATAGCATACATGATTATAGTAGAATGAGTAAAAATGTCTTTAAAAGGCATTAGTAACTTTAATATTACAATGTAATGCAGTGCAATTTTATTTTCTCCTCTTCTATCTACCTTTCTGAAATACAAACACTAGATAATAACCCTCAGTGTCACACTGATTACATTCTGTTTTAAATTCTGGATCATTGGAATAAATAAGATTTTAAAATAAAAATTTAAATTGGTTTCAGTGAAATGAGAGAATTAGCTGAAAATTTGTAGAAAGGATTTGTTTTCCTTTTTTTCCTTTTGTTTTTTTTTAAATATCTGGCTAAGAATTTCTTTTGTGTGTTGAGGATCTAAGAGCCTTTAATCTTCTGAGATGAAGAGAAAGTTATTGGTCTCAATTAGTTGCAGATTTTGACATGTTTGCAAATATTTTTTTCACCACAACAAAGGTACTCAAGGAGAACTAGAAGCCATAAACAGAACAGGAAATTATACTGAGATAATACACATTTTCATTTCAGATTAGAAGTGGAGAAAATGCTGCTAGTCTTGCCAATGAACTGGCTAAACATACCAAAGGGCCGGTGTTTGCTGGGGATGTGAGTTCTTCAGTCAGGTTGATGGAGCAGTTGGTGGACATCCTTGATGCACAGCTACAGGAACTGAAACCTAGTGAAAAGGATTCAGCTGGACGGAGTTATAACAAGGTAGGAAGAACTCTTCTGTCATTTTAAATTAAACATTGTATATGGCAGCTCTTGATTCTTCTAGCAGTTGCCAGCCAAACCTCTGGCCCCTTGGACGTATACTTAGAAACAGAATTTCTAATTGGGTTCATTTTTCAAGGGAGAATTACAGTTGAGAAAGGAGCAATGGGGCCCAAAAAATCAGTGTAAATGATGTTAATTACCTGAGAGAGTTCTTAGTTGGTAACAAACTTCATCCGTCTGATTGTAGTCAATACTGTCACTTCAGAATGCATTAACACGGTTTATATACTTTGTGTGCTAACACATGAAACTCTTATGATTGCAGCAAAATTGTGACACATACAGGAATATTAGTCACTGAAATACTCCTTTCAATGGCACCTTTTGGGAGAACGATGAGTTTCCCTCTCCAGGAATTTATTGTATTAATTTTTCCTACTATGACAAAGATTCGATGGTTACTTTTCACCACACTCTAAGTGTTTATATTAGGTTCATAGGAACCCCAAATCTGTGCCTAATATGGTTCTACATAGTTAAAAAATGGACTTTTTTTTTGACCACCGTATATATTTTGTCGTTTTGTCAATATACTTTGCGTTAGTATACTTTATAAAATACAACCAAAAATCGTAAACAAGCAGTTTTGGTAGTCAGTGTAGACTCAAACTTCCAGAGGAATACTATATATCATAAACTTTGAGCTCCAGAATACCAGCTTAATTTTTGAGGATTTCTTCTTTCCTCATTTTCAACAGATAAAAATCTAACCTCTGATTTTCTTTTCTTTTACTTAAAAGCTCCAAAAACGAGAGAAGACATGCAGGGCTTACCTTAAGGTATCTCTCCTGTGCTGTCACCCTGCTTTCTCCCTTCTTCAGCTACCTGCCACGCTTTATCATCTTGCTGCATGATCCAATGTATTTCAGTCTTTGATAATTATATAATGTGCCCCATATCAGCTGTACAAATGTTGGCTTTTCACAGGTATATTACTCTCAGAATAAGCAAATAATTCATTTTAATAATCATTGCTGTTTTTCTATTCATCCGAAAGTATAAGAATTTTAATGAAATATCCTCTTAATTGGAAAGTAATTATATAGTCTCTTTGTTTCCTGTTGTCATCTCTGTGGATTAAAAAACAACTTGAGTAAAACAGCTATGATATATTCTTGGCAGTTTATCATATCAAAGACTGTATAGTCATAATGTATGTGCATGAAAAAGTCACTGCTTTCTTATCTACGTGGTATACTCTTAAATAATATAGGCTTTGTCCCGAAATTTTTAGGAGTCATTTCTAGAATCAGGTTGATATGGGGATGGGTTATTAGAAATGAAATACAAATAATGTGGCAGTGATATCAGTTATCTGTTACATATTGGTTTTTTTCAGGCTAATAGGAACAGAAAGCCATGCTTTGGCTTAGAATCCTTGTCCACTCCAGCCGTTTTTTCTCCCTGGTATATCCAAGTAATAGGAAACATGCTGAGGTTAACAGTGGAATTTTACCATGCTAGTTCTGTGTGATAAATCAAAATAATACCAAATTGCATTTTGTTTTGTTCTGTGAATTTTAGAAGTTCCTTTTGGGGGATAATTATCTTCTAACCTTACTCTTCTGGGAACCATAACCATGTAATCAAACCTTGAATAACTAATCAATATACTATGAGAACAAAACAAAAGAACTTTTGTAGTTTCATAGAATAAAGGTTATTCAAAAGCCATGACTTAATAGTTTTGGTTGGCAAGGTCTAGGAAACAAATGGCATCTCACTAGTTAGTATTAGACATTGTGGAACCTAAAAACTTTACATGAAAAGGCAGTGGAGAAGTCTGTTTTGGGTAGTAATGTTCTGAAAGTCCTTTTTAGCCTGTTTAATGGGGGCAAAGAATAACTGCTGAAGTCTATAGAATTTTTCGAATTCAAATGTTCAGTTCACCTTTAAGGTATCAGTGTATGAAATGTAATAATTGGTTTGTTGCCCAGGACAAACATCCATATATCTCAGTGGGAAAAGAATAGCTTTTTCTTCTTCCCTTTTTTTTTTTTGGTAGGGAGAGACTACTTCAAGAATATAATTAGGCTAATGGTCATTTTGATCTCACCAGAAAAGTACAAATAGTAATAAATAAGGAGTGTTTTACATTAATAAAAGCATGCCATGAGCGAGTTATGCGTATAATAGTAAATTTAAGCCTGACCTTAATTTCTGACCAGTGTCATTTTCAGTATGTCTCAAATGAGCTTCTCTGTTCAGATAAGACTAATGAAACTCCTTAAATTACAAATCAGAAGCTGACTTACACTATGTAAATGAAGCGAGTTCCCACTTTGTGACAGAGGATTCATTTGTAACTTAGATTAGAGACTCCAGTCTGTATTTCTTGGTGACTAATGAATCTGGCCTCAGTAGACCAATTTCTGTTCCACTCTAGTTAATGGCTGCAGCAGTATCAATGTGAGCATTTTGACTATTCTGCCTCCCATTAGAGAGAGAAAAAAGCCTTTAACGCCACTTGGAAGTATCTTCCACCTGCCAGGAAGGTCGTGGTGGCTCACAAGGCAGACAGAACGAGGATATTAAGATGGATTAAGCTAATTAATCTTACTCTGACAGTAGCCTCAAACAACTTTTTCCCCCTGTGCATTTCAATATAATACCTCAAACTAGGAATTTTTATTGTTGTTCTTTGTACAATGTATGTTCTTTTTGCTCAGTGATTACCAATAGATCAAAACAGTTCATTTATGGGCTTAATGATACATTATGACTAGGTAAATGAAATAGAGTAAATAAACTTAGTATTTCAGCTATCTACAGCATAGTCAGTACATAGCTACAGCAAATATCAGTAGAAGAGCTTGCCTTCAATTGATTTACTGAATGGGTTATATTTTATTTAATGTTATTTTGTACAGTAATAAATTAAACCTATGTATATATGAATACTTACAACTTGGGTGTTTATGAAGACTTTATTCTGCTCTTCTGTTTTCGTTAAGTTAATAACTATAGGCTGTAAATATTTTGATTGCTCTCTTGATTCCTGTAAAAGCAGACCATTGTTTATAAATTAAGGTATACTCTCAAGTGTTTTTTAGTTTGACAGGGAATTGGAAGAATGCAAATGTTCGCAGATAATTTATAAACTTTAAAATCACCTTTTTTTAAACAAATGATAATAAGTAGAGAATGTCTGTAAGGCACAATTTCGATTAATCACTATTTTAGTTCAGGTTCCAGAAAAGCAATATGGTTTAATTTTCAAGCATTAGTCTACTCCAGAGGCATTAGTATTTTCTATTTAGAACATTCAAATCTTGATATTATAAATAGGATGACGTTAGTCGTTTTGACCACACATATGAGAGTAATGCCTCAGGTTAAGAGCTGACACTGATTGTTGTATTTTTCTTCAACAATTCAGGTGTGATTATATAAACAGAAACAATCCAGCTTTCTACATTTACTCTTTACAATCAAATAACAGTCCGCTAATCTTAACTTAGTCCTATTTTGAAATGGTCAGGTATATTGCAAGTTGACCAGATGTGTGTTGTCCAGGTCTTCTTCCATCTTGAAATAAAAATAAATCAACATGACAGATAAATATTACAATTGTCACTAGTCAGTGATTGAAAATCGCGTTGGTTCTAGAAGCAGTCAAAACTAATGATAGTTTTCTAATGGATGCAGGCAATTGTTGACACAGTGGACAACCTTCTGAGACCTGAAGCTTTGGAATCATGGAAACATATGAATTCTTCTGAACAAGCACATACTGCAACAATGTTACTTGATACATTGGAAGAAGGAGCTTTTGTCCTAGCTGACAATCTCTTAGAACCAACAAGGGTTTCAATGCCCACAGAAAATATTGGTAAGTGAATCTATTGTCAGGTTTAATTTCGATTTAGAAGATAGATGTTAAAGAGAATGATGTTTCCATTCTGAATCTGTTATTTTCCAGTGCCAAACTTCTTTTTTGTCAAATTATTTTTGTCTGTTAGCAAGAGATATTATTGATCACACTTATTAAAATTAATGCAAAAGCCAGAATCTACCCTATATCTTTTAAAAGTTGGTTTTATATGTATGTGTTTTTTTCTCAATTGAAAAATCATTAAAGAAAACAAGTCTGCCTGCTTAAATACCAGAATATGGATTGCTTAAGTAATGAAAGTGCTTGCAAGCAAACTGTGGCAAATGCTTTCCTATTTTATATATTCTGTTCCTTATGAATTTAAATTACTTTATGGAATGTATTCTTTCAGTCAAATATTTTAGCATACAGAACTGGAGCCAAATGTGTATATTAAACATAACTGCCTTCAGGTAAAAATGTGGTCAGTGAACTACATCTCCCATAAATGCAAGATATCCACACGTCATAGATTGCAAAATAGCTACAGATAGTTTTGAGGTATAATTTAGAATTTAAATGCTACCACTGAGAGGTAGGAATTCATTTTTGAAAATATTTGGTAGAAGTACAGTTAGTACAGGAAAATTTTATTAATTTAGGCTTGACCAGTTTAGAGTTGTTAATTATTCAATGAGGTTGAATTCAGATGAAGTTAATGGTATCCTTTAGTGAAGTAAAAAGGTTTCCCAAGCATAATGTATAGAAAAACCAAACCTCTTCCACCAAAAACAGTGCCAGCTTCATTAGGGCAGCAGATACTGAATGAAGACTTGCTTTCTGGGATGCCATATCTCAACACCTAATTGTACTTGCCTACGTCATGGAACTTTGTATAAAGAATGCAGAAAAAGAGGTATATTGAGAAACGGACATAAATCAAATTACCACCTGGATTTAAATTGAAAACCTTAAGTTTATTTTACATAAGTGAATTTTTTTAAAAAAGTGAATCTTACATCTGTAGACCACACTGTTATTATATGCCCAAGATATTTTTATGCCTGTTTGAGACATATTCTGAAAAATTAAATGTCCGAGAATATATTTTTTAATACCTATATTTTTCATAGTTCTAAAGGGTTATTTTTCATGTTGATTTTTTTCATTTTTAATTAAACATTCTGGATGGAGATACTTTTAGAATGTAATATACATTTTACAGGCATCTCTAAAACAATGCCTGGAATTTACTGTGTCTATAGTCTGATTACCCAAGAATTATTGATGTGAAAGTCATTTTACATATTCTAATATAGTTGTCTTTTTTATTTCTAAGATATAAACAATTCTGTGAAAAAATTATGCACAATTTAGTATGAGGAAAACATTCACCTTTTCCTAGGAATTGTATTGCTCTTTTTTCAAATATGAGGACTAAAATAACCTATTTATTATTCCTTCATGTCCTCGTTCTCTCGAGGGCATGGCTATAATATCTTAGGTTATTAAAACAATTTGGTTTTCCTCCTTAGTGATTTCTTCTTGAATCCTTAATTTAACTTCGTAGCATGATTTACCCTTATAATACATGACCCCATAAAAAGGATATAATTATATCTATTATAATAATTATATCTGTGGTGTTTTGAAATCGACTTTGTGGTATAATTTATATGCGACAAAAGCACCTGTTTTAAGCGTACAGTTTGATGGGTTTTGACAAATGGCCACCCTTGTAATCATCAGCATTGTCAACATTTCTGTACCTGGGCAGGGTCCTTCACGCTTCTGTGCTGTCAGTGTCCTCCTGCCCTTAGCCCCAGGCAACCACCAATCAGCTTTCTGTCACTATAGATTAGTTTTGCTTTTTCTAGACCTTCAGTTGAATGGAATCATACAGTACCTTAGTACTCTTTTTGATAGTGCTTATTTTATACAGAGTAACGTTTTTGAGATATATTCATATAAATGGGAGCGTCCATAGTTTACTCCTCCTTTTAATTGCTGAGTATTATTCCGTTGTAAGGAAATACCACGATTTGCATACCTATGCACTTGTTAAACATTTGGGTTATTTCCACTTTTGGGCTACTGTTTTCCCAATGGCCGTACCATGTTAAACTCTCAACTGCTGTATATGAGATTCCAGTTGTTACGTTTCCCTCGCCGGTATTTAGGATTGACAGTCATTTTATTCTTTGCCATTTTATTTGCAGTGGCATCTCATTGTGGGTTGATTTTGTATTTCTGTGATTGCTAAGTAACTTTTTTTCTGATAACTTCTTGTGTCTATTGGCCATTCATATATCTTTCTGTGAATTGTCTATTCTTACCTTTTGCCTATTTTTAGTTGGGTTTTCTTCTCATTGATGAGTTATAAGGATTCTTTATTGATTTTTGATATATCTTTTGTCAGATAGATATATTTTGAATATTTTCCCTCAGAATGTGACCTCTCTTTTTATTTTTTCATATATTGGGAAGAGCAGAAGTTTTTAATTTTGATAAAAAATTCCCATTACCTAACATCAACATATGGCTAATCTCGTTTGACTTATTCCACTCACCACTATGGTATTTTAAGGCAAATCATAGCATCCTATCATTATTACTATAAAAAACTTCATATATATCCCACACTCTTTAAAAATCTCATAATACCATTATCACACCTAAAAAATTTTATGAAATTAGGTTTAATAGATAACAAAAATATATTTGCATTTACTTAATTTTTGTAAATTTATTAATACTTGGTTTGTTTGAACCAAGATACAAATGAGTCCTTGTAATATATGTGCCTGATATGTCAGTTGAGTGTCTTTTAATTAAAAATCATGTCTCCCTGCATCTTCTTTTTAAAACATTTATTATCATTTTTGTTCCCAAAATCATGTGGGTGATTTATCCTGTAGAATTTCCCACATTCTGGATTTGGCTTGTTTTATCCCCAGTGCATCACTGGACTCTTGATTGGTATACTGATAATTAGATCTAGAGGCTTGATCAAGCCAGGTTTAATTTTTTTTTTTTTGCAAGAACTTTCTGTTGCATCGTATCACAAGGTATATAATCTTTGTCTTTCCTTGTGAGCTTAAGATTAATTAGATGATTTCAGTGTTATCAGCCTGATCCATCCATTATAAAATTCCCTTTTATTTTTTTTTTAGTGGGTTTAGTAGCCAGCTTGATTGTGTCCATCACTCTAGACTTACTATATTGTGGTAACAAAAACCCCAAAGTCACCAAAGGCTTATTCTTCCTTCCTCCTGCTTAGCCGTTTGTATGGGCTTTGGCTGTGCTTCCTGTCACCTTCAGTTGTGCTCGATGTTGTTTTGTGTCCCAGGACCCAGGCTGATGGAGCAGCCCCTACCTGCAGTGTTGCAGGCAGAGGCCATAGTTTTTCCTATAGGCTCTTCTGTACTGTTCTTCCCCTCTCCTGTCATTACAGCCACTACTTGCCTCTGAATTTGGAAAATAGAAGGACAGAGAATTACATTAAAACTCTGTTGGCTGTGACTAAGGCTCTGATATGGCTCTCCTATGCTCCAAGTATATTCACTATCAGGAAATCTGTTCAATAAGGCATATATTATTTCAAGCATACAGAAAGTATAGGGAATGGCATAAACATCTGTGCACCAGTCACCCAGCTGAGCCACATCTTGGTATTTTACAATATTCACTTCAAATTTTTCTGGAGAAAAATTTCATAGATAATGTGAAAGTGCCCTGGGTTTCCTCCTTCTTGATGAAATTCAGGTCATAACTATCATCCTTAATTTGTTTTTTAGCATTAATAAGCTTTTTACAAATTTTGTCTCTACAGGAGTATACATTTAATATTTTTCATGTTTTTAACAATTATTTCACACTATAAATGTGATTGTATAATTTTTTCTTACCATTACCGTTTTCATATTTATACGTGCTGACAGTTACATCTCTAGTTCGTTCATTTGATCTGTCTTTGTAAGAATGCACCATGATTATTTAACTATTCTACTGATAAACATTTCAGTGGCTTTGACTTTTTTGTTGACGTAAGTAAAACTGCAAGTTTTCTTATGTCTTCTTGTTCATATGTACCTTTCTAGACATGTATGTACATGTACATACCCAGAAACAGAATTTTTGAGGGATAGAGCATGCCCAACTTCACCTTTACTAAATACTGCCAAATTGCTCTCTAACCTTGTTTTACTAATTTACATTCTAGCCAGTAATACTATCACTATCTTTGCTAACACTTTATTATTGACATAAATTGTGTCAATCTAATTAGTTTGAATTGATCACATTATTGTTTTAATTTGTGTTCCCCTGATTACTTAATGCTGTTGATTCTTTCTTAATTCATTTATTATTCATGTTAGTTTTCTCCTCTGTGAATTTGTTGTCCACAACTTTTTCCTATTTGTCTGTATCTTTATACTTCTCTATATATTCAGGACACTAATTCTTTGAGGATTATATAGTTTGCAAATATTTATTCTGTCTGTGTTTTCTCTTTCTAACTCTTTTTAAGGTATCTATTATTTTACCTAATAAGTCAAATTTATCAGTCTGTTCTCTAGGGTTGGTGATTTTGGTATCTCGTTTAAGAAATATTTTCCTTTTGGCTTCCTGCTTAAGAAAATTTTCTCTACACTGAGTTTATAAGGATCTTATACTTTCCTTATAAACAATAAAGCTTTGCCTTTTTTACATTTATGTCTTTAATCCACCTAAAATTTATTTTTGATCATGGTATCATATGAGCGAGGCAGCTAATTTGATTTATTTCCCATATGAATAACCAGTTCTTTGTGTAGTTTCAGTGCATAATCCTTTCCTTTCTTTAATGGTTTGTAATTCTATACTACATGTTAGAAGTGTCTATTATTTGCTGCTTTTTTTCCCCAGTAATATTAGTATCTGTTGAGTCTTTAAACCTTGCTTTGACTGCTTTTTGGTACATCTCTTCCATATGAATTTTAAAATCAATTTGTCAAGTTCTAGTCAAAAAAAATTTGTTGGAATTTTTATTAGAATTAGACTGAGTTTGCAGATTGATTTTTGTTTTGTTTTGTTTTTTTTTTGAGACAGAGTCTGACTCTTTTGCCCGGGCTAGAGTGAGTGCCCTGGTGTCATCCTAGCTCAAAGCAACCTCAAACTCCTGGGCTCAAGCGATCCTTTTGCCTCAGCCTCCCGAGTAGCTGGGACTACAGGCATGCGCCAGCATGCCTGGCTAATTTTTTCTATATATTTTTAGTTGTCCGATTAATTTCTTTCTATTTTTAGTAGAGACGGGGTCTCGCTCTTGCTCAGGCTGGTTTCGAACTCCTGAGCTCAGAAATGCGCCCGCCTCGGCCTCCCAGAGTGCTAGGATTATAGGCGTGAGCCACCGAGCCCGGCCCAGATTGATTTTTAAAACAAGTGCCAGATCGATCAGTTTACTTTTCCCATTATATAATTCTCCATTTAGTCTTAGATCTTCTTATAAAATTATATATTTTTCCCTTTTAGTGTATTGTTCTTTTTTTAAAATTAGGTTTATTCCTAGGTAATTTACAACTTTTGCTTTTATTATAAATAGTATCACCTTTTAAAATTACATATTTTAATTGTTTTTGCTTGGTATATAGGAACCCAGTTGATTTTGCTGATAGCAGCCTTTCTAAATTCTTAGTACTTCTAGTAGTTTATCTGTAGAGTCCCTCGTGATTACTGTGTACACGTTTACAGTGAATAATAACAGTTTGCTTTTTCCTTGCAGTCTTTATACCTTTTATTTGTTTTTCTTGAATTACTGCATTAGCTAGGTCCTCTAGCACAATGATAAAACCTGTGATAGGGATCATCTTGACTTTAAAAGGAGCGTTTTTAGAGTTTTTCACTGTAATTTGCTATGTAGGTTTGGATAGATAATGTTTATCTCATAACAAAACCTTTATCTGGTCAGGAAATTTTCCTTTTACTCCTATTATTTTGTAAAGATTTTTTTTTTACATTAAATGAGTGTTGAAATTTATTGAATTCTTTCTGTAAATAATTTTTTTTTTAATTTCTTAATTTGGTGAATTACATTAATACATTTTTCTAAGGTATTAATTTCTTTATACCCTTTTGAGTTAAACTTAATTTGTTCAGGAAATTATATTTAAAGTGTGTATATATTTTATTAAAGTGTTTTTTACATCATTTTAATGAGTGAAAATATTCTATAATTTCTTGTGCTGTCTTATGCATCATTATACAAATCTTGTAAAATTAGGACACATTTTTTTTCCATTTTCTAAAACAGAAAATAGAAATCTTATTTAAAATCCAGTATGTGGTTAACTGTCAGTTGATTTTATTTAATGGTCACGAACTATTAGGATTTTTTATTTCTTTTAGTTAGTTTTATTTTTCTTGGAAAATTTCTATTTTGTCTTTTTTTACCCTTATTTATTGATCGATATAAATTTATTTGTTGGTATAAAGTTGATTGTTGCATTCTCTTATGGCTTAAAAAATATCTACTAAGATCTGTAGTAATGATCCTGTTACTTTTAAAAAATCGAAGATTATTTTTTCTCTACTGTGAACTTTACATTTTAAGCTCTAACATAAATACCTGTTGAATGAAATTAAAGTTTGATAAGTAAATGTCTGTTTAATGAAATTAACTCTGTCCATGTGTATTTGGGATGTTTCCTGAAAACTCTAGAAGAGTTTCTTCTTCACCCTCTTTTCTGTCTTGCCTTAAGAGAAATTAATAATCGATAGCCTATTTCAATGTGAGAATCAATTACTTTTGTCTCTTTTCTTCTCCCCCTTTAACCCTGCCCTGACACATGCAATCAGATAATGAGGCAAGCAGATCATCCACTTACCCACCTGCTTAATCTTTCCAAACATTTGTCGATAAAATAAGTATCTCAACCAGTGATAGAATTCCAGGACTTACATGACTCTTATTACAAATTTGTATTTCCGGGGTTTGACATGTGGCTTAATTGCATTTAAAAGTTTCCAAATGTTATTTATGTTTTTATGTTTACAGTTGTATCTACCTGCATTTTACAAAAGTTGTAGAAGATTAAAAAATTTAGTATTCAGTTACCATACAGATACTGTACAGTGGTATGAGCCCATTTATGGGAAAAAAAAGAGAAATATAGGTGAATCCATCATATCTGTGTGTGAGAATGTATGTATAAACATACATACTTATATGTTAGTCTAAGCATAGACATAGCTGTGCAGTGGTACAGACAGAGAGGATGAACTTCAGAGAAAAACATATGGACTATATTTTTAAATTGCTTTTAAGAAATATGTGTTACTTTTTAAATTCAAATATCTGAATTTAGTACGTTTTTCATATAATTCCTTGGATTTCATCAATAAAATGTGATATTGTAATTACTAACATAAGATAGCTGACTTTTGTAGAAACAATAGTACTTTTCCATTCTTTGTAAAATCTAAATCTATATGAATGTTAAATATATTGTAGTCTTTATTAGGATTACCAGTAGACAGTAAACATTTATATTGACAGTGGTTACTGTTAATTATATATTTTAAACAAAGTTAAACAACATTGACTTTATTGATCAGGTAAGTGTTGTCAATGCTATGTATTGACTTGTTTTCCTTACATGTTTCTCAGTTTGGCTACTTGGTTTGAATTTTTGAAGTTTGGATTAGACTGCAGTGGTTGTCAAACTTTTTCTATAAAGGTCCAGTAGTATATATTTTAGGCTTTGCAGGCCATGTGGTCTTTTTTGCAAATACTTAACTGGCATTGTAGCACTAAAGCAGCTATAGACAATATGCAAATGATAAACATGGCTGTGTGCCAGTAAAACTTTATTTACAAAAACAGGTGACAGGCCAGATTTGGGAACAGGTTCTATTTTGCCCAACTTGAGTATGTAAAGATTGTCGGTAACTAATGAGAATTAATGGGAAGTTTTAACATGATGGCAGACATTTTCTCATAAATACGTTGTGCTGGTCTCATTGCTTTTAGAAAGTAGAAAAAATCTGTTATTGCATAGTTGACCTATATAATTTTATATATTAAAATGGATCATCCATAGAAATAGATTAAAGGCATTCAAATTCATACTTCATCTTTAGTTTTACCAGCGCCAATTAATGGTCACTGAAAAGTTACTTAAAGAGCCAAAAAATATATCATTTTGAAATGTTTTTGTTTACCTTCATGGTTTAAATAAAACCTTGAAAGTTACGTGCTATGAATTCCTACATTGTTCATACTCATAGGCTAAAAGTTTGCAATTAGTTTATGACAAACATATATAAATATGAAGAAAATGTTAAAATGATAAAGACCTCTTGGAGTAATTTAGAGTTTTATTCCTGATTGTTTTGAAATCTAACAGTGTGATTTTGCAAGTAGACAAAAGGAAAACAGTCATTTCCATATAATTATCATTTGCCTCTTTGTAGTTAAATTTAAAGAATGCCCCTTTTTTTCATCTCCTTTGTTCTTTACCTCATCCAGTTCTGGAAGTTGCAGTACTCAGCACAGAAGGACAGGTCCAAGACTTTAAGTTTCCTCTGGGCATCAAAGGAGCAGGCAGCTCAATCCAACTCTCTGCAAACACTGTCAAACAGAACAGCAGGAACGGTACGATGGAAGTCTTTTAAAAATTGACGGTTTTTTATTGTTGTTCAGTTAAACCTATTAATTCCAAAATGCTGAGTATTTGACTCCTAATACAACAAAACGGCTTAACATTTAAAAGCGGATTTAAAATAATGCCTTACTCTTTCCCAGTAAACTTAATTTAAATAAAGATTCCATAAGGACTTCTCCATTTTATTCTAATTTTGTTGTATGTTACTGTATTCATAAACATATTTCTTGTAAGTCATATGACTATATTTACCTTTCTAGGTCTGGCAAAGTTGGTGTTCATCATTTACCGGAGTCTGGGACAGTTCCTTAGTACAGAAAATGCAACCATAAAACTGGGTGCGGACTTTATTGGTCGCAATAGCACCATTGCAGTGAATTCTCACGTCATTTCAGTTTCAATCAATAAAGAGTCCAGCCGAGTATACCTGACTGATCCTGTGCTTTTTACCCTGCCACACATTGATGTAAGTTAATGTATGCTAATGAAGTAGTGGAGGGTTATAAAACCAAAGAGGAAGGAAAACAAAACTGACACGCTGAGGATGGGGTGGGAGGAAAGAAAAGACCTTTCCATTTGAATTTTAAATGTTGGACTAGGTCAGAGACCAAGTTTATTTAAGTCTGTGAACATAAAATTAAATGAGCTTGGTTCAGTGATTATTAGAACTTAAGTGTATTCTTAATGAAAGCTAATTCAGTAATCAACAGGAAAATGTAAATGACTCTAATTTGTTTTCAAATGAAAATTAACTCTTACCTTAGCAGCAGGATAGCTAAGAGTATTAACTCTTAGGGCTCTGCCTTTTTAATGTGGCAGATTATTTTTTTCGAATTAGTTTTACTGATGGTATTTGACATAACTGGTATTGAGTTTTGTGTTTAAAAAATATAGGATTGAGGAGATGTGATTCCTTTGCTGTGCCTTAGAATGCAACTTGGTACTTAAGTAACTACATTGTGCTGGAAGATTATCTGCAGAATTTTTGGCTGTTATAAGTAAAGTGAATAAGTGCCCACAGATAACAAAGTAGATCTCGAGAATTGGCAAAGAAAAATACATTTGTGCGGTTATGGTCCTCGTATCTGCTTCAGTTGCTTCACACTTAAGAGGTTTGAGATTCAAATTGTCACTGTGTCACTTAGAACTAACCAAAAATGGGCCCAAAACTGAAAATGGATTTTTAAGACACTGGGTCCATATAGAATTTTCTCAGAACAAAATCATGGCTCTAATTTTATCAGAAAGGAAAAAAATGATTCTAATGTACCATCAATATGTAAAATCGTAAGATGGAAATTGTAATTGTGTAAAATGGGTCTTTGGTAGTTTAGAGTACACTTTAGAGTGTTTCAGACTATAAAGTCCCCTTTAAGCTAGATATCTGCTTTGTATAACATAGTCCACAATTTTGCTGATGAAAAACTTTATAGTCCGAAACATGCAAAGTTTAATCTAAATTACCTTTTACACATATTAAACAATTGCTACTGCCATCTTAGAGTATAAAATCCTAATTTTATCTTGTCATTTTATTTCCCAGCCTGACAATTATTTCAATGCAAACTGCTCCTTCTGGAACTACTCAGAGAGAACTATGATGGGATATTGGTCTACCCAGGGCTGCAAGCTGGTTGACACTAATAAAACTCGTACAACGTGTGCATGCAGCCACCTAACCAATTTTGCAATTCTCATGGCCCACAGGGAAATTGTGGTAAGTGTTTGCACTTCTAATTAGTAACAGAGAAAAACCTCGGAGATTCAAAACAGCTTGTGTAATAGTCTCATCTTTGGGTGCTTATCATAACTAAAAAGCAAACAAAGTAATATGGATTTCTAATTGTTTCTACACTGTCCATGTATTTTAAGAAGTCTTGACACTGTATTATTGTTGCTTCTCAAAATCGTGTGCTTCAATATCACTTTACAGTCTTGTCCTAAGTTTTTCTCCTTTGGGCAGGCGTTTGGCAGAGGCAACTGGGGGTTTAAAAAATGAACAGCAATAGGTCATGTTAAAGAGACAGAGGGCTCTACATTTTAACGTGCCCTTCCCATATTGAATGTTCGAATCTATTTTTGCAGCTTTCACTTTAAGTTTCCTACCCACTTTGCACACTGTGAGAAGCTGCAGATTTTGAAAAGTCAGAATGATTCTGGAATATGTCTTAGTATTTCTTCTTGTGATTAAGAAAATGATTGCCAGAAAAAAAATATTTTTAAAATACAGAGTGAAAACTCTCAGATCTATTGTGTACTCAGCTCTCAGTATGTAAACATATAGAAACCCAAGGAGAAAATGGAAACTTCAAATTTGGCTTGTGTGTTAGCCTAGAAAATCATTAAAAGGTCAATTATTTTTAATCATAACCAAGTATCCTTTATTCTATTATGTAAACATTTTTCATATGTTTATTTTGTTAATTCAGTCATTATTTTGAAATCACTGGGCTCTTACATTATTTTCTAGGTAAAATCCTTCTCTTTCATAGATCGTTCTTTGAATATGAAAATCAATAAGATAATGTTGAACTGTAGTATATGATCAAAATTTCTTTTTAGTATTAAGCCCTGTTTGAACACACATGAAAATTATTCTTCAGAGAGTTGAGTATTAAAAAGATGAACTGTACATGTGAAAGCTATCTTTCCTCTAGTTGATGTAATGCAGGAATACTAACGTTCCTCATATCTTTTTATTTTCAGTATAAAGATGGAGTTCATGAATTACTTCTCACAGTCATCACCTGGGTGGGAATAGTCATTTCGCTTGTTTGCCTGGCTATCTGCATCTTCACCTTCTGCTTTTTCCGTGGTCTACAGAGTGACCGTAATACCATTCACAAGAACCTTTGTATCAACCTTTTCATTGCTGAATTTATTTTCTTAATAGGGATTGATAAGACAAAATACACGGTAAGCACCTGTTAATTTTATTGACCTTGGATCGCTGAAAGTTATTTTAATAGGTGTGAATCCATGTATGATGCTGATATCAATATTTGACCTTGTAACTTGATATAATTGCCATGATAATATTGAAAGATAATTTGTAATAAATTAAAAGATAGCCCAATTATTAAGTTATTATTATGAATTATTTTTGTGTATTAAGATACAGTTGCATTTTTCTGGGTTTTTAGTAAAGAAGTAATTTGAATAGAAGAATGCTGGGGATACTGTAATGTAAGGATCCTATTTTAAAAATTCTTATTTTGCTTACGTAGTCATTCTGACCAGTGATTCCTTCTTCATATTCAAAGCAGTTTATTCGTCATGTGGTCTCAATATCAGAAACAGAACTTAATTAGATAATGCTTTATCCCGTATTCGTCTGCACTGGTATGAATTTATGAATGCACCAGATATGACAGAAAAATAATCCTAGGTAATTAAAGACAGGGTTTTTGCCATTAAAGCAAAGTTTTAAAATTCCATTATAGAAAAAAGTAAAAATAATGTATTCGCAAAGCAAGTACTCTAAAAACTTGTGAAGCAAATCATCTACTAGTAGAATATTCAGATTTCACAATGGATAATTTGAGAAGAGAAATTATGATACATTTTCTTATTTGATGTGTAATTTCACTAAAAATAGTAGTGTCCTTATAGTGATAAAATCTAGCACACTTGGCATTATACTCTTTAAGCATTATGGTCTTCAAATTTGGCAGTGTTTTTAATTTGTTTCTATTTATGAAAAAAATATTTTGAGGAAGCAGTAGTTTTCTCTAAATAACATTTTAAAAACAATAGTGACTTCTGTCAGTGAATATTTTAGAGGTTTGGAGTGAGCTGATTGTATTCACGAGTTTTCTTTGTGTTTTTTGTTCTTTTCCCATTATAGATTGCATGTCCAATATTTGCAGGACTTCTACACTTTTTCTTTTTGGCGGCTTTTGCTTGGATGTGCCTAGAAGGTGTGCAGCTCTACCTAATGTTAGTTGAAGTTTTTGAAAGTGAATATTCAAGGAAGAAATATTACTATGTTGCCGGTTACTTGTTTCCCGCCACGGTGGTTGGAGTTTCAGCTGCTATTGACTATAAGAGCTATGGAACAGAAAAAGCGTAAGTAATTGCAAGTGACCTGAGTGTTTTTCAAGTGAATAATTTTTTAAAGCCTGTTAGCTGTCAGTGAGGGTCCCTGACAGATTAAAATAGCATCTGAAAGCTTTATTGGTAAGAGAATGGGCATGCCGTGCACAAATTACAATCAAGTCTTTTGTGATTTTCTAGGTTCAGAGGATTTGTACTCTGGTGAGGCAGATTCTAAATTATGGACTTTCTTTTTAACACAAAAGATTGACCTGAAACAAATTGAAAAAGTAAATAACTTTTTGGCCTTAGAAAGATATTAAGTAAAAATTCTTCTGAACTTAAAGCATCTGACAGGTTTAACTACTCAGTTTTAAGCTAATGCTTCATTAGCTCTCTTTGTGCAGCCGACCCTCTAGCTAACTCTCATTCTGAATTGTGACAGTAGCACATTCCATCCCATATGTTTTACTTTGATAATATTTTATCAGGCAGTTTGAAAGGATTAAAATGAGTCACTGTCTTTCATTTATAAAAATACAGATATTTACAGAAAGTGGCAGAAGGTAGACGCAGCCGTGTTTCTAAGGATTTTATTTGCTAGAGGCATGAATTTGCCTTCCAATTCTGTTTATTTTTTTCTTTGATAAAATTAGTTATATAAAGATTCTTTGGACTAAAGAAAGCTTTTTAACTGTACAGATGATGAAAGACAAATAAAAGGAATTCAGTGGGGATTCAATGTTATATGAAAAATGAAGAACTAAGTAAAATTTGTCTTAATAAGTTTATGCATCATTTACTCTAATACTGTATGAGTTCTATGCTTTGATTTTTTTTTTTCCTGGTATTCATCCATTCCTAGTGGAGGTATTGTATTTATGGTGCACTGTTTTGCCACAAACATAACCTCTGAACAGTTTTTTTTTTTTTTAAGCACTTTAGCTCAGACAGATCTGAAAGGCAAATTTTAATGACTACATGTAGAACTTTAAAAGGATGAGAAAATTTGGAATATTGAGTTTCAAGTCTTAGTAAAGTCAGAGGTCTTAGGGGTGAGGTGGTATTTATTGTTTTCCTCAAGCAAACACAATTTTGTATGCTTTTATCAAATATAAAACAAGCAGGCTGAAATGAATAAATTACTGTCCTTTGTTAAGTCAAAGCCAACTCGGAACTATTAGAATTGTTCTTGCCCATGATAAATGAATTTTCAAAGGCAAATGTAGATAGAGATAGTTTTATTTGTTAGATGTTTAAAATTCTTTTTTCCATGTGATGCTGAGGATCCATTGAAGCTACTTAATGCATATTCTTTTCTTTTCATAATAGTTGCTGGCTTCATGTTGATAACTATTTTATATGGAGTTTCATTGGACCTGTTACCTTCATTATTCTGGTAAGCAGACTATTTCCCTTCCTTTTTAGCTTGCTTTTTTGGCAATGCTATTCAAACAAGAATGATTTGTTTTAGTTAATTTATCTATGCATTCAAAGATTTATAAACATAGTGTATCTCACAGGATATTTATATAGCATATCTAAAGTAATATACCATTATTGAGTTTATACATTTGCTAATTAATACTATTTCTAAAAAACATCTTTCCTGCAAAAAATACTTTTGCCACCTTTAATTCAGTATGTTAAAATATCATGTCATAATCTAAAAAATATACTCACATATATGCCATATTATGAATTAAAGAAACGTTTCAGAAAAGCAAAGGAACATTATCTTAATTTTTACTATCTTAAGTTCTACTTAGTAATTTAGTACTTTTAAATGAATGTCCACACCCTAAATTCCTTTTAGGGCATAAAAAGTTGCATAAACTTAGATTAATAAATGAATATTAAATTGACTTTAAACTGATTAGAAATAAAATTACTTTTGTGACACTTAAGAGACCAAATAAAAATACTGGTTTATAAGAAATATTTTACATGAATTTGATATAAATTAACAGTAGTGACATTAAGGTATTTTTAAGCTTCTTGCATTACCCTTAGTAATTTTTGAAATATTTTTGAAATAAAAGAGTGTAGCTAAAGTGTCTGGATTTCAGTATTTAAAAGTTTCACTCAGTTGTAGCACTATACTGATGAAAATGAGTGTTGTTAACCATTATAAGACTGAAAAGGAAACAAGTTTAAATATCACCTATATCTTTTAATTCCTATTTTAGATATTTTTTCTTAATTTTTTTCAAAAAAGTGACACAAATAAGCTCCTTAGGGTATTTTTTATGGTTAACCAATGTTTCATAAAAATTGAGAGAAATTTTTAGTGGTTGAAGGAAACTTAAAGCCACTTCAAGTGTATGTATGTTTATCATTAAAATTAATTGTTTTACACAATTACTTTTACAAAGCAAAATGAAAATTCGAGATGAATGCCTGTAAAAAGCAAACCAGTAAAACATTCTCAAGTATTCCTAGGAAAACTGATTTCTCGTCAGAATTATTCAATCCAGATGATTGCCCCAGTTTTTGTTCTTGATATTCCTATGCTAACACAGCCTAAGCCTATCTAGAGTTAAATGACAAACAGCAGACACGAAGAGGCATGATTCTTAAAGATACAGCCTTCTTTCTTCTCTTAAGCCCTTGGTCAAACACATTTATTTATACTTTGAAAAATATAAAGACTGCTTTAGGGATGTTTGGTCTATGAAAATACTGTGTGTTTACTTCTGTTATACTGCAGTTTTCTTTATTTTATGTCTCTGAAGATAAGTACTGACTTTAGAGTATTAAAAAATTTTTTACTTAGCCTAAGGAGTTAAAATTCACACATACTCAGCTTTGAGTAAGCAAAGAGGTAAAGGAGATTTTATTATATTGCCCATTTACAGTAAGAGGCCCACTATTATTTATTAGTCTTGTCATTTTTGTCCTGTACCAAATCCTTTAGTTGAGATGTGGAACAGTATTCCCAGCTTAAAAACAAACAAAAAACCCCAGCAGGCAGCAGTCTCAGTGCAGATCTCCTTGGAATTCTTCCCCTGTCATTGCTTTGCCCTCTAATCATCCCAACACAGAGAGGGAGACTAAGAGTGGTGTAAGAGTGCAAAACATTAACTTGCAAAACAATATCTAACCTAAATTGAATTATGATTGTACCGCATATGTTTGTTGAAAATACATTTACCTACATATATCCCTCTGGTCATATAAGATATTTAAAATTCAGTTTAGACACAAATCTTAATAATACAAATTATATTTTATACCATACTTTTAAGAAATGTTCTTACAGCAAAATTACCTGTTTATATTCCTAGGAAGTATAGCTTTGCATTTCCAACTTCTCTGAATTGAAACTATTAACTTAGTTGTATTAAATAGGTGTACATTTTAAATAATAATCTATGAAGAAAAATAATATGCTAAGGAAGATAAAACCTCCTACTTCTGCATTTCTATAGAATGTCTTGCCTACAGGCACTAGAGTTATTATATCTATGAGAAAAGTGCTGGTAAGTAATGAGCAGTGGGAAACCATTAGTATGCCTGAAATGGTTTAATGAAAGCTTGGATCATGACACGTCAGGAGCTGTTCTTATCATTTGGACAGCTCCATCTGCATCGTTAATAATTAATTCAGTTCAGTAAGAGTTCAGCTCACACACTCATTTAGAAGTCTTCTTCAGAGAACACCTCTCTGGCTGCTAGTCCCAGGGAGAAATAGGTTTCTGCTTGGCTAACAGCAAAGATCTGGAGATACAAGTACAGTTTTAGAGTTGCATTTGCCAGGTAGCAAAAGCTCCAGGGAGGACAAAAAGGGTCAGAACATGTGCAGTTCAGCTAGGTTACTTCAGAGTGATGTTTCTGTTCTTCTGTCTTATCATATCCATGTCAGCATTGCAAGCTGTGGAATGAATTTTAAGCTGCTAAGCTTAGACGGATGTGATTCAGTTGAGCAGGTTGATGACCATAAAACAAACTGCACTCCTGTAATCTGTGTTACCTTTTTCTTTTTTTAAACTTCTTTGTATTTTCATGTTCATCAATATGGGTGAAGTTTAGCTGTGCCATATTATTAAGTAGCATTGACTTTCATTAGCAGATTATACTGGCTGATTATTATAAATAGTAATTTATGAAATCATTATTTGGGGATAGGTAAAGGAGTGATATTTGTCAGGGGGAGAGAAAGAATGATTCAGTTTACTGATTTACAATTTTTAGCTGAATAAGAAATTTTTTTCTTCTGAATTTGCTCTTACTCCTTCACAAAGAGTTCTATTAAGAGATAGCCATCTATTAATCTTTACCTGTACACACACACACATGCTCTCACACACATGCCTGGAGCAGAGTTAAAAATCTGCTTAATTCCTAAATGAGCTGCTTCATCTCCAAAATTAATCATCAGTATGGGCATTTAGGCTGGTGGGTTGACACATGTGTAACACAGTCCTAATAACCTGTACTTACTAGAGGCTTCTGTGTGAATAATCGACGGACTACGTGTACCTAACAGATTTAGACAAATCTTTGTGTGTATAGCTCTAAGTCGAGCTTTTTCCTTTGTCACTGATGCATAGAGTCTTTCAACCTATTCCAAAATACTATATTTGAACTTAATATTTATGTTGGAAAGAAAAAAAATAAGAGGGGCAAAAGGGACTGCATTGGAATTCAAGGGAGAAGAGCAGCATTTGGATGGTGGAGACATTCTTCTCTCCCTGACTGTCTTCCAATGAGAAGTAGGGGAAATACCATGTTTAAGGGTTATGTTGTCTTTTATTTTTAAATGCATACCAAATATGGGAAAATAAATTGGGAATAAGTAAAAGTAAGAAGGAGAAAGAAATCACTTATTCTAACCAGAAAAGAAAAAACAGAAGCACAGAAGTATATGGCTGGAAAGAGACATTTATGTCATGAGAAAAATGCAAAGAAGAAAGAAAGTCAGATTTGCAGCTGGTAGTTCATTTGAAGCCAACCTTTTTTGTCTTTTTGACTATAGATTTTATCAAAGATGTTTTTATTTGCCCCTCTATTTCTTGTTCTGATTCCCACAGTTGTAGTTTAAGAAAACAAGAAAAGAATAGGAAGGGGGGAGGAATCTATTGAAGTATTTTACCCTACAAAATCATAATTATAAGAATGTATTACCTCCAAGAAAGATCGTAGCAACAATAGTTATTCTGTGAAACTAAAATTTAGCTTTACATTTCTTAAACATTATAAAAAAGAAGAGAACTGTAAAACCGTATTTTTTCTATTTAATTCCAGAAAATATTTCACTGTGATATATGTTGGTGGTAGCCTAAATTGTTCAATATCTAAATGATATAAATATCTTTTCATTTCTCTAATAAGGCTAGTAAATAATATGTATTAGTGAAATTTTTATTTTTTTCATGAGTTGGGGAAAAGAAAAATCTTACATTTAGCATTTTTGCCATCTTACATTGTGATTACAATATGTCTTGTGCACTTTTCATAATTAGTTTGTCTTAAAATGATGATATTTTGTCCTGTTAAGTATACCATTGCCTCAGTATTTGTATGCCATCAAGCCATATTTCAGAGTCTAAATTAGTATTGGATTTAAAACTATAAATTTCTTGACAATCTAAATAGTGCATTGGCTATAAGTTTTATTTTCAGTTTCTTCAAATTGGAGAATGCACACTTATAAAATAATCTGAGTGCAAAAATTCTGTGGCTTTATGTATATTTTTCCAATACTTTCAGTTATCTTTAAAGAGACTCACTTTTAAGTCTGTTGAACACATTCACTGTTAGATATATTAGGAAGAAAAACTTTTTAAATTTTTATTTTATGTTTGCACTTGGGTCTTATGAGTTTGTGTGATATTTAACTATGCGAGAGCATAACTGACATAAACAAGTTTGGCAGAACACAACTAACTATTGTTAAGCATACAGCTTGTCTAGTGGGAGTAGAAGTGTGGGTGTTTTTGCCAGTTTCTGGTTGTGGGATGGTACCATTTTACAAAGGAAATGGAGAATTAGTTAATTCTGGCAAGGCCATCAGGCAGAAGTCATTTGAAGAGTATACTATTATTATACTGCCTATGTTTGAGGCAGTATTTTATATATTAATTAATTTTCTAATTTATCTTCAATTCATTCCTCATCTCTGAGTGACTTTTAAGTTGGATTATTTTTTATAGGAGTGGAACCTTTTAAATATAGAGCTAGTAAATCTTTGTTTTATTAGAAGACTCCTAATTTTCTTACCCAAAATAAATTGATTAATTTAATTTGGAAAGACTGTGTACTATGAAGCTAGACCACAGTATATTGAATCTCAGCACTGACATTATAATAGCTAAGTAATCTTTGGCAAGGTATTAATACATCTTAGTAATTTGTAAAATAGGTATACAAGTGCTGCCTGCTACCTCTGGAGGGAGGTTTATAGTTATTGTTTCCCCCTGTAATTTTCTATATTTTCTGAACTTGTATTGTGAATATGTTATATTTGTAACTAGAAAGATACACTAAACACATATATAATGTTAAAAAACCTCAGTAGAATGAGGGGAGCAAAAAGGGAGAAATGCATTGAACAGCCTATTCTTGAAGGATTAAATGAGACAGTGTTTTCTGTGGCACATTCAACTAGGTTAGCCTTAACTAGAAAAAGTGATTTTATGATATTTAAGCTTTAATTGTATTTTTATATAGGGAGATTTCATTTTATTTCAGTTTTATTGGAAAATTTTAACTGGTTTTCTTCACTGAAAAATTGTTGTTCCAAGTTTACCCCCAAGAGTTTAACATTTTCTACTCATTTTCTTTTCATAGCATAATACTTTATATGCCCACATTTTCCCACATCCACATTCTTTACTTTCCTTATAATTTTACACATAATAGTAGAAATTAATAAATGTTTTCCCTTCTGGAATGTACTAGTACTTCTAATATTTTGTTCTGGAGGAGATGAGAGGATAATTAATATGCTTAGAAAATAATGAACACCAAATCGTGGCTCTATATGCTTCAGGAAATTGTTCAAGAAAAGGAGGGAAAAAACAAGATTCTGTTTAGAAGTGTGGAATGAAAAAAATTAATGTTGTTATCAGGACCTTCAGAAAGAAGGGGAAAAAATTTAAAGGATTTTAACTCTGAATTTGTAAAGCAGCCGTCTTACCTAAGAGTTGTCGTGAATTGGTTTGTTTTTAGGATATTTATGGAGTTCTTGTTTTTAACCATCCTTGAATTTTACTAGTTAAGGCTACTGTTGCCATAAAATTTAAAAGTAGTAACACTGTTGACTTTGCCTTTTTTTTTAAACAATAAAGATACAATTTACTATGAGTCTTTAAAAACTCAAACAAATATTTGCTGTACTATTAGAAGGATATCTGTAATTACTCAAAGGCAAGAATTGTATCTTACTTATCCACAATACAATAAGCGCATCTTTGTGTGGAGCAGGAAAGTCAATAAATATTTGTTGAATGAAATGTACTGTATTGTAACATCCCTGAAAATTCAGGCATTTATTTATATTGTGACCAATTAGAATAATCTTCGGAAAATAAAGCCAGGTAATATTTCTACAATTTTGTTTACTTTTTCTCTAGATAAATATTTTAAGAAATTAATTTTCGAAATACTTTTTTTAAACAAAGAACTGCTTTGTCCCCAAGTAATTAACATTGAAAGATAGAATGCTATCTGCTAACACTTGTAAATTATGGCCATTAATCTCATTGTACCCCCTAAGAGGGAATTGTACATCTAAGAGAAATCTTAAGGCACAGTAGACAAAATCATTTTTTCTAATTATAAAATCAGAAGCAGTGATGAATGAATAAAATAATGTTATTTGATCGTGTCATATTGTGACTCAGTAGAAATGATCATGTTACTGTAACAAGGTTATGCTGATTATCTGCCACTAAAAAATTGAATTCATCTCACATACAGTGAGTGAAATGAGTCCTTTTCTGTATATACTATTTGGTTGTTATTCTCTGCGTCATGTATAGCTCATGAAATAACTTTTTTTTTGTCTTTTTAAAAGTAATCCAAAAATAAAATGTCAAAAAAAAAATCCAAGAGCAATCTAGCTTAGTTCTATTTTTAGAGCATAAAAATGGAACTGTTTCCCCTCCCTCCATCCAACATTATGCCAGCTGCCTGTAGAAATAAATGCAAATTACGAACTTTTGTCTTTTCTCAGTCAAAACACAACTTCTTTCTTCTGAGATCACTCGTGTTGACCTTCTGGAGTCCCCTAACCTTCCTTCTGTGTCAGATTCCATCTTCCTCAGTTTGCTTTTGTTTACACCTACGTTCTTTGCACAGCTCAATGTTTAGAAGGACTCAAAACAGCCTTTTGCCAGAATTTATCTACTTCCTTACAATATGAAGACATAGAAAAAAGGACTGAGGGCTTTTAACAGTTAAATAGCAAAAATATTTATATCAAAACTTTATCTTACCTTATATAACTAACATTTTTATACATCATTTCATTTGATCTTCACAATTATCTTATAAATAGATCGTGCAAATGTTACTATCCCCATTTAATACATCAAAATCAAGAGCTAGACCAAACCCAGTGATTTTTCCGTTACAGGTTACATGATGTAAATGCCCCTTCTGAGGAATTCACTTCAATGTTTCCATCAAATGGCTTTTAGACCCGGGAGTATATCTAGCTAAAGAAACTAATTTAGGTTTTCTAATTTATTTAATCATTACCACATGATACTGACTAAATGAGGTCGCAATTTCATGTCAAATGATCTATGAAAGAATTGATCATACATAGCCAAGTGTTTTTATATAGATAACTTGATCATTGTATACATAGACTAAAATTGAATCGGTGTCTACTGTATACACATGCCATTGATATATTTGCAAAACCTTATTTATTTTTTTAACTCTTTGTTCATAGTAGTCTAATTCTTTATTTGTTCTAACAGCTAAATATTATCTTCCTGGTGATCACATTGTGCAAAATGGTGAAGCATTCAAACACTTTGAAACCAGATTCTAGCAGGTTGGAAAACATTAAGTAAGTATTTTGTATTTTAATATTAATACTGGACAAACTAAGTAAAAGATACTCTCCACAGGGAACACAGGGATTTCTACGTTCTATCAACTGTAGAAATTATTCAGAATGAAGTTTTACTGGTCAAGGTTGAGTCTTACTTTTACTATGTCAGAGACATTGGTCAAAAATTAGATAATTTCTATTTTGATCTAGAGCCAATAAATTGTTTCAGTGGCTTCGTGGAAATTTCATATCACTGTAGCAATTTCATTTGAATTTAAAATGCAGTTTAAAATAATGTTTCTATTTGCATGGCTGATATGATTATATTAAGTTTGTTTTGTTAAATGACTTTTTGCTTTAAGGATTCTGAGCAGTTTCTACTCCTAATCCTGTTTTCCTAAGAGAATTTACTCTATTACTATTGTTAACTTGAAGATTATCTGTTGTTTCATGCTAATTAAACAAATGTTTACTTTATTTCAATGTTGAATAAAAGCTGCAATATTCTATCAATGGAAAAATGCTATCTAATTAACAAAAAATTGATAGCTGTTGATTCATTAAACTATCCTACGGAATCATTTTCAGAGTTATTTTTAAAATATAAGCCTTTTAATTTAGAATTTGAGGAGGTATTATTCAAATTGGTTATAATGGGGTTGTGAAAAATACTATTTTTAATGTAAAAAATGGCAGATCTATAGTAAGGGTAAATTTTTTTAAAAATTAGATGCTTTAGATAGGTTAGTGCCAGCTTCATTGCATGTTGCATGGTAAGAGAGAGAGCTAATCTTTAGCATCTCTCTCTTTTCTTCCTTTTCCTCTTTCTGTCTTCTCATCTACACCAGTAATTACCGTGTTTGTGATGGCTACTATAATACGGACTTACCTGGGTAAGGTAGAACCCTACATTAAAAAATTTATGGCATGATTTATATTTTTTACAAATCCGTCAATATCATGAATTGCCCTTAATTTTTATAATTATTTTGGAATATCTAATTTGCTGTGGTATTTTTAAACTATAATATGCCTTTATTTTTTAATTGCTTGCGTCTGCATTTTGACTTTCTTAATTTTGACTAATTTATAAAATATATAAATGCTTTCTTATTACTTTCTATTTTAATTCTGTCTAATAATTTTGTTTCTCTTTTCTGCTTATAATGCTTTCTAGCTATGAAGATAATAAGCCATTTATCAAGTAAGATCATTAGTTAGACATGGAATGCACTGACTTTAAATTCTCATTCCGTCCTATTTTCTACAGTTCTTTTCTCCTTAAGCTATTCATGATGAAATCTCTCCAAAATTATTTTATTTTGAAGTTGTTCTCATATTTTTGTCCCATTTCAGCGAGGCTTCTTCATGCTTTAGTTATAAAACCGTAGGTTCATCTAAGACCAGTTTATTAGAATCTGAAGTTTAGGTGTTAAGCGATTATCTGCCATTTAACTTTTCTGTATGTGTCACATTATTCAGTGTCATGTGAGTGCGCCACAGGAATAAAAATATAGGAGTAAACTAATTAAGGACTCCTTAATTTCTTTTACCAAATGCATATAAAAGGCAAAATCATGGGATATTTTACATCTTATATTTTAATATAGTTCTGATACCTTGTTTATTCTGGACTAAGAAAAGGTCATACCTGCTGTTGCTGTTTTCACTGGAGGCTGCAGTACTAAATGCTATTGTTCTTTCTTAATCAATGAAAGGTTAAAGCCAAAATGCTGTTGAATTTTAATGTGAACATAGAGAAAGTCAACTGCTACTACTGATATGTTAATATTTAAGCATAATATGTGTTTTTCCCTCATTGAACCTGTTAAAAATTCCCTTTATTTTTTCAGGTCTTGGGTGCTTGGTGCTTTCGCTCTTCTGTGTCTTCTTGGCCTAACCTGGTCATTTGGGTTACTTTTTATTAATGAGGAGACTATTGTGATGGCATATCTCTTCACCATCTTTAATGCTTTCCAGGGAGTGTTCATTTTCATCTTTCACTGTGCTCTCCAAAAGAAAGTAAGTAATTGAAAACACCTAGGGGCTCAGTTTGCTTGTTCTTTGATTTGAAAGTAATAGATATAATAGTTTAAGTTACAACAGGATTTTTATTAAACAGGATCATATTTTTTATTATAAACTAATTTTAATACCTGTCTGAAAATTTAGGCTTCACAAATAAAATATTGACATATTTTATACCAGACATCTCTTGGATCTCAACGCGAGAGTGTTATAAATGATACTTACATTCAGATTTCTTCTTTGCTAGTAAGTTCTGTAAAATGCTTTGTACAAAGGGTATACAAGGTAAAAGAAAAGATTAAATAAACTCATTCTTTGCTCACTAAAGGGAATGCAGTGGTCCAAAATGAATTTGAGTATAAGGATAAATGACGTTAAGTTTTAAAGCACCAGACATATAAAAAATGAATATTAATGTTGCCTTTTGAGTAATTTTGAAAGATCTAAAAACCAATAATTAGTACCTCACATCTTATTATTTTGTCCTAATTTTATGTTAAGTGGAGTCAGCAAAAATGATTCCAAACTTAAAGTTACAAATGAAAAACTTTAATCTGTAGCAAGAAGATGTAAACTCAAGTGAATAGCTTACCTGCCATTTAGGTTTAAAATTTCCATGCCTTTCAACTAGATATCATCCTTTCCCTGTCTGCGTATCTAATGTAGTCTTTTTATTCTGTTATTACTAGTTGGTCACTAAATTGAACAGAGAAATAGAATTGTGAAAGTGAAAACTATTATGTTTTCAGTCCTGACAAGATGATAGTGTTGTTACTTCCATCAGTTTTGAATAAGCTATAATTTTGAGATAATGGCAGTGGAATGTGCAGTACTGACAGATAATGTACATTCACAGCAATATAGGCATTAGGCAAAACCAACACCAGAGGGTATTATTTGGATAAAATACCATTTTGATTGCCATTGTCTTGGTTATACAGCATTTCATAGCAGTTAACAGCCATTAAATGTGTAGAAATTTTTTGTGAGGTATGATGTGTTATTTAATAACAATGAACTTTAACTTTCTAAACATTGTACAAGGAAAACCTTAGTATTATAATTACTTTAAATTTTATGTATTTTCTACATAAATGAGCATTTTATATACAGGCATATTACCATATATTCATAATTTCTGTGCTAATGTACCAAACATCTTTTACATAAAGCACAGACAAAGAAAAAGGGTGAAGTAGTGAATATTTCCTCATATATTAATTGAACAAGGAGATTTTACTATGCTTTTAAAATTAACAATAATGTTTTAAAAGCATACGCACTTCTTTTGAACATGCTCTGCTTAGTCTTGGTCCCATCCAGTTGAATGCCGCCAGGATGGATTGTTAAGAATTTGATATAAGATGGTTAAGTTAAAATCATGGTCTTACTGCTTGAATGAGCATATTTAGCCAAAAAAAAAAAAAATGCTTTGAAAGCTCAACTGCATTGTTATTTGTTCTAATAGGTGTAATTAAATAAATCTAAGAAGATGAAAATGCAAGTGCACTTAGATCTAAAAGATCATCTAGTGACTTGCATTTTCGAATTTTGCAAGGAGTGTAAGTGTCAAAGTCATGGTCTTTGCAGGCAGTTACTGAGCGTAGACTTGTGGGGACGGGCAGAAAGCCTTTGAGTGTTTTTTATAACCCAGTAGAAAAAAATATTTTCTTATGCAACTTCTCTTTCTTGTCTGACTTGTAATTTCAGAGTCTGGCTCTAATCCACAATAAAACATGTTTATATGCCAGTATAGTTGCACATAGTCCAACGCCCTCTCCCCCTACCCTCCCAATTATACACCACTGCTCTACGCGGGGCCCTATTATTTAGCAGTTGCTTGGACTTCACTTTTTGAAGTTTAGTCAAAACTTCTTTTTAGGCCTAACAACTTTTCCATCTATTCATATATCGAAGCTTCAGGGGAAAAGGGAAATTACATGAGTAACTCATTAATGTGAATGGAAATTGCATAAATAGTTCCCTCGTGTGCTAATGAAGTGAATAGACATCGTAGACTCTCTACACTAAATGTTAAAGCTAGACACATCAGAAAATGAAGAAAACATTCCATCCTAATTAATGGCAAATGTATCAAAGTACTTTTTTTCTTTATTCTTATGCCAGAGTAGTCTTGTCATTATAAAGAAGTTACCCACAAAACCGTGCAATCCAGTAAAAGAGGTTTATGTATTGACCTACCTAAGAGGACATGAAGCATATAAAACTTAAATGACTGAATTACAGAATGGTTAAATGTAATTAAGCAAGGAAAATACTAAAATTTTTGTCCTATTTTCTTAGGACAATATACAAAATTGGAGTTACTAAGTATATAGATAGGATAAAGCTTTGGATAGATCGCTGTGGTATTAATTAATAACTAACATTCACATAGTAATAACAGGGTGTAAAGCCTCTCTACGTGCCATATCACATTTTAAAGATCCTAGCAGCCAGTCTACCGGACTGAAATATTTTTCTGATTACTATTTCGGTAATTTTAATTGAACTTAATTTTGAAAATTTCTCCACGGATAAGTCTTTGTGGAACTTTAATTCTTCTCGGTTGTCTTCACTGTTCATTTAATTAGACAGAGTGAGGGAGAGAGAGGGAAGCAAGTATGTTCGTATTAATCCCTTGGTCTCGTGCTCATTCAACGCAGGTACGAAAAGAATATGGCAAGTGCTTCAGACACTCATATTGCTGTGGTGGCCTCCCCACTGAGAGCCCCCACAGTTCAGTGAAGGCATCGACCACCAGAACCAGTGCTCGGTATTCCTCTGGCACACAGGTAACAAAGAGTTTGACAGCATCTTTAATTAACCTTATTTATAGAAAGCCTACTGAGATGTGTTCTGTTCAGATGCACTTATTGTCTCCTCATTATAATGATCCAGATAGCAAATACTTGCTTTTCTAGTATTTTGGTTTTAATTTCTTCTTAAATATTTCTTCAAGGTGTTTCTTTAGATGTGAACATGCTTTTCTGTGGAGAGTTCTCTAAGAAGTATATCATAATCATTTCATAGCCTAAGGCCATGTAGCACAGTGCTCATTGTGGGCACTGAGTAAACATTTGTTGAATAATTAGTCATCTCCACTTTTTTAAAAAAAGGCAATAAAATAACACCTTTTTAAGAGTGAAAGATTAAATACCACTCAGATGCTTATTAGAGAAACAGCAGGGCAGTCTAGTCCTCCTTAGTTTTAGACGAGAAACAACACACATTCTTTAAAATGCCAACAGATAATCCCACACAGATTGTTTAGGGTAAATCGTTGTGTATTGTTAATAAGGTAAGCCTGGGGAAACTAACAAAACGATTTGTCTTGCTATTTTATATTAATAGAGTCGTATAAGAAGGATGTGGAATGACACTGTGAGAAAACAATCTGAATCTTCTTTTATCTCAGGTGACATCAATAGCACTTCAACACTTAATCAAGGTCAGTTATTAGGAAAATCTAACTTTATTATCATTTATGAAAGTACATATAAATTCCTTTTATTCAGTAATGTATAGCAGAAAATATAATTTTAAACTCTACATAACAGGGTAAGGCTGAAAAAGGTAACTATTGAAAATATGCTTTGCCATAGATTAAAGTGTTTTCCTAGTGAGTACAGATTTATCCTTTCTCACCAAGACATTTATGAGAGTTTATTCATAAAACATTAATATAGTTAGAATAATTACCATTCACATAAACAGTGCCGATTTTGCAGTGAAAATTCTTACTGTAAAGTTTTTATTTTACATTTTTTTAAAAAGTAAAAAATAAGTGCTAAAAACAGTAAATCTTCATAAACAAAATTAAAATACATGAAAATTTATAAAGTAATTTTTCCTATGTCATTTAATGTGCCTATGATGGCAACTTTAAATTTATCATATAAATCAATACAATTCTTACTTATAATATGCTGGGAAATGAAAGAATTTAACAGGAGATGGATAGGAGTACATGCACACACACATATTCCTGAATAAAAGTTTAGTAAATTTCAATTTAGTATGAAAAAATATGTTGTATATATCCTTGGAAAGGTAATTTATCCAGGTATTTTCAGTTTTGATGTTTTGATTTGTAATATATGCTAGAGTTTATCACAATGAAATATTAAAGACATTTTTAATCGTTGACAATGTTCTCATGAGATTCTGGTTGAAAATGAAAACAGGAGTGTGTGCGGCATTAAAACCAACAGGAATTTTAAAATATTTTTAGTCAAATTATATTAGCTATACAAAACATATGATTGATAAGTACTGAAAGGTTTGTATTTTGTCAATAAGAATGAGTGAAATGTGTGTTTATTCCATTGCTTTGATATTTTACCTAATACTTTTAAGATGACTATCCAAAAGCAAATGAATTGTTCAATGATTCATTTTTGAAACCTGGCAAATAAGATTACAGAATGAAAATTCTTGTTATGTAGAATTTGTGAATGGTTTAATAATTCATATACACAGTCTTTTTTCTGTTTTGTTTTGTTTCTCAGCATGTGTGCTTTTGCATTTACTAAGAGAAGCTTTTTGCAATGTGTCATACCTTTTACCTGTTTGTGAAAGTAGTTTTTCCTCCTGCTTGTATCAGATTTGGTATTAACACAGATGTTTTCATGAGGGATAATCCCACACCTGTAAATTCTGAAAGTTTGAGATTCCCTCTTATGGGCCTGAGCGGTTAAGTTTTTAATATTAAGCAGTAACATCTTGAAACATAATGTTGATCTCTATGCATTTAATTGCCATTTTTGTTTAACAGTGCTTTTGTATAAATTAGTAAATGTCATCCTCAGCAGGTGTTTACTTGGGGGACTTAGAAAGCACCTGTGAATTACTGAAATTTAACTTCCCTCTCCCCTTTCTCCTTCAAATTAGTAGTTCAAATACAGTCAGAACATTTCAGCAGATATTCCCGTTGCCAACCTGTCCGCTACTCTTGATGAATATCAAAAAAAAAAAAAATACTTTAGTACAATAACACTAAAATAAGAGAACTGATATATTTTTTTTTTCTGTTTTTTTTGCTTTAGGAATGACTGGCAATTACCTACTAACAAACCCTCTTCTTCGACCCCACGGCACTAACAACCCCTATAACACATTGCTCGCTGAAACAGTTGTATGTAATGCCCCTTCAGCTCCTGTATTTAACTCACCAGGTGTGCTTTACTTACGAATAAAACTACCTTTCTTTGCTGCTAAACAGAGCTCTGATCTTTGCCCTGTTTCTAAAATGCTCAAGTTGCCATATATTTATTATTACATCCTTAATTTCTCAATTAAAAAAATTATGATATTACCTATGCCAGGCTTCTAAAACTGCACTATATTATAGTAAAAGCTCAGTCATGCTAGTATTTACAATAATTATCCATGTTTTTAACACAGGTGGCATAAATCTTAATATATTATTACAGGACTGACATCACATGGTCTGAGAGCCCATCTTCAAGATTTATATCATTTAGAGGTATCCTATCTATATAATATACTGTTCAGTTAATTCTAAAGCTTGCTGACAAAATTTGCTTCTGGAATGAATTAGCTAATAAATAATAAAGATAATTTGGATGCCTAGGTATGGAAAACCACATCCAGCATTATCAATATAACCAAACTATAGTATAGTGCAGCTTTATGGTAGTTTTTCTTAAGAAAACTTTAAGAAAAGCAAATATTAGTCAGTGTATACCTACAGTTTTTAATCGGGGGAGGGAGAGAGATTGTCAGTAACCCATCCTGTATTACTATGTTTTCTAATATTAATAGCTTACCTTTTTTAAAAAAAAGCATATATATATATTTAATATTAACAGAATTTTCAAGATTTTGGTAAAAGTTATCACATGATTACTGCTAGCATATAATCTTTATTTGTGATTAATGTTTGCCACTAAATTAAACACAGAACTTCGTTTCCAATTTTTTTCTTAAAATTCTTTTTTAACGTAACTGCAGCTTCTCTTTTCATTCTCTTGTTTTCTTACTTTCCTTATGCTTTCCTCTAGCAACCTACAGAGAGACAAGTATGGGAGTAAAACTTAACTTTGCCTATCAAATGTAAATTTTTTCAGCATGATTTTTAATGGGCACAATTAAAACATAACTAGCAGTCATGAAGTAGACTCAGCGGGCAAGTGGTTCACAATTTGCAACTAAAATCTTACCAAATTCGAATAGTACATCTGTCTATACTGCCTTTTGTCAGTAATAGAGGTCTGTAGCAAATGCTGTCCATACTTAAGTATATGCAATGCTGAAACAATTTGCTCTATAAAGCCTGAAGTACTGTCAACCAAAATGTTTAATAATTGACTTATCATTTCTGCATTCCCACAGTAATCTTGCTACAGGCTGTGGAAAGTCTTCAAGCGAATTACCTGAACTTGGGCAGAAAAAGATGCCTCTTCAAAACCAGTCAAAGATGTCTTAAATCTGTAGTATATCACAGAAAACACCTTTTGGATTATATCCAGTATATATTTTTATACTTATTAAGCAATGATAAAAAGAAAACAAAATGTTTGAGAAGAATGGACCTCTACAGAGGAAACAAATGCTAGCATGTGATCCATGTGTCACCTATAAAGTGCCAAATGTCTTCTGTTGGTACATCTTAAAGACATAAAGATTATGGCACATACCTGAATTTATAAAGTTACAGAATTGTCCAGGCTAACGGAAGCCTTACAAATAACTATTATAACTTTGTTTTGTTACACATGGAACATAATACAAATTGAATGTCAATTTTTCATATGTAGAAGTTGGAATAGCGTTTTCAAAACAATGTGAATCTCACTAACAAATATAATCTCCTATTTTCTCGTTTTTTGCTAATGATAATTTGTCCAACAATTATCAGATATGAAGTTTGTGTTAGACAATACAAGGATTTTTTTTTCTGAAAGAAATTGAGTTTTCTAGGATATCTGCAGCTTTAAGAGTGGAGTGAGCACTAAAAAGGGAAATTCCCTATTTTTTTTCCAAGAATTAAATTTTTTCCTAAACTCCTCCAAGCCTTGCATACAATGCAGCAGCCTCACAGTGGTCAGTTTCATTTCAATAACATCATTTCATTCTTTTTTTTTACAGACCTATCTGTAGACAAGTGATTTTTTTTTCTCTAGGATTTTGAGAATGAATAACCTAACTTTCCATGGTGCAGACCATTTAATTTTCTCTAAGATTTTTTTTTTCATTTGCTTGAGAAGCACTGTGATGTCTTAGTTTACATGTTTATGTGTCTGTAGAAAATATGACTCTGATTCAAATAGAGCATGTTACCATGTTTTTTTTTCCCTCCTAAACCTCTTTTCATGTCTTCAACAGACTTATCCAATCTTTCATTCCTTTAGAAATAAAAATATATTAGCCAAGGCTGACACCCGTCTCCCATTCCATAGTTAATATTTATTCTTGGTTTAATTTCTGTGACCCATACTTAAGAAATCTCTAACATTTCTGCGTTTGACCTCCATGGCCATGGTGTGTATGGGCCAGTCTTGTACAGTAGACTCTGCTGGTTCATTCGGTGCTGTCACTGTGACTGATGCAGACTGCAGGGCGGCAGGCAAACTTTGACCATTAGAAGCCTGGGGCCGTTGCTATTAGAGAGATGATTAGTACCAAAAAAATCAAAAGAATAAGAAATATTCAATGAAAAAATAAAAGGCTGCTATTGCTGGTAATCTAATTTGTTGAACCCTTGCTCTGACTAAGTTGCTGAGAAGCTTAGAGATTCTTCATCATGTTACAATAAATCATTTTACTTTCTTTTATATATCAGCTACTCTTAGGCCAGATAGCCTGAGCAGACAGACATGATGTGAGTTGTCCAAAGTGAGTCATTCCACCTGCTGTCTATCGTGTTGTTGGATGGTGCTTGTGGGCCGCTGGTCCAGTCAGTATGAGAGATGGCTGTCTTTGTTTAACATGAATTCTTTGTATCTGTCCATTTTTTCATTCTTTTTTTTACTTCATCTCCAGAAAAAGGAAATGTTAGAATGTTGTTTAAAAAGTTGCTTGCCAGTTATGTGGGTTTATGTTGTACATTTGCCTTTCGGTTTTGTATTGTGACTTATTCCTTTTTAATTTAGTGTTGTTTAGGACAAATTCTGTTAATTTTATTTTTATAAACCATAGTCTTGTACTTTAAAATGTAAATGTCACTAATGAATTGCTTTGCATTAACTATGCAAGGGCATGGAGTGAAGTCTTCTTTGTAAGTGTCAGAGATTTGACCAAAATCAATTAATAACTACTGTCTCCCCAAAATTGATAAAGTAATATTCTATATGCCATTTTCCCTGTAATATTCTATATGCCATTTTCCCTGCCTGGAAAACAGTATTATTTTTTAACACTTTTTCCTGCTATCTAAGGGGTTGCAACTGTTTACAGTTGGGAATGCGGGAAAGCCTGGCCCTCTTCAAGTGTTAGCTTTCAAATACAACTTTGTCCTGAACGACATTAAAGAGTTTTGTACAACAGAAATAGAGTTTCTTTAGAAAGGAACAGAGACAGTAACGGTAACTCACCCTTTTCTGTTGCAGGACATTCACTGAACAATGCCAGGGATACAAGTGCCATGGATACTCTACCGCTAAATGGTAATTTTAACAACAGCTACTCACTGCGCAAGGGGGACTATAATGACGGCGTGCAAGTCGTGGACTGTGGACTAAGTCTGAATGATACTGCTTTTGAGAAAATGATCATTTCAGAATTAGTGCACAACAACCTACGGGGCAGCAGCAAGACTCACAACCTTGAGCTCACACTACCAGTCAAGCCCGTGATTGGAGGCAGCAGCAGTGAAGATGATGCTATCGTGGCAGATGCTTCATCTTTCATGCACAGTGACAACACAGGGCTGGAGCTCCATCACAAAGAACTCGAGGCACCGCTCATTCCTCAGCGGACTCATTCCCTTCTCTACCAACCGCAGAAGAAAGTGAAGCCCGAGGGAACTGACAGCTACGTCTCCCAGCTGACTGCAGAGGCTGAGGATCACCTACAGTCCCCCAACAGAGACTCTCTTTATACAAGCATGCCCAATCTTAGAGACTCTCCCTATCAGGAGAGCGGCCCTGACATGGAGGAGGACCTCTCTCCCTCCAGGAGGAGTGAGAATGAGGACATTTACTATAAAAGCATGCCAAATCTTGGAGCTGGTCGTCAGCTTCAGATGTGCTACCAGATCAGCAGGGGCAACAGTGATGGGTATATAATCCCCATTAACAAAGAAGGGTGTATTCCAGAAGGAGATGTTAGGGAAGGACAGATGCAGCTGGTGACAAGTCTTTAACAGTACAGCTAAGGAATTCCAAGGGCCACATGCAAGTATTAATAAGTAAGTAAAGACTCCGCTGGCCCGATGCAGCTCCCTCAAACTCTACTTGAAGAGACAGCTCTGTTGACCTGTGGTTCTCCAGTGTAAAAAAGGATGACTGAACCTTGCAGTTCTGTGAATTTTTATAGAACGTACAAAAACTTTGTATATACACAGAGTATACTAAAATGCATTATTTGTTACAAAGAAAAGAGATGCCAACCAGGTATTTTAAGATTCTGCTGCTGTTTAGAGAAATTGTGAAACAAGCAAAACAAAACTCTCCAGCCGTTTTGCTGCAGCAGTCTGTGAACTAAATTTGTAAATATGGCTGCACCATTTTTGTAGGCCTGCATTGTATTATATACAAGACGTAGGCTTTAAAATCCTGTGGGACAAATTTACTGTACCTTACTGTTCCTGACAAGACTTGGAAAAGCAGGAGAGATATTCTGCATCAGTTTGCAGCTCACTGCAAACCTTTTACATTAAGGCAAAGATTGAAAACATGTTTAACCACTAGCAATCAAGCCACAGGCCTTATTTCATATGTTTCCTCAACTGTACAATGAACTATTCTCATGAAAAATGGCTAAAGAAATTATATTTTGTTCTATTGCTAGGGTAAAATAAATACATTTGTGTCCAACTGAAATATAATTGTCATTAAAATAATTTTAAAGAGTTTGAAGAAAATATTGTGAAAAGCTCTTGGTTGCACATATGTTACGAAATGTTTTTTCTTACACTCTGTCATGGTAAGTTCTACCCATTTTCACTTATTTTCCACTGTATACAGTGTTCTGCTTTGACAAGTTAGTCTTTATTCTTACATTTAAATTTCTTATTGCCAAAAGGACGTGTTTTATGGGGAGAAAACTCTTAGAAGCCAGTTATGCCATGCCTTGCACAAATGTGGTGAAATCTAGAAAAGATTGTGTGTCACCCTCTGTTTATTGTTGAACAGAGGGCAAAGAGGGCACTGGGCACTTCTCACAAACTTTCTAGTGAACAAAAGGTGCCTATTCTTTTTTAAAAAATAAAATAAAACATAAATATTACTCTTCCATATTCCTTCTGCCTATATTTAGTAATTAATTTATTTTATGATAAAGTTCTAATGAAATGTAAATTGTTTCAGCAAATTCTGCTTTTCTTTTCATCCCTTTGTGTAAACCTGTTAATAATGAGCCCATCACTAATATCCAGTGTAAAGTTTAACACGGTTTGACAGTAAATAAATGTGAATTTTTTCAAGTAGTTAACATGTGCACTTTTATGTATGATACATAATTAGCTTTAACACATTGGTCCTTTCCCACCCTTTCTCCTCCTTGGTGAAGGTAACTTCATACTAAAATCCATGAATATGTGAAAGAATACAATTAAGTTGCCTGTATGTTCTTTACGCTGAAAAGAATATATTTGTCTTCTAATTACCCGCTACATTTGCACAAAGTCTGGCAGATAAGTTTTAATAGGGAAATATTCTGAAAGTATTTTTGTTTGTTGCATTGCACCAGAACTAAAAAATAAAAAGTGAAAAAAGAAGGGTTGGAAATTCTATCATCAAATTTGGGCATTATTAAAAATCGATTTTTTTAAATTGATTTTTCAGCATTATTGAGAAATTTCTAAAACTTACTTTCACTGTTTAAGGATTATAAGTATCCTTGTAGAAAGCTGTGAATGACAATATTTATTATCATGGAAAGATTTTAGTCCAAGTTCAAAAATCATATAATTAAATCTCAACAAATAGATTTTTCCTGTTTACATCATAAGAATTTATACCAAATTCTTCTAAAGCTTAGTGGTTATCTCAAATGCTTCCGCCACATTAGAAATTACTTTCTTTTATGTGGATGCACTTAGTCATACCTACTGAATTTAAAAAGTAATGAGGAAAAATTTTTTTAAGTATGTATTTATATGCATATCTAAATATGGATATAGTAAGACAGTAAATAATGAAACGTTTTAAACATTTAGTGATAAGGTAAAAAAGGAGGAATATACTGACACAGTTAATACCTAACAAGTTACAGATTGATTCTATAAGAAATTAATGTTCAAACATACTTAACAATCCTTTGAGAAGGGTACTCATATTTCTTTTGCTAAAATTCTTTAGGAATTTACAGAACTTTTTTCTAGAGGAGAGCATTATATAGTCAAACATTTTAATTTTCTATCTTGTTTTACTTTTTCCTTTCATTACCTAAAACTGTACAGTATCGTGTGATACATACTTTCCAGTGTGCAAGCTACCCAAGTCGGCTGGTTCAGTAATGATTTTTTTTTTTTAAAAAAAGGTAGCACTGATTATTCAGTTAGTCCTATTTCTTTCTCTTGAGACAATTCTCAAAACTCTGGTATGACATCAACAAGTGCGTAATATCTAAATGATTAATGTTCTCTAAAGTGTTTATCCTATAGCATACAATTTAGAAGCTATCATTCAATCCTTCATCTTTGCCACCAAAAGAAGTCATTTTTAAAACATTTCTTTTTCAAAATATGTAAATGTTACCCTAAATTCCATCTAGATTTGCCACCCCCAAGTACAAGGTAGTTTTTTAGATCTAAAATTATTAAGCTACTAATTGTCTTTTAATGCTGAAGCATTATTCCATTTATTAGCCCAGCTTCTTTGGGTATTCCTAGACTTCACCTGGATATACAATTTCCACATCCTTGATTGTTTCTCTTTGTGGTAGTCACAATTGTGAATTTATGAAGTCTTGTTCTTACAGTTCTTCCCAAGGATAGTTACTCTAATAACGATGTTTGTGTTCATTAATTTTAGATGTGATTTGATATAGGTTAATCCAGATTAACTTTCTCTTTTATTTTTAAAAAAAAGACTCATGTTTGTTTTATTTGAAAAAAAAATTATAGCATATATATATATATATATATATATGTTCATCTCATTGGCATTTTAAATCATTTATGTAAAAGAATCCTTACACATCTTTAAATCACTTAATTATGTTCTCAACTCCAACTCATCCACATTTATTTGAAGGTAGTTACATATATTATTTTAACCAGTAAAACAGCAACAGCATTATTTAACGGAAAATCATCACTATGCTTTCCTCAAAAAGAAGAGAAGCATCATGCACAAATTCATTCCCAAATTTCCAAAAAAAAAAAACCATCATGCACACTTGTTTTATGGATATATTCAGGATGCTATATGTATTTATTTATTTATATTTGAGACAGAGTCTCCCTCTGTTGCCCAGGCTAGAGTGCAGTGGTGTTAATCACGATCACCACAGCCTTGAACTCCTGGGCTCAGGTGATCCTCCTGCTTCAGCCTGCCCTGAGTGGCGGGATGACAGGCATGTGCCACTACACCTGGCTAATTTTTATGTTTTTTGGAGAGACACTGTCTCACTATGTTTCTCAGGCTGGCCTCAAACTCCCAACCTCAAGTGATCCTCCAGCCTTGGCCTCCAAGAGGAAGTGCTAGGATTGTAGGCATGAGCCACCACGCCAGGAAAACTATATGTATTAATATTTATTTAAATGAGAAAGGAGAAAATGTATTTTTCCATCAGTTCAACTTTGAACCTCAGGCTTAAAACTGACCTTTTAACATGCTCTTGTGGGATATGTGGTCTGTAAAAAATTTTAACTGAGTAAAATTTTTATTGCAGTTACAGCCTTCTAGGTAGAAAAACTTGAAAGAAGCCATACTAGTTGAACTTCTGAAGTGAAAACAGCTCTTCATAGTTTCTTGATACTGAACTCTTCCTTAAAGGTAGAGCTCCCTGCAGTATTTTACAAGTAAAACTTAGTACCAAGAGTTCACACAATCCTGTGTTCCAGATATTTCTCTTTCCGTGAAATTATTGTATTAAATCTCAAATATCACTATGAAAAGTTACTAGCATGTTGAAAATAGATGAGTATTGCTTCACAGCACAATAAAATGGTGAAAATTTGATACCACATGCTTCCTGCCAGTGAGCATCAAGTTGATTTTGAGTAACCCTTAAAGAGCATGTGTAGGCAGACTGTAAGCATTAATGCTAAAGAATGAGTGGATAGTAGTGAGTTTGGAGATTAATTCATGACAGTCTGAATTATCATTTGAATGGTTTGGAATGAGAATTTTCTGTTATGTCAGTTTTATTCTTTCTCCAAATGATCACAAAAACACATTATGTTAGCTAAATGCACCAAGCAGAAAAATTCGAATGTTTAAGAAGGGTATCACATTTTTAACCAACATGTACTTTGTACATATTGCTAGAGCCTTATTGCAAAACATGTGGGACTAATGGGAACTCCTGGAAGTTATCCAAGTTCATTTCAAGGCACTATGGCCACCGAGCTTTCAAGGCCAGTATAAAACATCTCTGTCAGAGGGCATTAATAATAAGCTGTAAGTGCACCATGTAATTAGGCTAATTAAATGTACCATAAGTGTTTTTCAAATATTGGCAATAGACCACTCCTCATCTCTAAATAAGGCTCCTCTGGAGTCTTCATCCTTTTCCTGATGGCATTACTGTTTACTGAGTGTGCAGTTTTTCAGAAAGAAGTCTTCAGAGGGCAGTTTGATTTCTAAAGCCTATTGTTTTAACTGTTGAAATTTTCCTGAATTAAGGCATTGTGAAATGTTGTTAAGTATACTGACATTTAACATTAGAGATCACTTATGAAATAAGAAACAACAGAACAAGGTAACCCAATACAACTGAGCTCAGCAAAATGTTTACCTGCTATGGAAAAAAAATGCTGCCCCAACATTCCTCTATTACATGTTTATTGGAGCTGTAAGGCCAAAATCTCTTAGAAATGTTTAAAAGGCACAGTTAATCTTAAGTAACCCAATGTTGTGTAAGCATGAGAGAACAATGATGAATGATGAATTTAAGAATAGTTTTCTGAATGTACTTTTCACAAACATTTTAAATCATATGTCAGAACTAAGCTTTTTAAAAAGCATTGTGGCAGGCACAGCAACATGGCTTTCTTGTTTGATTTTATTAGGCAAAAATGACTGATCGTTTGATATTCTTCTAGAAAGGCTGACAACTACTGTATAGAATCACTCAGGAACAATAATGATAGATATCAGAGATATCGATTAGATGAAAGATTCATTTATGTTTTTCTGCTGAAATATCAATCTTAATAAATAGGTGGCTTTTAAGCCAAAACATGGTGCTAACATACAGTAAATTCTTTTAATGCTAATCAAGGAACTACGAAGCAAGAATTGCTGTCTGAATTTTTAAAGATATCTCAGACTACAGGATTTTGTCCCATTCACTAATTTTACAACAGGAATAAAACTGTTAGCACCTAACTTTTAATAGTGTTTAAATATATACCAGACTGTACTAAATGTTATGCAGTTTATTGCACTTAATCCTCTCAATCAGTTAAGAAGGGTACTCATTACCCATTTTTTTGCAAAAGAAGAAAAGTAACGTGTGCAAGATCTCACAGCTGGTGAGTGGCACAGCCTGCACTAGAAAGATTCTCTTGACTCCAGAGTCTGAACGGAGCATTTAACTAGTGTGTGTCAGCTCTGCTTTTACTTGGAATTCCAAGAATATTCCTTACACATCATGCATAGACTCTTTCTCTGCTGGCAGTCACAGAATGTTTTTGTTGTTTTCAAGCCTGTAGAGAAAATACAGAACAAATGAAGTGAGGAAGTCAGATTAAATAATACAAAGTGTTTCAAAAGAAGAAAAGCCTGGTAAAAGATAATCTATTTAGCTCTGAAAGATAAAATCTTAGCAGAAGTGGGCCTAGTAGCTGGGTGGTAGTCAAATGTAAAGTTGATTGTTTATTGGTTACTGATTTTTCCCCTTTGGAGATAACTTAAACTAAAGGTCATGAGGAGGTAGTTGTAGTGGGGAAAAAAGTCAAAGGATTTTGATTCAGGGCATTCAATTTCGAGTCCTAACCTGACCAGTAAAATAATACTAGTTTATCCAGCCAGCAGTGGGACCAAAACCCGCAAAACAATGAGAATCAATTTATTCAAGTAGTTGATTTTTATTTCCCTGCACAACTAAGCCATAACAAAAAAGCCATGTGAAAAATCAAAATGTTATAGAGTTGCCTTACATTCTTCTAGAAGCTAATATTGTTATGAATGATGTGTGTGCGTGTGTGTGTGCATGTGCACACGCATGTGTTCAGGGCTTTTAAAGTTCATTGCCTAGCTCTGTCATTCACGTTTGTCCAGAGACCCAGTCTTTTCTTCTGAAAAGTAAAGAGTTGGAACTGAAATAGCATTATTGTTTTGCTTTTTCTCCAAAATGTGTTCTGCAGGGCCCTGGAGTTACAAGGGGAGCTCAGAGGGACAAGCTCGGTAGGCGGGTCGCTGTGGGTTAGGTTGTTGGAAATGCAATCCACTAAGGCGGGCATTGTGCAGAGCCTTATGATTTACTGCATTAATTCTCACAATTGTCAGAGGCACGTATTATTACAAGTAAGGAAACGAAGTACCTACGTACCTCAACGTAGCCAACTACAAAGTGATGGGGTAGGAATTCAAATTTAGCTTCATGCTTGAGCCCAAACTCTTGTCACTGTTCGATTCTGGCTGTGGACACAGCGTGGCCCACCCAGAGACCCCAGGAACTCCACAGCAGTCATTGAGCACCAAAAAGCCCTGTGTACTGACTGTTCACGGACTGCTAAGGAAGGAAGAATCCACAAGGGATTGGAGTCTTTGAACTTTATGTTTTTCCTTTAATTTTCTCCTGATTTTTTTAAAATTTTCAAAGCCATTTTAGTTCTTAATCCTTTTTACTTTTATGTATCATCTTTTCATTTTATGGATTTAGCCTTTTTTCTTATTAATGTATTATAAGTTTAGTCTGTGAGTTTCCTCTTCTGTCTCATTGTCTTCTGGCCTCGTATGCTTTTTTAAAAATCTCATATTTTGTGGAGTTTTGTAGTATTAACCTTTAATCTTTATTGGAATATAAGCTTATTTATATTTAAATTTCTTAATTCTACTTTTTAATTCCTTCTAATTTTTTTTTTTTTTTTTGCCCTTCACATTCTTGAAAAAATAAAAAGATTCCTTTGTTTCTTTTTAATTTTTTTCCCCTTGATATTCGTTTTCAATAGTCTCTCAGAGGTATGGCCACAAAGATGGGAGCTCTGAAAAAGAGTCTCCAGCATTTCAATCCTTCTTGCAATTCAAGTGCCGTGTAAGGAGGAGGCCGCCTTAAGTTTTAGAAGCTCTGTAGACTTGTAGAAAGAATCCAGAGACAAACGCGGGATTGCAGAATAGGCCACACAGAGGGAGGTGATTTCATGTCTCTAGTCTAGTCCTGTGACATGCAGAGTGACATTTTTATGATTTGTCTCTAATCTTTTTTCTGTTATCTTGCCCACGGCTAACGCAACAGTAATTTTTTAGCATTTTATCCTTAGTTATTCTTTTCAAAAGAGTCACCTTAACAACGCTTTTATTTTCCCATAGCTATTTAATCAGTTTATCTAATACTTTATGAAACTTTATAATTACAATAGAAGGCAGAACTTATTAAAGTTGGTCCCACATCATGGCGAGCTATAGCCTCGCTGTTATGCTAGAACAATATGGATGCCTGGAAAGGAGATTGCCTTTCTGTGCTTTTTCATCTTAACTAGTGTGGCCATTGAAGGAACCGCAGCTTTCACTTGAGTGCTCTGTGACATCTGACACATACCAACTTCTTTGAGCTTCAGTTGCACTAAATCTAAAACAAAGGTGATTGCAAACCTTGGGCATGTCTCTTAACTGAAGAGCAATATTAATGCCATAAAAGCCCTCCAAACTGATCCACACTTAACCAAACTTCTAGAATAACCTTTGCTAGCCAATCTCTCTTTTAAATGCACTGACAGCCCTCAGTATGCTGAGCCCAGCCAGTAGGCTGCTCTCTAGTTTGCTCTTTCCTCTCTTACCAGCTCAGTTATATGTTCACCAGGAGGCAGCTCTATTATTTTTTCACCAAACATGGTTACAGTTTTACTGGCTATTGTAATTAAATAATCCAATCAAATATTATATACTGATTAAATGATTGTAGAAAAAAGAATAAGCATGAAACACTAGAAATTTGCTGCTAAGTCAGTTGTGGACAAAACAACTGAAAAGGTTTATACAAAATAATAAGACTCTAGAAGGAATCTGCACTCAGATCACCCCACAAATATCTGCAGATTTTGACCCCATTTAAAGAAAGAGAAGCTAGACATTGTAGGTGTTGCATTTCAGGTAGGATATATACAAGAAAAACAGTTTGGGACTCCAACCAACAAACCCATCCACATTCAAAGATAAACGTTTGGCCCTGCATAAAGTAACTTATTTGATATACCAGCCAATGTCTTGTTCACACTGAATAAGACATATTTAACTGAATGAGGAATTAATTTAGTAAAATAAATATACCGTATAAACTAACTTATTTGATAAACCAGCCAATGTCTTGTTCACACTGAGTAAGAAGTATTTAACTGAATGAAGAATTAATTTAATAAAATAAAAATACCCTCAAAGTTAATTATCCAATACAATAATTATAGTAGCTAATGTACTTATCACATATTTTAATCTTGAATATTTAGATCCATCTCTTATATTTATGCCCATTTTAGTGTTCATTTTATATGATAAGATATTCATGTAAATAATTTAATGAAGTGGAGGTATTATGGTTATGGAAACTTTGGACTCACGTAGACATAGGTTTAAGCCTTTGCTCTCTCGCGGGCAAATTACTTAACCTCTCTCAAATTGTTTCCTCCTCCGTAAAATTGGAATCAGCCTACCTTGCCAAGGGTTGCTGTGCGGATTAGAAGTAATATATGTAAAGTGCCTTAGCACAGCGTCTGGCATGTGATAGTCACTCAATGGTAGCTTTTTTTTCTTTAAGAAGATATTGTGAGTACATAAACATCTCATGAGTTTAAGTTTTAGAAAATTGATCGGTCATCAGCACTTCAGCTGGATTCTCATTATCTTCCCCCAGCCATGCGGCCGGGATATATCAGTAGCACTTCTATGAGCAACGCACCTGCAGCCACAGGCCCGGGCCTAGAAGGGATGGGTTTCCTACCGTGACTCCAGGGAACGCTCGGCTTTCTGCGGCGATCTAGGTTAATGAGAGGCGAGCAGGCTTCGGAGTCTCCTTCTGGAATATTAAGTTAGCTAATTAAAAAAATATTTATCTTACGCAGAGAAATGTGTCACTCAGTTTTTCCACTCCTGTCTCTATTTTCCCTTTTCCTTCCTTTTGCCTTTCTCTTTCTTTCCCACGAAGCTATAGACAAGTCTCTTGTTTTACTTGTTTATTGGTTTCATCTTTCTTTCTTATAATAAATATTGACTGAGTACTCTGTGTTTCAGGTATGAAAGTAGATGGTAGAGCACAACAATGAAGGATATCCCTGCCCTTGAATTAATAATGTTAACGTCCAAATACATTGATCACTTGCTGTTTGCTAAGCTCTGTATTTAAACCCTTCACGAACATTATCTCATTTTGAAAAATTCTAATTGTAACAATCCCATAACACAAATACTATTATTATCTGCCCTTTCTAGGTGAGGAAACTGAGGCTTAGCCAGGTAAAGTAACTTGCTGAAGATTAAAAATCTAGTCAGTGAGGAACCCGAGGGCCTAAATTCCTAAAGACATTGTTATGATACAGCTGATATGGCTTGAAACAGAAATAGACATTTTAAAAGATAATTACAACCTGGTAAGATAAAGGCTTACCTATTATGAGAGCACAAAGGAGAGAATGACTAATTCTGAAAGGAATACAGAGAAAGGCTTTATTGAGGAGATAGAATTGAAGGTGGGTTTTGAAGGATAAATAAGAGTTTGCTAGGTGAATGAAGTAGGGAAGGAGTATTCCAGGTAGACAGAAAATTATGTGAAAAGCAAACAGATATGATAAGACAGATGATCAGAGAGAGAAGATCAGTGTGGTTGGAAAAATATAATGTGTCTGATGGAGTGTGGTGGACAAGAAGTCTGGAGATAGATTGAGGCCAAATCAGAGAAGCCTTAAATACCCCTTGAGTTCTGGAACTGGTGTCTGCTGCTTTATGAGCAGAAGAAGGGAAGGGAATTTGTGTTAGTGTTAGCGAGTTCTCTTACACACCGGATACTATACTTAATAATTATTATTATCACAAAATGAACATACAATGTAACTAGCACCCAGATTGGAAAACAGTATGGAATGCCAGAAGCTGCCTTGTATCCTATTCTAGTTATTACATCCCCAACAGTAATACTACCTGACTTCCAATACCGTAGTTTAACCTTGCCTATTTTTGAACTACATGAGTGCATATTGCGATATGTAACATTTTGTGTATGGTTTCTTTTCTTCAACATAAGGCTTGTGAAATTCATTCATGCAGGGATATGCAGTTGTTGGCCACTCTTTTTCATTGCTGTATAATGTTCCACTTATAACTATATCATACATTATTTCTTTTTTTTTTTTGAGACAGAGTCTCACTCTGTTGCCCTGGCTAGAGTGAGTGCCGTGGGGTCAGCCTAGCTCACAGCAACCTCACACTCCTGGGCTCAAGCGATCCTTCTGCCTCAGCCTCCCGAGTAGCTGGGACTACAGGCATGCGTCACGATGCCTGGCTAATTTTTTCTATATATTTTTAGTTGTCCGATTAATTTCTTTCTATTTTTGGTAGAGACGGGGTCTCGCTCTTGCTCAGGCTGGTCTCGAACTCCTGAGCTCAAGCCTCCCAGAGTGCTAGGATTACAGGCGTGAGCCACCGCGCCCGGCCATCATACATTATTTCTTATCCAGCCTTGGAGTAGTTATTATTATTTTCCTTTCAAAAATGATAAAACAAAAACTTGCATAGGTTAAAAAACTAGTTTTTAAGCTAGAGAATGGCAGAGCCAAGACTCTGATCCAGTATCATCTTATTCTAAAGACTGAGGGCAATCTAATATGTGGTTCGAATCACTCTATTTCTAGTCAATGATAACTTAGTGAGTACTTGCTCAATACATTACATAAATATTTATTGGATTCCTGGTACCTTTCTAGCCTCTGAGGGCACAGTAAGGAACAAAGCAGATTCTCTGATTTCCCAATACACATTTAGACATAAAAGAAGATGACTTTAGCTACCAATAAGTCCTATGAAGAAGACACTAATAGGCATGCATAGAGTACTGAGTTTGTAGTGGGCTCTGTTCTGTTCTAAGTACTCTACCTGGCTTACTTCATGGATCTCAAAACAAACCCGTGAGGTAGGAACGATAGCTGTTCTTGTAATACTTATTTTACAGATGAAGATGCTGAAGCCTGGAGAGTTGAAGTACCCAGACTTATGTCCAACAGACCGTAAATAGAGAAACCAGGTGCAAATCCAAGCACTTTGCCTCCAGAGCCTGTGCACACAGCCACACCCTTACAAAGGGTAAATGATAAAGGGTTCTGCAGTGTGGAGACCGGCGTACCTGGGCTGTCAGGAAAGGCACCTATGAGGGCTGGATGTTTGAGATGGCGTTTCTAACAGTAAGGAGGAGGTATCTGAAGATCTAGAGAGAGAACATCCCAAGCATAAGAAGCAACAAGTAGAAAGGTAAAAAGACTCTGAGTCAGGAATGAGCTTGGCATATTTACAGATCAGAAATGAGGGGAATGAGGCCTCAGCCAAGTACAGGTTGGGAGCAATAGAGATGTGGGTTGGAATATCACCTTCAACCTATACCAAATGCTCTTTTTCTTTCTACATTGTCGTATCCTAATCAGCTGCGTTAGTCTCTTACAGGGGATGAGTGTGTGAACTAAAATAAAATCTTAAACCCCACTCCCAGCTGACTGAATGGAGCCCCTCTTGGCCTAGGTAGGGAACCCCAAAAATACCCTAAAGCTGAGTTGCTGGCCTTGAAAAGGGAGGTCAGACATGCCTCGTCATGCCCTCTTCCCTTCTTGGAGATACCCTTTGTAACTCATTACCAGGCCCAAGGCTATGGAAGACAAAGCTTGAACCACACCTGCAGGTCCTCATTCTACCCAACAGATCTCATGCGTGAGTTTGAGTGTATGTCTGGTGACTCGTCTCTGATTAACAGACTTCTTTATCTTAACTTAAAACATTCCAAGCCTTTAGACAAAGCTTAATTTCTTTAACCAATTACAAATCAAAGAATCTTTAAAGCCACCTATAACCTATAATCCCCTGCTCTGAGATGTCCTGCCTTTTGGGGGCAAACCAATATATGCTGTCCATGTATTGATTTATGTCCTGTCCCCCTGAAATGTACAAAACCAAACTGTAACCCAACCACTGTGACGCCCCTTGCTCAAGGCTTCTTGGGCCTGGCTCCAGGCCATGGTCCTCATACTTGGCTCAGAATAAACCTCTTTAAATTATTTTACAGAGTCTGGGTTCTTTTCCATTGATAAGTGTGATGACCCATATAAAGGCTCAGAGCACTGACAAGGCAGGTATTACGTGTTCAAAACTTTGTTTCCTCCTCTCTTGCTCTTCTCCAATGCCACTCCTACCCCGATGGTGCTGGTGAAACTAGGAACACAGTAGGAGGAGGTCGGCAGCTTGTGGAAGAATGTGATTATCTCATATTTTCTGAGTTTCCTCTCTGCTATTTTTCATTATGATTACAAATTGCCAACCAGGGCATGGAGCAGCCATGAGAGGCATCTCAGGTCAGAATCCTTTCGACGTTCATGTGTCAGATGTGGCAAAGGTCAGAGTAAAAGGAGTAGAATACAGGAAGAACAGGAGGCCCAATGAAACTTTACCAGGACACCTCTGAACTCTGGAATGGCATTTCCAAGAAAGCTAGGCGCCCGTCTGGGTGCATTTCAGATGAAAAAACTGCCTCTGTTTGGGAGTAGTTATTACTTGTGAGACAGGATGCTCTGCACTGTTTCAAGGTGAGACAATGTTATGTGCCGCTCATCGTTATGAGCCTGTTCTAATTATATGCTTCCTTGATTATTGTTCTGCAGATTGATTAGAACCATATTCAAGACATTTGTAGATCATGGTTCCTGGACAATTCTATATGTTAGCAAATCAAGTATGATTTATCCCTGGAATTATTGGTTAGGGACGGCTTCTTTTTTTCAATGCATGTTCTCTCTAGCTTATAATTTTAATTAGCACTTGCTCCCAGTTCACACTGAGAATAGGGATGATTGTCACTTCAGCACTGATGCACAGCCTTCGCTTGTAATGCAACTTTGACTTTTGCATTCAAATTCCTTATCAATGCTGGATGTGGGATAAGGGAAACTGCTGAATTAAAGTTGCAGTGCAACAGGAAATTGAATAGCCCTTCAATTTAGGAGGCGAATTTGAATTAGATGCCTGATAGGCAAAGCTGGATTTGACAATCCAGGTATCCTTATCCACCATGCCCAATTCTGGGTAAAGATCATCCTTCTCTCACACTCCAGGCCAGCTGCAAGGGACTATGCTGGAGAAGGCCCAGCACACCTGGGGAGACTCCAATGTCAGTCTTCTCCGTTGCTTGTAGTTTCTTTAGAAAATGTATTGCAGCTAGCATTGCTGTGCTATTGTAGCAGCTCTTGCTGATTAGACCGCTTCATCGTCTTTCTTCCTGCCACATAAAGAAATCAAATTTTCTCCCTTTTTTCTTTTACACTGAGGGAGATAAACAGTGGCTTCCTTGGAAGTTCTCTATCTTTCGGCTGTGGCAAATGTCTATGTATAAGGAGAGTACAATTACTTCCCAGAAATGTGAAATATTTAATAGTTGTAAGAAAAATCTACTTTGAATTTCTGATTGCCCTCTTTTTACCCAAGATAATATTTTATTGTTTGGTGAACAATCTAGTATCTTGAACGAGATAATTATATGCCTCCTAATACTCAAGTAAAAATTTCCCTCTGTGAAATACAAGAGAGGTACCTATTTCAGAAAGATTTAAGTTCAAATTTAATCATTTTGTCTCTGAACTTCGAGTGAAATTTAATTATCATCATCTTGACTTACGTCGACTAATACACAAACAGAGCCAATGAGAGTGGAAAAGTGAGAATGTGTGCTAAAGAAAATAAGGAGCTGAGAACACTTTGACAGAAGTCTGAAAGTTTCAAGAATGCAATCGATTCCAGCAAGTTCAAGCTCTTTTCTTCCTAAAAATGCAATTGGTATTAAAATGCAATATTACTTGGCAGTGCAAATATGAATATTTAACAGTAACAAGTTAATGCAGTTTAAATGTTCCTAGGCCCAGGTTTAACAGAATATTGTAAGGAAGATTCACTTTCATGAAATGAAAGTAAGTATTTGAAATGAAGTAGAATATCCTTGAGGATTTTTATCACCCACTAAAGCTTAGAGAAGGCGGTTTTATCCTAGTCTTGAGTTTGATGATCAGAAACCAGTATAAACTTTGCCCTAAATCAACAGTTCAGGTAAGGAAATGATTGTCCTAAGTAAAATTAATGCTTTGGTGTTTGTTGTATTAGTCAGGGTTCTCCAGAGAAATAGAACCAATAGGATGTGTGTGTGTATATGTGTGTGTGTGTGTGTGTGTGTGTGTGTGTGTGTGTGTGTGTATGAAGAGATTTATTTTGAGGAATTGGCTCACAAGATTAAGGAGGCTGGTAAGTCCAAAATCTGCAGGGTAGGTGGCCAGCTGGAGACCCAGGGAGGCGCAGATGCCAGAATTTAACTCCGAAGGCCTTGAAGCTGAAGAATTTTTCCTTGCTGGAGAGAAGTCGGTCTTTTGCAATATTCAGGCTTCCACCTGATTGGATAAGGTACACCTACAACATGGAGGGCAATCTGTTTTGTTTTTTTTTTCTTTTTTTATTTCCAAAGTCCACAGATTTAAATGTTAATTTTTCCCAGAAACACTCTCACAGAAACATCCAGAATAACCACATATCTGGGCACTGTGGCCCAACCAAGGTGACATGTAAAATTAATCATCACAGTTGTTGAGGACAGGTTTTATGGTTTCTATTTCTACATTGAATCCGAGGCATTTTCAAAGTATTATTCCACTTTCCCTTTTAGGTTTTGCTTTATTTTTACAATATTTAAATATTGGGACTCTTTATACCAGAATCCATAATAATAGCTGTGTAAAGCAATTATTTTAGGAGGAAGAAAGATGTTAAAAAGTAGATAATTGTGGGGATAGATGTAGGAGAGAACTACTCATAATAAAAAGAATTCAGTAGAGGTCACACTGTTCTCCCCATTCCTTGTCACCAATATCCCATTCACCAAGTCTCAGTTTAATTCCCTTTCCATAAAGGAAGATAAAAGAAAACTGTTGTTTTGTTAAGTACCTGTTGTTTGCAAGGCACAATGATAAGTTCTTAAACACATTATTTCACTGCATACATATTAAAACTTACCCTGTCTTTTTCATTCCTGTCCCCACTGCCTTGGCGTAGATTCCATCATATCAAGCCTTCCTATAAAATGTCCTGCTCCACTCTCCACTCTTCAACATTGATACGAGATTAGTATCACATGTGTTTTTTCCAAGACTCTGCTCCCCTCTTTCCACTCCCTCCACTCCCTTGTTTCCCAGTGACAATCAAATAAAATCTTCATTCTTGACATTCAAAGTTATCCACAATCTGACCCATCCCACCTGGCCAAACTGTCCACCTGCACTTCCCACCATTGCCTGCAAAGTTTCCGGTCCAGTGGGCTGCTCCATGTCTGATTCCAAGCCTTGCTCTTCCAGTACCTCCTTCTACCAAAATCCTACCCACCATCCTCTCTCTGAAGAGTCTCTGACTTCCAGGCATCATAATCTACAGTTTAATGGACCCTTTAAGCAACTGTTACCTGTTCCAGGCATTTCGACTCAGTGTAAATGAAAATTAAATACTTTCATATCCGTATTTCTTATTCGTAGCTGTAAATTCCAATAGAATCTAATTTCCATTAGGGCAAGTAACTTGTCTGCCTTTTCTCCATGGTATCCCCAGTTTGTAGCAGCATTCTTGACATGTACTAAGCACACACTAAATATCTATATATATGTTGAATATATAAGTGAATGAACTTCTGTTTCTGGCAGTGGAGGGCTAGATATCCCACCTGAAACTTCCACTGAATACACTGAAAAATGCTAAATAAAATATTTTAAAATGTATTGATGAAAGCTGGCAAGAAAGTAAACAACTAAGAGAAAGATGGAGCCTATGGAGATAAACTAAATGAAACACTGAAACCAAATTTTGCCTGTTCCCTCAAAGGCATTTACTGAATCTGGAAGATCTGATCTTCGATTTTCATGGTGTACTGAGGCACAGCAATTAGAAGACAATTTTCAGGGACCTCTTCTGAGAATTTATAATCTCAAGTTTGTTCTCATGTGGCTTTTCACTCAAATTCACCCTTGGAAAATCTCAAGTTACAAGTGTTTTAAAGAGGGCCTGCTTATGTGAAAGGATAATAAAAAGTTGCTGTTTTCTAAATATTTGTATATTTTCTAAATTTCTAAAAATACAAATAAACACACAAAAGTTGCATATTTTCTAAATATGTGTCCCCAAACCACTCAGAATATTGAAGGGCTTATCATCTAATACCCAAGCCCTTTTTTAAAAAA